>NC_080857.1:23331461-23634491 GCF_030435755.1 Ochotona princeps
AAAACCTATTTCCAACAATGCAAATGCCACTTTTTTCAGACAAGGACTTCTTCATGAGTAGGGAAATGAATAAAGAACAAATGCAAGGGATCATCCAAACACAGAGCCAGTGCTGAACTTGTTCCAATTTGGTAAATTGTGCATTTCTCTTATAGTTACCACTTACTTTCTGCTGGGCAAAATCACATTTATCTCTCAACATCCTACTCTCATCTCGATGCATTCTTCCCTGCAGTGTAAACTGGTTTTCTCCCTCAATGGCTATTTGGTTCATCCAATAGGACTTCATCTATTTATAACCTATCATTGCTTTCATGCTAGATGGTTCTGAATTCTAAAAACAAGAATCATCTCTCATTCATCTTTGTACCACTGTCACAGCACTTGCCCCACAACAGAGCTTGAAGGAACACTATGAGACCAGTTACTTGTGGTATACCTAGCCATGTATCAATGATAATCTTCGAATTCTATGCTTTACTAAGGATAACTCATTTTCCCACACATTTGGGAACTCTGCCGCTTATTATCTTATTTGAGTCCAGTGTAAGCATTCATATTTGATCACTGTTCAGTGTTGTCAAGGGTTCCTAGGGGTCTATTCACTGCACACATCAGAGTCATAGGAATCCCTAATGGTAAAGTGAACTGGATACAGGATAGGAAGCAGAAATCCAATACTATCATACTCATTCCAAGAGACCTGGTCACTTGGCCAATATTTTACCTAATCCACTTGACCTAGATTATCCCACTCAATTCACACCAAACCCTGTAGTCAATATGATTTGCTATCTTAGAGGTGAAGGTCCAAGAGATAAAAGTCTTCAGACTCAATGGCCCATAATTTTTAACACCCTACACAGCCACCATACACACTGTATCGACTTGGCATTCATAATATCCAGGCCACATAGGTGAGAAACGGTAAAAGGGAAGTTAAAATAGGATGTAGGGGCCAGGGCTGTGGTGTACCAGGTAAAGCTGCTGCCTGTGGCACCAGTATCCCATATGGGTGCCAGTTCAAGTTTTGGCTGCTTCAATTCTGATTCAGGTCCCTGGCAGTGAGCTTGAGGAAGCAGTAGAAGATGGGAGTAACTATATGTTTTGTTTTGTTTTGTTTTGTTTTGTTTTGTTTTGTTTTGTTTTGTTTTGTTTTTAAATAATGCTAATCCCCTTCACCCTCTGCTACCCATCTTCCTTGGATCCAGAAAGTGTCTGGTATCATGTTCGCTAATCTCCACTCTCACCCCCTACACTACCCACCATCAAAAACTGGTATCTGAGGACACTTTTCTCTGGCAGAAATCATCATTGCTACAACCCTTCCCACCCACCTTCACCCACACCTGAGAACCAGCCAATGGTTGCAAAGTCCTAGGAACCAGCTTGTGTCCACTTAATCCTTCCTGCCTTTGCTAGCATCTCAAAAGCCACAAACACTTTAAAAGATGCTTCCTGAACTTCTGGCGTTCCTTCTGGATGGATGAGGTCCAAGATATGCCAAAGCATCTCTCAGCAACAAATCCAAAAGTCTTCTCACTAACCTCTGGTCCTCCAAATACCACCTCTGCCAAAGACTTTTTTGACTTTTCCACTCTAGTGAATTCCATTAACCAAGTATACAAACTTCTAATACTCTGCCAGGACTGGCTCCATCCCTGTCTAAGCCGTTTCTATGCAGTCAGAGAATGGCCCCCAAAGACTGGGACCTTTTTAAGGATCCAGGCTTCCCTTAGGGCAGTCCCAAATGGGGTGCAGATATTGACCAATGTCTACACCACCCCAATTACCAGCAGAGGATACCTGGTCCAAGTAGCCCTGCTAATCCAGGAGTGGCAGTTCTAAAGAAATACAATCCTCACCCCTGTTCCAGGCAAGGGGATCCCCAGAGTTCCATGCACTGTTTTCAGTGAATCTTGATGAAGCAGCAAAGAAGGTCCCCACAGCTCACAGAGTGTATTTACAGAACCCTCTCAGAAGTCTGGGGAAAACAGATGACTGCCCCCTCCCCTAGGTTCTGGGGCATTAAGACTGTTCCCTGAGGAGAAAAGTACAAGGCAATTGGAAGCCAAGCCCCCCAAAGGGGAAATCTGCCTTTCAGATACATCTGCTGTAGACTTCTCCCTGCACACGGCTTCTTGGCTCCCCTTTTACCTGCTTTACATTGTTTGTGATTTTTGCATTCTGCTCTGGTTTCTGATGTTCAAGGCTGCCATTAGGACTTATTTAAACCAGATGTTTTCCATGAGAAAAAAGTCCAATGAGGGGGGCGGGCTCAGCCCCTTATGAAACCACGTAGGCCCTACAGCTTTCCTCTTCCCAGAGAACCCTGACGTGACTCAGGTTTCCAAACTGAAAGCTTGACATGTTCATTTTTGCTTACAGTAAAGTATAGCTTCATGTGTTCAAACAATGACTAGGAACAGACAAAAAAAAACCCTACTGTGAAATATCCTTACTAATATTTTCTGTACATGTAGTCAATGTACAGTAAAATTAGAATCAAGCATTCACAATGGGTATTAGTATGAAATAACACTTCAGTTCAAAAGCCTTCTTTTGAATTTTGGTTGAAACCATGTGAAAGTATCTTGGGATCTTCCTGCCAGCCCTGAGCCCTCTTTTATCCCATCCCTTCTAAGTAGAGATTCTGCTCTTCCTTTTTTTTTTTTTTTCACTCCTTAGGGCTTTCCAGGCTTCCATCACACAAGAAATTCTGCTTTTCCCCTAAGCTGCTTAGCTTTGGGTTTCTGTCACTTAGAATGGGGGCTTAAAATGCTACATCACATGTGGGAATTCTGTATCTACATTCTCTCAATCAGCAGCTTCTTTACAGGTGATCCATAAAAATGTCAGGGAGTAAGTACTCATGGAAATTTGGTTCTCTTCTGTTCTCTCACCACACCAGGGAAGCAGACACAGGCGAGGAGGAGACGGGGTTCAGGGGTTTGCTCACAAAGGAGTAGTATCCGTAGGAGAGGACACAACTCACTGTTCTCTCATGGCAAAGTTCAGGCTGAGGCCTCCTAGCAAAAGCAATAAGCAAAACACATCTCAAATAGATTTAATAAAAATTTGGTGAAGCTAGGGAAAGCTTCTGAGATAAGGACTCAAAGAAATTGGGAAATTCTATAATTGTAAGCTCAGGTTTGTTGAAGAATGGACAGTCATGGAAGGTAAGACTGGATAGAGAGAGTATATCTTACGGTAAGAAACAGATGAGAGCTTTGCAAGGCCTGCCTGTCCCGAAGCCTCTCTGTTTTTGTATCTTCAATTAAAGCTTTCCTCCTCTATGGGTTAATGGAGGACACCTCTTGGATGAGAGGTTCATGGCTGGCCTTCTGGTCTCTGAGTTTTTGCACATGCCAATGAGTCATGTTTTGTGGTACAATGTCTTGAGCCCCACCACTACTAGGAGCAGAATGGGTGAAAAAGATTTCAAGCCAGGCAGACTTCGATCAGCATTCCAAGGGGGCTGGGTCTGGAGGTGGGTCAAAAGCCTGCAGCAACAGACCAGGAACATTAATTGCATTTGCACCTGGGAAAAAAAAATTAAGGGGTGATGTATGAATGTGCTGTTTACTTTTCTTTGCAATCCAATCAGGATGCCTTCTGTGTCTGATTTAAACAGACTCTTGGGGTGCTGTGGTGGACAGGGAGGAAGTAAAGGGGTGGTTCTTCAGGGCAGCTGTGATGGGGCTACCTAAACCCCAACCTTCAGTGTCTCAGACTCCCATGACACCATCCCAGTCACACAACAGTCAATGCAGAGTCTCTTCCTCCTGCTTTAAATCTCACAAGTTTCTTCTGCCTCACCTCACAAAATCCAGCATCAACCCTTCATCCCTTTCTGTTTTGGGGTGTAGGGTACAAATCTCAGTTCTGTTCACTCCTTTAGTTCGGCATAAATCAGGATTCAAACATATCTAATATGGGTTCAGGTGTTTGTCTTCCTGGGGAAGACAGCAATTAGGGTGCTTGTATCAGAGCAGCTGGGTTCAAGTTCTGACTCTGCTCCTGTTTTTCTGCTAATGTGGACTCAGGCAAGAAGCAGTGATGGCTCAAATAACTGGGGTCCAGTCACCGACCTGGGAGACCTGGCTGGAGCTCCAGAGTTTCCACTTGTCCTAAACTGTTGGGAACATCTGGGGAATGAACCAACAGATAGGAGCTCTTTCGATCTGCCTTTTAAATATATATACATATATATGTGCATATATACATATATATATATAAGAGAGGGTTACATTTTACATAAATATCACATTCTAAAGTTGGTATGTAAGACAAAATTTACATTGTCAAAATTACCGTGGAAAATCCCTGAAATCTCCCAGTACAGAATACACGGTTTTGTAGTCACAGCACTGCATAGTAATTTGTGTATGCAGGAATATGCATAACATATCATTAAAAGCACAAGTGCAAACCCCTTTTTAATTATACCCAAGAAAATGCTCATATTCAAGTTGAACTTGAATAAATTAATTGGGCTGGGGATGCTGCTCCTCAGTATCTTTCACCTCCACTCCCACAGACTTTTCACCTACTTCTAAATAGGTTTCAGAGCTCTGTTTACAGGACAGACAGCTCTGGGAACCTTGAGGCCTTCTCTAAGACACACAACCTTTACAATGGGCCAACAGAGAGCATTCTTTCACACAGCTCTCCTTTCCTGTTTTCACTCTGTGGCAGGAACAAAAGATTTCTGAAAGAGCAAGCCAGTAAAACCTGAAGACAGCATCATCTGTGCCAGGCTATGGCATCCATAGCACCCAGCCTCAAGGAGACTGATCAACTGGCCTGAAGTCTTAGAAGGTGGGGGCTTACTTAAGAGAAAACTGATTCTAGAAAACCCAGTAGGACAGATTAAAAGAAGCATCCTAGCTATCTAGCAGTAATTTTTACAAATGTGTGTACTGCTTTTAAAGAAAGCATTTGCAAAGCATATCATTAAATTCTTGTATGATATCAGTTCATTGTTTATGCTATACTATGAGCTAACTGTTGAATGCTTCTGCAAATGTGAGAAAAAAATTTCACAGCATGATGCAGCACAGTCACACTGCCCTCCAACATGGCATTTGGCACAGTGAATAATTTAAGTTGAAGGAAATTAAGAAAGCGACAGGAGCAGAAGGTTCTCTCTGATCATCTCTTCTGACTACCTCCTGTGACAGGTGTACTTTCTTTTTTTTAAAAAAAAGATTTATTTATTTTTATTGGGAAGTCAGATATACAGAGAGGAGGAGAGACAGAGAGATCTGCCGTCTGTTGATTCACTCCCCAAGTGGTCACAATGGCCGGAGCCGAGCCAGTTCAAAGCCAGGCGCCCAGAGCGTCCGCCAGGTTTCCTATGAGGGTGCAGGGTCCCAAGGCTTTCTCAGGCCACAAGCCGGAAGCTGGATGGGAAGTGGAGCTGCCAGAATTAGAACTGGCGCCCATATGGGAATCCCAGCGTGTTCAAAGTGAGGACTTTAACCACTAGGCTCCTGTGCCAGGCCCAGGTATATTTTCTCAGATGGAAGTCTTGTTAAGCAGAGAAAAGGTTGGTCAGAATTCCTTCACAACCAGCTTCTACACAGACAGGTAAAGGAAGGCTGGTACTAGCTCTGAGTTTCTGGCTTGCTCTTGGGGAGAATTCTAGTTTCTATGGCCTGCCTTGTGGAAGGGAATTCTGGTGTCTGTGGCTCACTTTGGGAGAGCAAGATGAAAAGCACATTAGTTTCCTAGCTACTCCTACATTGGCTATTTAATTCTTGCAATAATCTTGTAAGGTAGAAATTCACAGATTTATCTATCTATTTGAAAATCAAAATTACATTGAAAGAGGGAGAGACAGAGAAGGTAATTTTCCATCTGCTGGTTTACTTCCCAGATGGCCACCAGCAGGCTGAAGCCAGGAACCAGGAGCTTCATCCAGGTCTCCCCCAGAGGTGGCAGGGCCCCAGACACTTAGGTCATCCTCTTGTTGCTTTTCTCAGGCTATTGACAGGGAGCAGGATTGGAAGAGGAGCAGACAGAACAGGAAGCAGCACATACATGGGATGCCAGTATTGCAGGTGGTGGTTTTAGCCGCTTTACTCCAACATGGGTCCCAGAAATTCCATTTTAAAATTTATTTATTAATTATTTATTCTAAAAGTAAAGAGACACAAGAAGAAAGAGAGCAGACAGACACAGAGAGATCTTCCATCCACTGGTTGACTTCACAAATGCCTGCAAAAGGCAGGAGGCAGCCTCTCCATCCAAGTCTGCCATGGGGGCAGCAGAGACCCAAGTCTTTGAGTCATCCTCTGCTGCTTCCCAGGGAACACATCAGCAGAAAGCTGGGCTGGAATCAGAGCCAGGTCTGGAACTCAGGCATCCATAATGGCAGCCTAAACTCTGCCCAATGCCCACACAGAATTTCCTTATTGACTCTTGCTTTTAAGCAAGATCACATTTGAGCTCGGGAGGATGTGGATGTATCAAGACACATCATCTTGGTGACACAGAAAACCACATGTCCAATGGGCTTTCCGCATCTAGCATTTTTGGAAAAGACCGTATAAGCTTCCAAATTGAAAACAAACAGAAAAAGGATGCAATTGAGAAAAGCTACAGATCCCAAAAGGCATTTTCTTCTCAAGATAACATAAAAGTGTTGATACCAACTCATGATTAAATCATTTTTCAGAAATTTTTCATTCAGAAGATTGGCATTGTGGTACAGCACATTAAGCTGTTACCTGTAATGACAGCATCCTATACGGGTGCTGGTTTGAGTCCCAGTCATCACATAGCTGATACAGCTCCCTGCTAACAAGCCTGGGAAAACAAAGGAATTTAGTTCAAGTGCTCGGGCACCTGCATCATATTTTAAAATAGAAGACCAGATGAAATTCCTGGTTTCCAGCTTTGGCCTGGCCCAGCTATGGTCACTGCAGCTATTTGAGGAGTGAACCAATGGGTAGAAGATACTGCTCTCTCGTTCTCTCTCTTCAAAGATTTATTTGTTTATTTATTTTTACTAGGAAGTCAGATATACAGAGAGGAGAGACAGAAAAATCTTCCATCTCACTCCCAAGTGGCCACAACAGCCAGAGCTGAGCCAATCTGAAGCTAGAAACAGGAACTTTTTCCAGGACTCCCACACAAGTGCAGGGTCCTAAGGCTTTGGGCCGTCCTCTACTGTTTTCCCAGGCCACAAGCAGGGAGCTGGATGCAAAGTGGAGCACCTGGGATATGAACTGGTGCCCATATGGGATCCCAGCACATGCAAGGTAAGGACTTTAGCCACTAGGCCACCACACAGAACCCTTCTCTCTCTTTATGTATGTCTCTCCCTCTCTTTTTGTGATTCTGCCTTTCAGATATAAAATAAGTCTTTAAAACATTTTAATTCAAAATGCTATTGGAAAATATCTCATTGGGAATGGAAAAGACTAAAATAAATGTAATCACTGACCACTTGGCAAAATTTTCCACGATGACTAAGAGAGATTATTTCATAAAATATGTTGACAGTGTCTTTGAGTAAACTGAGCTATACGCAAAAAAAGCATTAGTAGCGCTCTGTGCATGTATCCTCCACAAACCTGTAGCCAGCTTTGCTTGGTCTGCCTTCCATCTTGCTTTGTAATCACAGGAAATTATGGCTATTTGCAACCATGCATGGCAGATTACAACTAATCTTACAAATTTCTTCTTGTCTAATTCTTCCTAAGTTTCTAAAAGAGGCAAATGCCTTTTTGCTAACTCACACATGATGACCCAAGCAAAAGCCTTTTACGAACTCTGTTTTGCCCTGAGAGCTTTTAAATCATCTTGTTTTGCTTTGAATTTTGTTCCACTGTTTTCAAAATATCAAGAGACCAGATAGGACCAATGGGATAAAATTAAGATGAGAAAAGACCAGGACCTTGATCTCACCTCTATCACTAAGATCCTGACGCCTCCTTGAAATGTTACTTCCAGCATTGTAAAATTCAGTCACAAGCATCTAAAAGCAACATTTGAAACAGTCAAAAATCAAGAATTTTAGTTGGGCTAGTCATCACACCATTGCTAGGTATGGTAGATATGAAAACAAGTGTTAAAAACAAAAAAATCCCGTACTTTGAAACAATGACTTTTATGTTCATTTAGTACCCTTGACTTGTGTTTTGAGAAAAAGCTCTAGAATAATGTACTTTATCCAATAAATATTTATGGAGCACCTTCCACATGACAGCCTATTTGGCCAAGACAGTCTCTGCTCTCACAGAGCTTCCATTGTAGTAGGGTAGATTATGCTGGTGTTGAAACATGTTTGAAAATCTTTTAACACAATCTTCCAATAAGATGATGTCTGTATGTCTTTCCCTGGAACCTGGGTGGATCTTTAGGACTACTTTGACATATAGAATGTAGTGGCAGAGATGCTGCATGGCATCTTGTTTTTTCAAAAAATATTTATGTCTTATTTGTTTGAATGGCAGAGTTATACAGAGGAGAGACAGCAAAAAATCTCCCCTCCTCTGGTTCACACCCCAAATGACCACAGCCTTTGGGAGTAGGCCAGGCTGAATCCGGGAGCCAGACATTTCTTCTGGGTCTCCCACGTGCTTAAGCCATCCTCCACTGCCTTCCATTAGCAGTGAGCTGGATCAGGACTGAAGCAGATCGGACACACAAAAGCACCCATTTGGGATGCCAGCCCCACAAGCGGAGGCTTAACCCTGCTACATGACTTCTGAGGCCAAGTTTAAAAAAAAATCAGTGGTGATTTCTTGAGACACTGAAGTTGCCATATGGGAAGATCTTCTACAGAGCCAGAGAGAGATAAAGAGAGAGCTGCCTGAAAAGTGCCAGATCTTTGAGTCTTCTTATCCTGAGTACCAGACATGTGAGAAGCCTTCCAGAATACTGCAGCCCTTGTACTGACTGATTCCTATTAAGTGGGAGGCCCTGTGTGCATTACCTGAGCCTATTCAACTCCAAGATTCTTGAGCCACATAAATCATTATCATAGGTTTAAACCACTGTTTTGGGTGGTTGTGACCCAGCAGTAGATAATAGGAGTCTAGGCAAATAAGAAGTTAAGTATGAAATACAATATCAAGCAATGTTTTTATGAAAACCCCATTGCTGGCAATAAAAAGCACATTCTTATGTACATACAGCAGGTGAAAAGGACAGATTCCAGAGGCGTCACTTCAGAAAGAATAGCAAACAATGCCTCTTGGATAATAGGATATTTAAATAAACATGTCAAATTAAGGGAGTGTGCCCAGAAATAATCTGAGAAGCAAGTTTCAGAATCAGAAAAAAAAAAAAAGAGTGGGTAGATTTGAAATGGGAAAATGCCAGGCATGTAGATGGGTTTAGCACTTACTGTGAAAGTAAGGTTGACCCACTTAGTGATGTGTTCAATGGATAAATTAAAGATGGTTCTAAGATGGTTAGACCAAGCAACCACCTTAATTGTATACCATCAAATAGATCTGATGTGGTCAAAGTGCAACTAACATAGAGGTAATAGACTAAACGAGCTATAAAGGTTGGAGATGACCATCAGAGACTTGGAATCAATACTGTGGAGGAGAGAAGGTGTAATCCATAGTGTTACTTGTAATGTCACTGTACAAGAATGGATTTTTGCAGTATGATGGAGAGGGGGAAGAATCATGAAAGGCTTGGGGTTCATTACATGGAAATGAAGTCATCAAGAATGATTGTAGAGAGAAATTAAATCTGGAACCTAGCAGAGACAAGGAATTTAATCAATGATCGTCACTGAGAAACTGACATTTTGTGTGCCTGCTTTCTTCCAGTTTAGGCCTGGGACCTAACTTTTACCTCAGAGGCTAAATTTGGGTCTGGCATCAGCAATTTATTTAAAACGAATTGCAAAGGACTGAAAAAGTGACATTCTGTTTCATGTCCCTATGTTAACTTGGATGGTGCCCTGGCTCATTTGAGGTAACAGGCCTACTCATGGTTCCTTCTGTCAGTGCTGGTCAAGGTATACTTGTTCCTTCCCTCTATACTTTTTCTCTTTGGAAAAATGCAGTCTCAGACAGTTAATATTCTCCCTGAATCAAGTCTTCATATGCAAAAAAAATCTGGAGTCTCCATGGCCACTAATCATTTTTAAAACCAAAGTGACTGATTTCTAGCCGAAGTTGAGGAGATAGGAGTCTGGCACCTGAATCAAGGGCTAGAGAGTGAGGGAAAATTAGCCAGGCGGAGGTGGGTACAGGAGAAGCGCTTAGATCTAATCTCAGCTGACCCATGACCATGAATGAGGCTCCACAAACTCTCACTGCTGCCGTTCACTTTCCAGGACCTGTCTTCCCAAGGCCCTGCAATTTCCAGAACATTCCTCCTCCTTGGCTGTAAAATAGTGTGTTGTTTGAGCTAGTTTGAGAGGGTCTTTATTCCTCCGAACCACAAAGGTTTGATTCAACCAGGATGGGTGAGTGATGGAGGAGGAAGAATGCTGTTCAGTTAAACTGTGTAATGGAGATGTCATGTCCTGTCCATCATCACTATCATCAGACAGGCGACAGCTGTGGGAAAGTCATGAGTGGGAAAATGGTGGGAAAGGCGCAGCACTCCCAGCGCCTCTCTCTCTCTCTCTCTCTCTCTCTCTCTCTCTCCCTCTCTCTCTCACAGACACACACACCCCCAAGACATACACAATGTGAATCCAGTTCCTTCTAGTTTTACCAAGACATGAAGCCTGTGGGAACTTCTCAGGATCCAAATAACATATTTTACTGATTAAAGAGATACATTTCTGGACTAAGAAAAAAAAATAAATCAAAAACAAACATCTGGCTTCTAATCTTACTAAAATCATCCAAATCTACTAAAAATGATCTCCTACAACTCACATTTTTCAATTTCAGACACTTCATCATTTAAAAAATGAGTAGCAATAACATTTTCTGAAGATTTCATTAATATTTATATGCAATACACTCTGATAAATACCTAGCGCAGTATCTGACACTCAATGTTCAAAAAATAACAAATGTATTAATTATGTACATGCAATTCTCCATCATTTTAAAGTATGAGAACTGGAAATAAAGACATGGGTTCCACTTTAACAGAGTTTGGAAATGAGTTAAAAGGCCAAAAGTGGGGGTGGGTGGTTCAGTGTGTGATATAGTGGGTTAAACTGCTACTCGTGACACTAGCAGCCCAAATCATAGTGCTGGTGTGTAAGTCCTGGCTACCCTGCTTCATATTTAGCTCCTTACCAATGCAGCTGGAAAAGCAGCAGATGTCACACACGGGAGAGATCCAGACAGAGCTCCCAAAACTGGTGTTACTTTTTTTTTTAGATTTATTTTATTTTATTTGCAAACTCATAGTTATAGTGAGAGAGGGAGAGACAGAGAAAGAGAGATCTTCCATCTACTGGTCTACTCCCCAAATAGCTGCGATGGCCAGAGTTGAGCTGGTCCAAAGTCAGGAGCCAGCAGCTCCTTCCAGGACTCCAATGTGGGTACAGGAGACCAAGAACTTGGGCCATCCTCCCACTGCCTTCCCAAGGCCATAATCAAATTGAGAAGTGGAGCAGTCGGGCAGGAACCAGTGCCCACGTGGGATGCTGGCTTGGAGGGGCAGATTAGCCCCAGTGAGGTGGTTATTTAGGGAGTAAGCCAGTGTTTAGAAGATTGTCTCTCTCTCTCTCCCTCCTGCCCTGCCTGTCTTTCTGTCACTCTGCCTTTCAAATAGATTTTTTTTTTAATGCCAAAGTGGTCTCAGAGAATAGTACTTTAAAACTTGGGCCCGGCGGCGTGGCCTAGCGGCTAAGGTCCTCGCCTTGCACGCCCCGGGATACCATATGGGTGCCGGTTCTAATCCCGGCAGCTCCACTTCCCATCCAGCTCCCTGCTTGTGGCCTGGGAAAGCAGGAGAGGACGGCCCAATGCATTGGGACCCTGCACCCGTGTGGGAGACCCGGAAGACGTTCCAGGTTCCCAGCTTCGGATCGGCGCGCATCGGCCCGTTGCGGCTCACTTGGGGAGTGAATCATCGGACGGAAGATCTTCCTCTCTGTCTCTCCTCCTCTGTGTATATCTGGCTGTAATAAAATGAATAAATCTTTAAAAAAAAAAAACTCTAGTACATTTGTGTGATAAACTTTAGGATTTAATGATACCATATGATGCAAATCTTAGAATTTAAAAATTCCCAATCTTACCACCTTAAGAAATCCACTGTCTTCATTTGTGTATGTTCTCTTTTATAATTCTATATCCTGCTTTTATTACTTTACATTATACAAAATTCTGATTAATGCAGTCTTTAAATCTTCTATGGGTAGACAGTGAGGGAATTATTCTCTATAAATCATGTACCATTCACAGTTGTTTTCTGCAAATTGCAGATTTTAATCCTTTTCTCTAGAATCCATATCCCAGCAATAAAATGTTAAAATATGAACTTTGTTCTTGGAAAGACCAATTATTTATGATCTCTTCCATTCATCTTATGAATAAAATCAAATTCTGCATTGCTGACTTCATTATTTCCCTGCCTCTGTGGACTGCGGATCTGTAGCTTAGGGGCAGGAGAGATTGGTGAAGTGACTGAGACAATCAGAGAATCTCAGAAAGGAAGAGGAATTTGCCCTGGGCCCAAGATGTGTAGTAGGATAGTAACTGGCCTGAGAAACAAAGGGGAAACTTTACAGATAAGGAAATGACTTGAAGGCAAAGGCTCAGGTCTACCATCAATCCAGGTGACTCAGAAAGACTGCGCAGTATCACTTCCACAGCTGTGAGACACTTTAAAAGTTTGCAGAAAACAGCCCTAAAAAAGTTGCTATTGGTGTAAAACATGGGAAGTCTGTAGAAAATGTATATTACTAAAAATAAAACTATACATGAATTTCAAAATGTTTTTGCACCAAAACAATATCTAAAAGATATCCTATTTTTTCATTTGATTTTTTCATGAACATTTTCCCTCCAGTTTTATTTGAAAGGCTTAAGAGACACAAACTCATAGACAGGGAGCTTCCATCTTCTGGTTCTCTCTTTGAACTCCCTTAAAGTCCAGCACTGGATCAGGCCAGAGCCTGAATTTCCCCTAGAATTTCAGCTGAGTCTCCCACAAGCACTTGAGCCGTCATCTGCTACCTCCCAGGATACATGTTAGCAGGAAGTCGGCTCTGATGTGAAGAACCAGAACTTGAATTAAACAAGATGATATGGAAGGTAGGTGTCCTAAGAGGTGACTTGTCTGCTGTGCCACATGCCTGTCCCTCTATGGGCTCTTGGAAGGACTTTTGTGTGTCTTTGGAGACAGGGGAGCTGTTGTTGCTGGGGACTAGCCGGAACCAACCTCAACAAGAAGAGACATGACATGGAAGGAAGGACCAACAAGCCAGACATAAAACCTGAAACTACGCATACTAACTTAGAGTAACCCAGAGTCACAACCATCAGATTAAATGAAGCATTTAACAGACTCTCCCTTAAGCCTTTTTGGGTGGTACTATAGATCTACAAATGCACAAAGCAGGATTCAGGGACATCGCTTAAACCTTTCCAAACACATCACTCAGCAGATAGGAGAAAATAAGACACCTGACCAAAACGGCCAGGGAAGCGGACACTTGCCTTGGCCCTGAATGGGTGACAAACATTTCCAAGGAGGCTTTCTTAAAAAGACTTAAAATTCAACCCAAATAGGGTAAATGTGTCTTCACTTGGTCAAGCTCACTGTGTCACCTGACCAAGTCTAGTCAGAGGTAAGGTGCAGTATGTATTTCTCTGGTTGACCACAGTGTAATATCCTGGATTCAGCTGAACCTTTTTTTTTCTTGCCCAGTATTTATTATTCTAATAAACCAAATGGAATGTTTAGAAATGACTGGAGCAATCTGATTGGCAACCTTACAGGGCATTAATTCTTCCAAGGTGACTTGTGCATACAAAGTGAAACTATAGCTCTCACGTAAACAATCCATCGGCCTCATTTCCCTCCCCCAGGCACTTCTCATTTTCAGCTTATATTAGCTGTAAGACAAGCTAATGTTTTTAGTGTAGAAAAATGGCATTATCCCAGACATAGGAATTACTATAAGAAAGAAAATTTCAAAAGCCACACAGATTGCATGGACAGGCGTCTGTGACCAGTGACTACTACACTGTGGCACAGAGGCAAGCCCCTAGGAGGGACAGCTCAGCAAGGAAACACTTCACTTGTTACAGACATCAAAAGTTCTACTGCAGGTGAGGAAATTAGGCAGTCACTTTTGTCCATAAATATGCATGCGTTTGAACTAATCCCAAAGAAATGACTGTAACACAATATGGTCCAATGATCACATTCTTTCAAGAACCCTCCCTGTGGGTACTTTGAAAAGTAGTGAATGGGTATGCTACAAGGGAAAAATCAAGCATGACAGAAGGACTCACAACTATGGCAGCAAGACAAGGAATTATCCTGGGGTCAGGTGAACCAACCAGGCTAGGTGCCCTCTGAGGCTAGTTCTAAATGATCTCTAGAGAATTACCTCATGCTGCCCTGTGACAATTCTTGCCTCTAACTTCTTGCTGATAGTGTTAACTCTCTCTGGCCCTTTTGTTTTAGGCCTGGCTCTGACCTGGATTAAGGGCCTGGCTGCTGGCTTCAGCCTGCCTCCATACTGGCTGTGGTAGCCTTTGGAGCGAGGAGGCGGGAAATGGACAATCCCTCTCTCTCTGTAGCCCTGACCTTCAAATAAACTGATCTTTTAAAAGAAAAAGATAATTCAGTAAACTATGAGAAGATAGAAATACTTTTCCCTTTTCTTTTTTTTAGAGATTATTGAGACAGAATGGGACACCTGACTTGAGGCCAAACAAATCTATGAATAGAACACGGCATAAGAAGTGTAGGTAAAAGGATGAACTGCCAAGCTGCCTGAGATGGACTCTCACTTAGGATGCTTTGTATCTGATTATCTGTGCCTTAATTTCCTCTTCAGTGAAAAAGAGGTAACACCACCTGTCTCATGCAGTGGCTGTAGACCAGATATATACTACTTTTTAAATCATGTCTAAAATGTGCCTATTATTATTATTATAGCAGCTTTTAAAGTATTATTAAATCTGAAAATATAGTATAAATGAAAATACTGACAAACTTGATTGCCCAAGACTGTTGGATACCAATGATTTCATACACAACATAACAGGTAAACAAAAAAATTAAGAAATGATAGGAGCAAATAATGAGACAAACTGTTAACAACCTAATCATGTAAAGAGTTCTTACAAATTAATATAACACAAACATTAACATTTAAAATGTGTACTCACAAAAGAAAACAGGTAGAAAAACATTTTTAAATGAAAGAGTTGAGAATGTGAGAAAATGCACCTGTTAAAAGAGAATGACATAGGAGCAGAAGTTATGGTACTGCAGTTTAAGTTACTCTTGGGATGTCTGTACTCATTTAAGAATGTCTGGGAGCAAGTCCTGCCTCCGCTCCCACTTCAGCTTCCTGCTAACGTGCCTGAGACACAGTAGTGGGAGTTCCTGCTGCCCATGTGGGAGATCTGGATGGAGTTCCTGACTCCAGGCTTTTTAGCCTTGTGTTTGGAGAGTAAATCAACAGATGGAAATTGGCATCTCTGTAGGTATGCATCTCTCTCTCTCTCTTATTCTGCCTTTCAAATAATCTTTTTTTTTTAAAGATTTATTTATTTTTTTATTACAGTCAGATATACAGAGAGGAGAGACAGAGAGGAAGATCTTCCATCCAATGATTCACTCCCCAAGTGAGCCGCAATGGCCGGTGCTGCGCCGATCTGAAGCTGGGAACCAGGAACCTCCTCCAGGTCTCCCACGCGGGTGCAGGGTCCCAATGCATTGGGCCGTCCTCAACTGCTTTCCCAGGCCACAAGCAGGGAGCTGGATGGGAAGTGGAGCGGCCGGGATTAGAACCGGCGCCCATATGGGATCCCGGGGCATTCAAGGCGAGGACTTTAGCTGCTAGGCCATGCCGCCGGGCCCTCAAATAATCTTTTAAAAAGTGTATTTTTTAAGGAATAAGTCAACACTAGACAAATGTTGCCACGTCAAGGGAAGCACTTGGGGCCAGGTGCTTGGCACAGTGTATTAGCGTGCTTCAGATCAAATGCTGGCTCTGCTTTCCATTCCAGCTGATGATTCAAGAACTGTCACCCAATAGGAGAAACGGACTGAGCTCGTGGCTCCTGGCTTAACCGGCCCAGCTGTGGCCACGCCATGGCAGGCATTTTGGGGAGTGAATTAGCAGAGGTGAGAAGTCTCTTTGTTTCTTCACTTTAAAAAATTAATTTTAAAGGGCCCAGCATGGTAGCCTGGCATCTAAAGTCCTTGCCTTGCACGTGTCTGGATCCCACATGGGCACCAGTTCTAATCCCAGCAG
This sequence comes from Ochotona princeps, assembly GCF_030435755.1. NCBI lineage: Eukaryota > Metazoa > Chordata > Mammalia > Lagomorpha > Ochotonidae > Ochotona > Ochotona princeps. Next base: position 23,347,852 of record NC_080857.1, read on the forward strand.
CCCTGCTTCCCATCCAGCTCCCTGGCTGTGGCCTGGGAAAGCAGTAGAGGACAGCTCAAAGCCTTGGGTCCCTGCACCCACATGGGAGAGCAGGAAGAGGCTCTGGGCTCCTGACTTTGAATTGGTGCAGCTCCAGCTGTTGTGACCGCGTGGGGAGTGAATCATCAGATAGAAAGATCTTCTCTGTCTCTCCTCCTCTCTGTATATCTGACTTTCCAATAAAAATAAATAAATCTTTAAAAATTAATTAACTTTTTAAAAGAAAAGAAAGTTATTAAATAGCTTGTGTAAGTGTGACTGTATAAAAAAAGGCTATCTATATTTCTCCATTATTTGACAAAAGGGGTGTTGTGTGTGTGTGTGCTGGACAGTGTGAGAAGTAAGGAAATAAATTGAGACCAGGGGTATGTATTGAATTTCTGGAATATAAGCTTGAATCATATTTAAATGTAAACTCAAAGATACATAACGCAGCCAGATTTACATGATTTTAAATAGTTCTTATTTCTTCCTCTTCCATTAAAATCATTCTTCAAGCAGTTGGCACAACGGACAAGACCTACACTTGACTCCATCCACAGGATATTTCCGAGAAAACTGGGACCTCATCATTATGCTGGAAAGCTCCAAATTTCCACAGGGAAAATGCAATCTTCAAAGGCTACCATCTTGAACTGCCTGGTTGTAGATACATCCTCAATTCCTGCAAGCTGTGGGATTACAAGAGGAATTTGAGCTCTTTCTCTTTTGTAGAAGCTGCAAAAGACCCTCTCGAAGTAAGGGACTCAGAAAGAAAGGCTATTGGCTGTGGAGCGCATTCCTTCTAAATCTCCGTAAAAGCCAGCTCCTTCCTGCGCCTGGTGGGTTATGAAGCCTTCCCCAAATGGCGGGCAGACCGAGAGTTCCACGTGCACGACAGGGATCTCCTGGCGGGGGGAGAGCTGTGCTCAGTGCTCCCACATTCTGCTGTTTTTCCTACAACATTACAACCTAACTACATCCGTGTGTCATTTCTAAACACTTGGTATCCTCTCTCACTGTAAACAACAACAACAACAAAACCCAGGATGTACTAGTTTTAAAAGGGCTGAACATTCAAATGCTTAAAGAGTCAGCACACAATAGCACCATAAGCAAACGTGGTGGACCCCATAGACATGGAAGCAACTAAACTGGCTCCGGCACCTAGGGGGACACAGGCGGGGGTGGGGGGCCAACTGCGGGATTCTTCACACAGGCCGTCAAGGGGAAGTGTCTTGTCTTCGCGTTTTTTCCCCCTTTTATTTTGTTTTCCTGAACATCACAGTCAAAAGAACAACTCCTCTGCATTCTTTCAGAAGCTTTCAGAGGTTTCAAGTTATTTACCAGCATTTAAAATAGAAAAAGGCCTGGGACTGTTTCCCGGCTACAGCTACACTCCCCTCTACAAAAACAACACATGCCTGCTCGGCTGGTTCACCTTCTGCTTTTAAGAAGGAATTTTAATGGGGTCGGCGCTCCTGGAGGTGCACAAACTGAGGCAGGAAAAGCACAATAGCAAATAATACCTCCCGAAAGGCTTGGGCCCACTGGCCAGTGATGGTGAGCCCATAAACAAAAATGTTTTTCTTTTCTTTCTTTCTTTCTTTTTTTTTTTAAATTCCTGCTTGAAAGGTACAACAGAAGAAGATGAATTGTTTCTTCCCCTTCCACTCCTGTCCGCCCTCCACCCTCACCCTTCCCCCTCCCCAGCACTCTAGGCCTGTCACACAAGAATCAAGGACTTGTCAGAAACTCCAAAGGGCAGGGCCTTGACACTCAGTCAAAGACAAGGTTGTTCTGTCCGGTATCTCTTGTCTCTGAAGCATTTTCCGACCAACTCTCATACAAGTCGGGAGGACGCACCGGAGACCTCAATGAGCTGGCACTCAAGAACGTTACTTGGGGACCGCGCTGAGCACAGTGATGAAGATGCTGATTAAGGCTCCCCATCCCATATCCGAGTGCCTGGGTTTGCTTCCTGCTAAGGCACAACCTGGGAGGCAGGGATCATGGCTCAAGTCGTCAGGTGCCTTCCACCCACGTGGGAGACCTCAATTGAATTCTTGGCTCTTAGCTTTGGCCCTAGCCCAGGTGTCGTGAGCATTTGGGGAGTAAACAAGCAGATGGAAGGGTTTGCTCATGCTCGCGCTCTCGCGCGCGCTCTCTCTCTCTCTCTCGTCTTTTATGTTCTCCTTCTCTGACTCTCAGATAAATAACATACATATGTGTGTATGTGTATATGTATGTTTTAGAAAAAAACATCAGTTGGCTTTTTTAAATGCTGTAAACCACAGTAAGCTGATCTAGTCAGCACATGAGTGGAGAGCCCAGAACATCACTGCCATTGTGTAGAGGTGGCTGTTGGAATGTACCCATTTTCTTTCCCTTCCTGCTAATGTCCCTACCCCCCCGCCCATCCCTCTGCTCATGTGTGCTGACTGCTGGGCCGCAGCCCCTCAGGTCATTGGTTTGAACTGTCATTTAGTAGAGGCAGGAGACCCTCAGTGAATTAACAGTGATGGCTTTCGCTGGGCTGCAAGCAGGCCTGGACAATACCCAAAAGGTCTGTTTGCAAAGCACTTTGAGAAGGATGTTGCCTATTCTGGTTGTGTATTTTCTCCCTAGGAACAGCAGTAATCAAACCACCGCCAGTGTAGTGTGCCATTTGGAAGGACAAAGCTCAAGAACTCTGCAACATCTGAAAACAGCTCATTAGAGAAACTGACTGAGTTTTGGTTGTTTCCCTTAAAAGTAAACTGTAAAGCTCTATACCTCGGGCGCTACAGTGAGAAAATGAAGCTTGTTGACTCAGAAGCAAATGTAGACACAAACCATGACTCATTCTTACCATGGTTCAATTCCAGAAACTTAAAAGCATGGCCTGCATGGTGAGGATCTACATAAAATTACACACACACACACACACTTGCAACAGTCCTAAGAACAGAAGATATCTATTAACTGTAGGAGTGTGAAAATAAAGACAGGACCAATGCGGGTGGGGTGGGGAAGAGAGGAAGGTAGGGTGACAAACAAGAGCCAAAATGTCATAAATGCATAATTCAGAGTGGGTGCTAAATACAAAAGTGGGAGCAGAGCCAGGCTACAGTTCCGAGATTGAATCTAGGGTTATTTTGTGCAACACATTTATTCACTCAGCGCCAAAGGAGCTATTAGAGGAAACAATAAAGGGGTCCCCTCCCCCTGGAAATCTGAGCTGTGCTTTGGAATTTTTATGACATTTCTTTCTTAACAAACAAGAAGGTCTCACCACCCTCTCTCAGCTTCAAAGCTTCACCATGGTGGTGATCTGCGAGTCACAGCTTTGGTCTGATTTATGTGCTTGTATTTGGGGTATTCGTAAAAGTCATAGAGTTATGAAAGAAATGTAGTCCCATCAGGTAAACAAATCAACAAATCTCACACGTCCCTCCCCTACAGGATGGCACTGATTACATGAGTCGATAGGGTCACTTCATCAAGGCCCCTTCATGTCACTAAATTGTGTGTGCACTACCACCTCAGCTAAAATCCAAAATGTGCCCTGAGAGTGCCAGCGGGAAATTAGCATAGTGTAAAATGGGAGCACGCATGGAACACCAAAGGCCTTTTTGTGTTGTTTATTTTATGTGACAAGTGGCCAAGTGGTTCAAGATTTACTTTTTTTTCATTTTTTTGTAGATGGATCATTTTCAATTCACATCAGGAACTCACTAGTTAATGAAGCTCGATTGTGATTCCAGTTGTAACGAATGCTTCTATAATTTTAGAATAATGTCTGCTTGATCAATTTGATGTTTAGCCTTGGTTTTACTGGAGATGGTATACTAGAGAGCATTATTACCAGCTGGTGTGAACAGGGTACCTGAAAAACTTTGTGGAAGCTACCATGAAAAGTGTTTATTTTGGTGCAAAATCTTTGGAAATTCATGCCAAGTTTGTTTTCTGAGAAATACTTTCCATGAACTTTTTGCCACCCTCTCCCACCTCTACCCTGGATAGAAGCATCTCTAACCCAAGTTCATACTTCTCACGACGTGAAAGGACAAAGCTCGTGCTGCAGCTTCATTTAGCTCTTTGTCCCAGGGCAGGTGAGGCGTCCAGGGCAGCAGATGCCAGCCAATCTTGTTAGGAAGAAATTGGAGGTAATGTGGTCCCAGCAATCACGCAGCCACACTCCTAAATTCAACTCCCAAAGAGCTGAATCAAGACCATCCTGGGGGCGGGGAACGGCAGGGGGCTGTGGGACCTGCTCTGAACTAGCCCAGGGCAGCATCTTCCAGCTGAAGCCCTGTAGGCCATGGGGAGTCTCTACCAGAGCAGCTGGTGCCTCACAGGGCAAGAGCTCTGGAGTTTCTCCTCCAGACCCTCTGGAACCCACTGGCGCACGAAGGCAAGAATGCCAGCCAGCACCATGGGGTGCCTCCATTCCAACCTGCCATTTCAGAGTAACTATCTGTAGGCCGCGTCTGCCCTCTGCTACCAGAATGCAATGGGGCAGAAGAATTAAAATGCAGGGAAGCTGGAGGGGGGTGGTGGAGAGGAAAAAGGAAACCCTTAAAGACAGGATCTTGGAAGCATATGTTTTAGAATCACTGCAGCCAGTTCCCTGTCAAGAAAATATTGGCCAGGTCAGTTGGTCCCATCTCATGCAGCCACAGATGGTTTATGCCTTCGCTGTGCAGGTCTCTGCTCCCCCGACTACCAAAAAACAAAGGAGATGGTGCTCTATGGTGTAGTTATTCTGCCACCTAGTGTTGTGAGAACACATACCATCCTTTAAAAACACTTGGTGTGTGAGGAGAGTAAACAGAAAATCAGGAACTTTGGCCAAGTACTTTTTAAATAAAACTGCAGATTCCCATTTACACTGATGGATGGTGGGGTGGGGCTGGGGAGGGGGACACTGCCAATGGGTTCTTCTCATTGGTGCAAGAAATCAGAGAGCACTGGGCCTGGAGGTTAGGGTGTGGAACAGAGAAGCAGAAACTCAAAAGCCCCATTCTAACCATCTTCAGCAGGCTCATTCCTTCTATGGGTAAGGGTGATACCACGCACACAATAATACAAACTTGAAAGAGAAGCCAGCTGGAACTAGGCAAAGTATCGACACCCCGCAATTTCTGCCCTGAGAGCAGAGAAAGGGAAAAAAGAATATAGGGAACCAGGGGGCTAGTGCTTAAAGCACAATCACTTATTTGACAAAAGCATTATGTGGCCATGAAATGAGCTGTGGGCGTGGAGGAGGGAAGGTCGGGGTTTGTGCCCCCATGCAACAGTTTCTTAGCAGTACCAATAGTCACTGCAGGATCTCCGAGCCTGGATTCTGTTCGCTGGGAACCTGCCACACGTCACACATTCTTCCCACTTTTGCAGAACTGCACTGAGAATCAACAAGAAATGTGAGTGCCTTTCGAAAAGTTCACAGAAAGCGGAATTTAGAAAAGAAGTTTATACCAGTTCAAGTAATGTCTAAATCCATGCTTGGGAGGCCACTTCAAAATGTTTGGGGAACATGGGTATTATGAGGACACTCTGCATGCATTTCAATACTCTTTGGTATTGAAATGATCTTTGTCATACGTCATTGGGGCTAGTGTTGTGGCACAGTAAACTGAGCCACCAGCTGCAAACTTGGCATCCCCTTTGAGTGCCGGCTAATGCACCTGAGGAAGTACCTGGAAGGTGCCTCAAGTACTTGGGTCATTAATAGCCAGCCCAGCTCTGGCTGTTAGGTCCTTTTGATGAGTGAACTAGCAGATGGAAGATGGTCTTCCTTACCCATGTCTGTTTGTCCTCCCCTCCCCCCACTACCCCCTTAACTCTGCCTTTCAAATAAAACATAAATCTTTTTTTAAAAGCCTAAAATAAAAAGAATTTCTCTTCTATTTTTTTTTCCGGTGAACTTTTTAAAGTGCCCTTACATGTAAAGGCATTTTTCATATTGTAAAGCACTATGCAGCACCAGGATGCCTATTGCCCTCAATATATTTTTTGTTCCTCTCATGTCTGGTTGTCACTCACACATGTGTGATTCTTTGTGGAAAGAACTTCTATATTAAAATCATCCTTGTGTGCTAATGTTCTTTCTCAGACAACAGATACTAGAGTTAAAAAGAAGTATTAAGTTAGAAAATGTTCAAGGAAATCACCAAACGTATTTTTTGAAATCTCCTCTATAAAGTAATAAAGAATTTGCATTACAGCTTTTTAAAAAATGATTTTTATTCAAAGGCAGAGAAACAGAGAGAAATCTCCCATCTGCTGCTTTTCTCCCAACAAGCCCACGATAGCCAAGGTTGAACCAGGCCAAAGCCGGAAGCTGGGAACTCAATGTGGATCTCCCACGTGAGCGGTATCGTGGACACCCAGGGCAGTGAGTGTGGGCAGTGAGTGAGAGAAGCATGACTTGGATGCAGGCACTTGGATAAGCAAGATCTTATTTGAGTAGTGTGGTAACTCCTGGGTCAAAAGCACACCCCCAAATTTTCATTTAAATGAGGTGATCCCAAATGTATATATTCCACTGGCAATGATGAGATTACCTTGATGAGCCATTCCTATTAACACCTGCAGATTGGTGAAAGCTCTTAAAGTTGCAGAGCATCTGAGCCCTCCTCCTCCTGGGCACGTGTACACTGTGGTAATGACCCGGACAGCGGCACACTGCGGGGCTTTCCAGGGGTGTTCTGGCACTGACCAGCCACATAACCAGGCAAGGCACTTCACCACTCTCAATTTCACTTTCCAAATGGGCCAAAGAAGTAAACCAAACCACTGTGCCTTCCAGTTCTGGCATGAAAAGCTATTGTTGTGCTTTCGATAGTGAAATTCAAAGAAGATCCAAAGCTCATGACAGGACACCAGATGCACTGCAGACAAGGGCAGCCTTGGGTAAGCCAAGGCCATGGTGCTCACGTGGATGTCTGTCCTCAATCAGAATTTCTTAGAGTTTGTTCAGAGGCCTCTGTGGGCTAAAATAAACAAGCTGCAAGAAAATGCTGACCCAGCCACCTACCTGAGCTTTCAAAATGGCAAAGACAAGCCTTCACTTCCATTTAGCACTGAAAATACCCTTTGCTCCTGTTAGTTCTATTTTTCCACCGTGCCAAGAAAAGAAATTCTGTTTGTCCAGATTTCCTCTCTATAAATGTCAACATCACTTGGGAGTTCAGTGAAAGCAGCCTGAAGCTTTCATTGAGGATGTGAGCAGCAGACCAGTACACAGGAATCAAACCGGGAACGTGACTGCTGGCAGGGGCTAGGCTACAGGCTCACAAAGCCATGCCGACACCACAAGCACATGGGGTCCCTGGCTCTTCCTCAGCCACCTCTTTGTGGACATCCCAGACGTTCTCAGCAGGGCCCTCGGCTGTGAAAGCATTCAACGTGGTGGCTCTTTCTGGCTGCTAATGGTTGTATACATCCTGGCACATCTGGGTCCTAAACACTTAGTCTCTTCCTCCCCTTCATCTACTGGAACCTACACCCTGCCCACATTCACAGAATTTTTTTTTTAAGTCCTTTCAATAATGTGCTGGAAGTGGTGGAGACAGATACAATCAAGATTTTCATCCATCTTTCTCCACAGGCCCAGCCCAGCAGAGCCGGTGGCTAGATGGGATTGTCTTTTTTCCCTTCAAGACACATTGTCTGTCTGGGGCCCAAGGGCCTACTGTGTGCTCCTGGGGACAAATATTTTCCTGAGGAAAGTTTAAGGCTTTCATATATCCCCAAACCAAATACACCTGAAACTTTAAATTCCACAAAGCTTTTTAAAAGGAGAGGCCTTGCCTCTCCCCACCCTGAGGGCTTTGTTGTATCTCATTCATTCTGGCCACTTTCCAGAGGACCTGACAAACTGAAAGGGAACACACTGCTGGCCCCCTTGCTCCCCCCCTCCCACCCCACCTTCCCCTATCCCCTGACAATCAGCACTGCTCACACACAGGCCCCAGGGAGCCAGAGGCACTCTGGGTAGATGAATGCCACCCTGCTGCCCAGCCCCGGTTGGCCCCTGTCTGCCACCACCCCCACCTCATTGCTCCAAGGGTAATACCAATCTTGAACTGTCTCCTCAGGGATTTTAAGCCTAAGTCATTCTTGGCCGAAGTCACACTGCAGGATTAGAGCTCTCCTCACAATGTGAGCACCGGCAGGAATTCGCCTTTTTAGGGATCTTGCGCCTGTGGTCACAAATCTCCCTAGAGACATGCCTACCTCCACGTCTCAGCTGCCTCTGTGCCTCCTGTGCTGATGATAAGCAACAGGAAATGAGATATGGGGTAAATTCTGTTGCACCATTTGAAGCAAATATTTGAGGCAGGCCTGTTTGTGTTTGGGAACCTCTGGTAGGAAAGCTGATTTGGCAGGGGGATGTACAGAGCATCTTACACACCAGCAGACCACAGGAGTATGATAAAACCTGGAGGATGGGCTCCACATAGGCACCCAGGCGCCTGTGCAAGGCGCCATGACCATCTATTCTGAATAAATCAAGAGCCAGATCAACCCTGGGTTGCAAGACTACGTGACCTGGGATGCAGCAGCCTTTCTGGTTCCCCAGATCAATGGGGGGAGGGGGAGGCGGGGGCTTGGCATGAACTTGTAAAGTCTTCTAAAAGAACAACTATTTCTGAAGGATTAAATTTACAGCTCTTCCAGTTTGTTGACCTCTGCCCTGACTGGACCTCCTCTGGGTCACCAGACAAGTAGGATTAAGACCCAGAAAACCAGGACAGGGCCTGACTGGCCCAGGTGGTGAGAAGGCAGGCCATGGTCCGGCCTCGGGGTTTTTGCCTTGCCAACAGTCGGATCTTGGCTATTTTATGTTGGGACATTCTCTAACTCCCCCGTTCAAGGGAAAGGGCAAGGTCACAAGCCTCTCACACCATGCCCATTCATCTACCCAAATGCGAGGAGATTGCTTTCTTTGTGAAGTATGCTGACTAATTGCCAAGGCAACACCTGTGCATCCCCTTCTTGGCTATGGGAAGTATTCTAGGAAATACATGTACAACACTGCCCAGCGATCACCCACGCAGTGGCTTGGAATGCAGTGTGACCAAAGGCATTTCCAGATAGCTCCCAGGGCACAATGGCCACGCCTGGGTGGACTTGCTGGATGGATTAGACAAACCAACCGCAACCTTTCCATCCTTTGTTTCCATTCCTTCCAGTAGATTGGCCTTGTTACCAATACTGATGCCAAGACTAGCAATTGCTGGCAACAAAGAGTTGTTGTAAACCCGTACCCCCTGCTTCACTCACCCTAATTATTCTCGAACAATACAATGGCTTCAAAAAGCCTCCAACTGTCCGGTGGACACTGGAGACCAGAGGAATCACCGAACACAAGCAGCCTCTCAACAAAAGACAATACTGAAGCAGCTTCTGTCTGGGTGTTTGCTCCATCTTCCTGGAGACAATGGGAGAGAGAGAGCTCGTGGGAATAAAAAGGAAGTCCTGCCCTACAGAGCCTTTGTTTGTCTGCCAGTGCTGTATCTGTTCCAAGTTCTTGGGCGTAGCCTTCACCACTCCCAAATACAGGAAAAAGCCTAGATTTCCTAGGAAATGCAGCTTCTATGATGAGTTCTCATTGTACCTAAATCACCCGTCACTGAAGACCGTGGTTAAGATCTTTTTCTTTCTTCTAAGACCAAGTATCTTACTACATAGTGCAGTGATGTGACCCACTGGATGAAGTCCCAGTGTGGAGAATGGCATAAACAGTTCTTTCCATACCATTTCAGTCGGCAGCATAGGGCTTACTAACATATCAGCATGTTTTGTTTTATTTTACAAACAGATAACATGGGTTGACAGAGTAACTGAGCAGAAAAGTGACTGACTGAAAGCAGATCATCAGTACAGGAGACATGTTTAATGAAACTGAAATTGATACAGCAATCCTGGAAGTTTCTAAACTGGAGGAATATAAAGTCAACAGAAAAGTAAATGAGAGGAAGCCTCTGCTGATTTCAAATCAACACGTAATCAGATTTGGATGTACCCATAGGGATGAAATGCCAGCAAAACTAAAAGCAGGTTCCGATAGGCATTGCTGCCTGAACTGTGTGTAAGGGGGACAGACCATCACAGTAATCAGCAACCTGAAAGATATCCCCAAATACAGGCAATTCACAAAATGTGAATTGTGTCATAAAATAATGTCCATCCATATATAAACAGAACACAGCACCTGGCATGCGTATGATATGTCAGTTACTACAGAGCAACCGAAGAAGTAAAAATAAAGGCTCCAAACCAGGTCCACAGCAGACGGTTACTAAGCGAGCAAAGGAAAGCTAAATGTTCTAAAGAAGAAGGCTGGAGGCTCCGCCCACTCCAATCAGCCAGTTTTACAACTCAGAAAATACAAAATAACTCTAATCATGACAACTCAACAGTGATATTTACTCGGTGCTTCTTATGTGCTAAGGGACTTGAGACTATTGAAACAAAGTGTAGAAAGGTTGCCCTTTTTTTGGCTAAAAGCTTGCACAATAGAACATTCTTACCATAGAAATGAGAATAATACCTCACAGAAAGAAAAACAGAAAAAGAAATTTCCATTTCCTAAAACTTGCAAAGGTTAAATAATACAATTACCTTGAAGATATGTCCCTAAATGGAAAACAGGCATGACAATATGGGCAAGTGTTTGATACAAAAACTTGTAATGCCAAAAGCTACAATACCAAGAAACTGTGATATAAAAATATTTCTAATGATTATCCCAGGTGAATCAAAGCAATGTGTGATCTGAAGCCAATCAATACTGATCTACTTAGAGTTTTCAGGCACAGAGTCCGGCATTGGTGATGTATCAGGTTGATAGCACTGTGGCACCAGCTACTCCACTTCCAGTCTAGCTTCCTGCTAATATATCCGGGAGGGCAGTGAAGGATGCCCATGTACTTGGGTCCCTGCCACCCATGTGGGAGATCAAGATGGAGTTTCTCACTCCTGGCTTCAGTTTGGCAAAGCCCTGGCCATTGCAGCCATGTGGGTAGAGAACCACTTAGTAGAAGAACTCTCTCTCTCTTGCCCTCTCCCCCTCTTCCTCTGTTTTCCTCTTACTCTTTCTCTCTCCCCATCACTTATTCTGCTTTTCAAAGAGATATTTAAAAGTGCATCTTTGTTTTAAAGATTTATTTTTATTGCAAAGTTAGATATACACAGAGGAGGAAAGACAGAGAGGAAGATCTTCCATCCAATGATTCACTCCCCAAGTGACTGCAACGGCCCGAAGCCGGGAGCCAGGAGCTCTTCTGGGTCTCCCACACGGGTGCAGTATCCCAATGATTTGGGCCGTCCTCGACTGCTTTCCCAGGCCACAAGCAGGGAGCTGGATGGGAAGTGGAGCTGCTGGGATTAAACCGGGGCCCATATGGGATCCCGGCGTTTCCAAGGCGAGGACTTCAGCCACTAGGCCATCACATCAGGCCCTAAAAGTGCATCTTATGTCTAAACTTTTTTTATAGTATAAATGGTCCCAACATTTAGCTGCAAATTAGTTTGGAAGAATGAATCTGAAGCACACACGTCAGAGGATCCTCAGTGTATCAGATACTAAAATGCCTTTGTTTGCCCTTCCAGGAAGGGATCTGCTGCCCAGCCACAGGCCTTCCATCAGCAGCCAGCCTCTGGCATCAGCAACTCCAGGGTCAGCCTTGGCTTCAGAGACTCCTCGCCTAAGAACAGGCCTTTCTAGGAGCAGATCACACCCTGCAACGGAGAAGGCTCTACCACCAACAAGCTGCGGGAGCTACCAAGCTCACTAACCTACAGTTTACACAAGAACACGTGAATAATAATTAATCACAGTAATAATATCTGGAACATTTCCTCCCCACCGCATGGTTGTCAGAAGTATCAAGTAAGAAAACATTGTGAAAAGCACTTATTTTGCCTGGTGCTAAAGGGTCCAATAAATTGAAGTTATTATTTTCAATCTCCTCCCCCCACTCCCAACTCATATTATCGCAGCTTCTAACATTTAGCAGGTACTCAAAAGAGTGTCTGTTGATGAAGTAAGGCCAAATCCTATTTGCTGTGTATTCTGCCTTCCTGAGAGACAACCACTGAATTCATATGGAGACCAGAGATGCCAGATTGTGTTTTTGTTCAACGAATATTTATTAAGCATTGACAGATAAGAAAAACTGGATTCTCTACCTTTAAAGGCTGACAACCTAGGAGGAAAACAAGATGCCCTTCACGTCTTCTATTCCAGGCCATCTGCGCCAAGGACAGTGCAAGTTGAGACCGACTAGATTATCCAGGAGTTGACAAATTGGTAGTCACCTCTGGCCATATCCTGACTAGGTACCTAGAAAGGTGATGGAGTTTTTGAGTAACAAAGATGAGAAAAGAGCTCACCCTGGGCAAACAGACAGGACAGACTGAACCAAGTGTCAGATAAAGAAAGCAAAGGCACATCCGGGAATGCTGACTAGTCCCAGCTGGCTGGAAGGCTGGGGTTTCTGCTGGAGGGCAGTGAGAGGCGGGGGTGGAAAGGGCAGTGTGGACAAGCCTGGAAGCATCTCAGATGCCAGGGCACAGGTGGTGGAAACCAGAGAAGCCACAGAGCCAAGGGCTGGCCCGGCTGCAACAGACTGCTCTGACAACTGCGAGCAGGGTGGACCAGAGCAGGGGGAGCTGGAGGCAGGCAGGCACTGCCAGAGTCACCTAATCCCAGTAGCCATCTGCTGTGTGCACTCACATGGGGAAAGTGAGGCAGTGTGTGTGTGTGAGTGTGTATGTGTGTGTGTGCATGCATGCCTGAGACTGTACAGCTCAGTAGACTGGGCTTGGTTCAGGGGGATGTGGGGTTAGTACAGACTCCAGAATGTACATGAAGAGACATGATTAGACAACGGAATCCCACACTGCTCTGGGGACTGGCTGGACCACCTGGAGGGTAAGGCAGTGGGGCGGGGGTGGGAGGTAGTAGCATGGGGGAAAGTCAGCAGAAAGCATACAATACAAATACAGTCAATAAAATCTGAGAACTAAAACTAAAATGATGAGGACAAATATGTTACCATGAAGTCATCATGGATTAAAAAAAACCACCCAGCATATTTTTCTCACAACAAAGAAAGAAACTGACAAAGGAAAGAGAAAGAGAAAGTTATGCTGATTCTAGGTTCCAATCCTGCATAGCAACTTCCAAGAGGAAAGAGAATGTACTCTGGATTTTCCCAAGTCCTTGAGCACATGGGGAAGGGAAAAGACAAGAAGTCTCAGGAGGAGCTGTCAGGGATGGCTGAAAGCAGACAAATACCTGCTGGCCAGTAGGGCAAACACTCAACAAGCAGCAATGGCAGGTTCAAAGACATTGCTCTACTCTGCACATTCACATATACATTTGCCTGGTGCAAGAGCCTAGTGGCTAAATCCTCGCCTCGTAAGCTCCAGGATCCCATATGGGCACTGACTTGAGTCTCAGCTGTTCTACTTCCCATCCAGTTCACTGCTTGTGGCCTGGGAAAGCAGTGGAGAATGGGCTCAAAACCTTTGGACCCTGCATTCCCATGGGAGATCCAGAAGAGGTTCCAAGATCCTGGCTTCAAATCGGCTCAGCTCTGGCCATTGCAACCACTTGTGGAGTAAACCAGCAGATGGAATATCTTTCTCTCTGTCTCTCCTTCTCTCTGTAAATATACTTTTCCAACAAAAAATAAGTTAGTCTTAAAAAAACAACAATAGGGCCCGGCAGCGTGGCCTAGCGGCTAAAGTCCTCGCCTTGAAAGCCCCGGGATCCCATATGGGCGCCGGTTCTAATCCCGGCAGCTCCACTTCCCATCCAGCTCCCTGCTTGTGGCCTGGGAAAGCAGGAGAGGACGGCCCAATGCATTGGGACCCTGCACCCGCGTGGGAGACCCGGAAGATGTTCCAGGTCCCCGGCTTCGGATCGGCGCAGCAGCGGCCCGTTGCGGGTCACCTGGGGAGTGAAACATCGGACGGAAGATCTTCCTCTCTGTCTCTCCTCCTCTGTGTATATCTGGCTGTAATAAAATGAATAAATCTTTAAAAAAAAAAAACAATAATACATGTAAAGTGCCCAGCACAGCGCCTGAGACAAAGTGGGTACCTATTCCTTTCTTTTTCCTTCTTAGTTTTTCCCCAAGTTACCCAACACAAAGGAAAACATGATCCTTTCCTTCTCAGATCACTCAAATCATAAAGACAGAAAGTAGTCCTAGCACACTTCAGATAGCAAAACATCAAGGCCAACTGTCATGGGCTTAAGTCACGGAGTGCTAGCATGACCTGCAAGTGAGTAAAGGACAGTTGTGGGAATCGAATCTGTTTCCCTGAAGCAACCGACGGCCGGGACCTGTACACATGCAATCAAGAGGCTCTTGTGCTGTGATATTTTATCTTACTCTGCTGGTGACTCACAAAGCAAGCTCCTGTGCCAACTGAAACCCCAGGATGTTTCCCTCTACTTAGAGAAAGAATCATCCTTTATCACCATCTAGCCTCCTAGCAATTGGTGGGTAAAGCAAGTATAACACGATAGTGTGTGAATGCAAAGGATTAACTACAAATGTATACATGCTGTAGCAGCAGCATTCTGGTCGTCCACACTGGGAGCGTTAAATATGACACTGGCCTGAACAAAAAAGACTCATGCTACCGGTCCATACCTTCTTTATCATTTCTTTCCTCTTTCTGCTCAGTCACCAGAAATTGCTGTTTATTTTCCTTCTGTCCCTGAGTGGTTGTGTATGGTCATAAGTGGAAGCTGTTAAACAGTTCCAGATCCTAGGGTGAAATGTGCTGTTTGAAATCATCCTTCCTTTGGCTATGGATACAACAGGCATGGGATGTGGATCCCAACTGACACCAAGAGGTCTGTGCTGAGATGCAGCACACCAAAGACCGGAAGCAGCCGGTGTATTTTAGAGACACCACCAACATAACAAGGGTAGCCCTGTAACATTCACAGCTGATGATAAAGGGGCAGGGGGGAAGGTTCCCGGACAATGTCAAGAAGATGTTAGGGAAAAGGTTCCTATTGGCTTTGGACACTTCCATGAACGTTCTTTCTTTTTTGTAATGCTAATTTTATTTCTTTTTATCAACTTGAAAGGCAGAATGGCAGAGAGTATGAGAAGGAAAGAGACAGCCAGTGGTGGGAGGGGCAGAGAAAGGGAGAGAGAGGTCTTCATTCCACCATCTTTCTGCTAGTCCTCCCTGAATGCCTGCAACAGACAGGACTGATCCAGGCCAAAGCCAGGAACCAAGGAACTCCCATCCAGGTATCCCACGTGTCGCAGTGTCCAAGAATTTGTGGCATCCTATCTTTCCATCACGCATTGACAGGAAGCTGAGTCAGGGCAGAGAGGCCAGGACTCAAACCAGCATGCCTATATCACAGGATGGCACTGCAAATGGAAACTTCACCCACTGCACTGCCAGCTTTCGTGGATTTTCTTCTGCATAGAGACTACAAGGGCTTTCCAAAAATTCATGGAAAAATGTGTGTTATGAAAAAACAACATATGTACTTCATCCTTTTCACCAAAACTAACTCTGTTATCTTTTAATTCTCTTTTCCACAAACTTTTTAAAGTTTCTTTGTATGTAAAAATAAAGAAAGGTTGTGGATCCAAAGCATGACTAATGTAGCTTTTTCACATATAACCTAAGATCTTTCTTTTCTCTTTAAAAAAAAATTCGGATATTGGATTATACTTAAAGGTAGCCAAATCTTCTCGACTAAAACCAAAGCTCTTGCCAATAGAGTATATTTAAGGGGACAAGGGAACAGAGTCTTGGAAATGTGTCCAATGGGACTTCTGATGGTTATATCAGATTCTGCTGGACCAAGAGCAACTGTGTGAGTATTCAGACTGGTGGTGATTGCAAAAGGAGGCTCCAGGGCCTCAGAAACTGGTCAGCACCTCTGTGCTTGGCTGTATGAAGGCAGAGGCATTTAAACAGAGAGAACAGAGAACAAAAGAATACAAGCAGCAGGATGAAAGACACTTTCCAAGGCCAGGTGCTGGGAAGAGTCTTGGGCTCTGTGAGAAATAAAGGACTATGGAGAACTACAGATTCCTGGGGAAGAGAACCTGGGGAGAAGGAATGGGGCCTTGGAGGAGTAGGGTATGATTGGAAAGGCAGATGTGTCTTAGAGTTCAGATGGAGAGTGGGGCTGTAAGTGCACACTTAGGACTCCTCAGTGCTGGCTACACTTGCTGTCACCAAAAGTGGATGTGAGAAACAGAGAAGAGAATGGGCATTGGGAGGCTCATTAGAAAGCAAGGAACCTCTCCTCTCCAGCCCCCACACAACACATACCCAGCCCCTAGGTACTCCAGGGGGAATTGATAGAAGAGTGGGGACACTTGGTAGACATTAATCCTGTCTTATCTGGCATGTGTCTCCTCCAAGACACCACAGGTCTCCAAGGATGAGGGCCACCACAGCTTCGTCACTGATGTGGCCCAAACAGCCAGCACGGCGCCTTGCATGTTATGACTGTTCCGTAAACGTTTGTCATTTTGTTGTCATTGTTAGGGCGCCAAGATTCCTGCAGAACTAGTGTCTCCCAGGAGTGGCTCATAGCATGTTACCAAACGTGACAGCTGAATGTAATGAGGCCATAGGTATCACTGTATCTGATGCTCTGCTGTTGATCTAGAAAGTGGAACTAACAACACAACAAGGGAGCAACACAACTTGCTCAAGGTCATGCCTTCCCACTCCGACATTCTGATTCCCAGTGGGATCCAGGAGTCTCAGTTTTTAAGAACCATCACATCAACCAAAAGTTGATGGAATTCAATACAGGTGCTCCCCAAACCACGATATATATTTTGTGGTCTGGCTTTTAGAGCGGAGAGCAAATTCAGAGTCCCAGGAATGAGTAACGGCTAGCGAAAACTACAAGAAAACATTTTCTCCTAGAACGTAAGGAGTTTTGTTTTTTAAAAAATGTTTTTGACCAAGGTCCCAATGAATTATCACTTGAAAATGACTAGAATGGCTGAAAGTATGACAATAAGAAGTGCCAGTGAAACTGCAACTCTTACATATTGCTGGTGGGAATGGAAAATGATGCAGTCACTTGAGAAAATAATTGGGAAGTTCCTCAAAGTGTTAACAAACTGGGTTAGTATATGACTCAGGCATTCCTTTCCACTCCCAGGCATATTTCAAGAGTAAAGAAACATATCCATGCTAAAACATATATACAAATGTACAGAGTAGCATTATTTATAATAGCTAAAAATGTACATAAGGGAACAACTCAAATCCAAAGAGATGGAATGAAACTTGATGTCTTCCTGATGCTGGGTCAGGGATTAAGGGTTGGAAACAAGAAGCGCCTGGTAATGTGCACCTGGTTTTTTTGGGGGGTGAAAATATTTTAAAATCCAATTGTGGCAATCTGTAAAAATCTGAACAAAAAATATTGAATTATACACTAAGTAGGTGAATTTTATAGTATGTGAATTATATTTCAATAAGATTATCTAAAATGTCATGTTGGACTGGAAGTGCTGGGGCGGGTATTCAGGGAGGTGGTTAGGTGAACCTGATGGGACATCACAATATGTATCAGTATGCCTAGATTCAACTCACAGCTCTGCTTTCAATTCTAGCTTCTTGTAACTGTGCACCCTGGGAGGCTATGGTGAAAGCATACTTGGGTCCCTGCTACCCCATAAGAGACCCGACAAAGTTTCCAGTTCCTGGCTTCGGCCTGATCAAGCCCTGGTTATTGTAGACATTTAGAAGTGAATCAGTAGACAGAAGCACACACACTCTTTCTGCCTTGCAAAGAAATTTTTCAAATTGTGACAGTCTAAATAATTTTGCTATCATATAATCTGTAAATAAATAACAGAGGCAAGGTATATGAATGAAGCAAATTAGGCCTAAGAAAAATAGGGGGCAGTGAAGACTGGCCAATAGAAAAATGTTTGTCTATTGTCAACAGTTGGTTAGGCTTAGAAAATGGCAACATGGCAAGAATATGAAGCAATACAGATGTCTCCTCCAATCCTGAAGTCAGAAACCTGGAATTTTCTACATCTCCCCATCTTTAAATGGTGACATTGAATGTGTGTGTGTGTTCAAAGACAGCATCGGGAGAGCCGGGTAATATATGCCTGTGAGACAGGCTTACACATGACTAGGGCCAGTACTGCAGTACGTAAAGTGAAATACATTCAAGGGGCTCAGAAACCTGTAAACATTAGATAGCCTCCACAACTCAGAAAATTCAATCAGTTAACAAATACATAGACCTCTCTGGTGGAAGGCACTAAAGGCCAGGGGCAGCCTGAAAGAACAGGAGCCAGAATAAGTCAGTAATCACAGAAGGACAGTGTCCCATTTGTGAGGAAGGCGGCTTCAGGAGTCTGCACAACAGGTTTGCATGTGGCACTAAGATACAGGCTTCCAAGTTCCAGACCCCCGTGAGATCCTCCTCTTGTGATCCTTGAAACTGGCTCTGGACTGAGTTCATTTGTTTTTTCATTACTGTAGTGAACAGCAGGAGGAAAGAGACGCATAGCTTTTAATGTGCTTATGAACTTCAACACAAGATGCAGTTCATTCTTCTAGAGTCAGGAGGGAACAGACACTTGAGTCCAGGTGTTCTGCAGCCTGGAAGAGATTTAAATCCTGGAGTTGGCTCCACAGTCGAATATTTCCTCAACAACTCTCTTAGGAAGAAATTTCCCAGGATGGACTTTTGAGGCAGACACATTACTGTTCACTTAATTGAAATAGCAGGTGAATAAAGGGGGTGGGGTGGGGTAGTTGATTGACGAAGGGTCATACAGATGTCCTTGAAAATGGACCAGCACTGTGGAATCAATTTGTGGGCGCTCTCAGAGACTGAAGGAACAGATTTTTACAATTAGTTAAGGGGCTGCATACAAATAACACTCCTTTGTGTGGAAGTCTGCAAATCTATTATTGTCAGCAGTTGTCAGGAATCCAGGTCAGCCAGGAAAAGCTAAGTAGCAGCCTGTGATAATGTGTTTCAGGGAATAACCCCCCTACTCCTCCCCGGAGGAGACACAAAGGTAATGGCAAAGGAGGGTCATTGTCTTATTGGCCTTCATTGAGGTTGCAAATATCACGAAGAAAATCCGAAGTGTGTTCTGCTATAGAAACAACAAGCATGGTTACTAATCAGACAGTGATCCTGAAAGCTCCATTGACAGCACAAATAGATTTCTTGATAGGTCATGAAGACAATATACACCTTCCCCTGTCTGTGGCTCCCTTCTCCTCTGCTTGGTTGACCTAACCGACTGGTTTGACTTTGAGGATTCCGGGTACATTTTAGCTCTCTGTCTTGACCCTTACCCTTGACATCTCTCAGACTTCTGCCTCTGTGTGCTTCATCTCAGCATGTTAGAAACTGACTTTATTTTTTCAAGGCTGCCTGTCCTCCGAGTTTCTGGAAGGCGTCATGATCTACGCAGGTATCTAAGTCCCTAAATAGGGTAATTATCTAGAACAAGAGACCCTATTACCAACTCTCACCTGACTTTCCAAATGCTTTTCACATCTGTCCCTTCCTCATTCCCCCTGCTGCTACCAGGTCCACATCATACAACAGCTTCACAGTTGGTCTCTTTGTAATCTTTTTCTCCCATCTGACACTATCACCAGAATTCCTCTCTTTAAAAATGAACTTTCTTTAAAATTCCATAAGTTCCTATGGTACTTACAGGATAAGACCTTAGCATCTTATACACCATCCACCACAATGTAACCAGCTGAGTCTTGTTGTCTGCCAAAACTCCATGAGAAAGGTCTCACTTTATCATGAACACGCTGCTCTCCTTTATGCTCCTTTGTGTCTGCATATGCTGTTCCCTGTACTGATGTTCTTCCCACACTTGTCAATCAGGAAAACATCTTTACATTCTTGGAGTCCCAACTCAAATGTTGCTTCATCTTCCTTGTAGAAATATTTGCTGTTTATGTGCTTTTTCAAGTATTTTCTCAGTGCAATCATAAACCGCTAATACAGAGTATGACTCAAGGTCTAGGATGATATTTTATCTACAACTTCATCTCCAGTGATTCCCACTTAAGTGCTTGATCCATGTCCATGAATTCAATCAACAAACCAGTAGACAAATGCATTACAGAAGCAAGACAAGAAGGCTTGGCTTTCCAGTGTGACTTAAAAGCACAATGAAGAATCTAAAAATGAGCATTTTTTCCCCATAATAAAGTAACACAAACCACGAGGAACATGCATATGATCCCCCAAAAATATAATCTGCATATATGACCTTATCTTGGTGATCAGAACTAACCCTTTGGTCCTATAAATACAGCTTATTTGGGAAAATGCGTGGGACAGTGCTTGCCAAATAATAAATACTATGTATATGCTTGCTATTATTATTGGAAAAGGGCTATCATCCAGCCCAAAGTCCACCTAAATAGATATAAAAATAGCTGTCACAGTAGACGTAGCCTGTATAGAATAACTAATCTTAAATCAAGAATGTTTCCTAATATGCATGAACTACACTGCTTCATATACGCTAATGAGCCTCTGGCCACAGTCCACTTACTAGCATGTGTGGACAGTGGGCTTAAAAGCTTTTTGGCAATATAGTCCAGGTTTTTTCTACAGACCAACATCAAGCCATTTATCTGACCTCCTTGATCTACACAGCCTATCCAGTATCTACAGCTATTTTCTCGGGGTCTGAATGAGTCAGAACAAGAACATGATTAATCAACTTGGAGAGATTTGAAGGCTGGATCAGAGCCATGCTGTGAGTAAAAGCTCAGAGCTGTGGGACTGCGGCAGTTGGAAAGTTAGGGGATTTCCATAGCTGAAACATTTGGCTCGCTTGCCATGGTCCTGTGACCTTGCAATAAGACAGAAACAGACCGAGCTGGGTGATTTACCTCTGACAATATTCTATGTCTGCTGCCTTTGGCTGTTCACTCTGACTTGACAAAATCAGAGTTATTCCCCCTGAGCCTCAGGACTTTGGAACTGCCTCAGAAAATTCCCCTCTGCTTTTTCCTCCCTATGGATGTCATGCTGTCTTTGGCCTCACTTTTATGTTTGTGAGGCTTAAATTAGAAGCGAATGCATAGCACCTAGCACAGTGCTTGGCAAACAGTTCAATGGGTCTGCTGTTTCTCAAGCCAGGTTGGTCTCCCAGCCGAGGGTGTAGGCAGCACCATCATGCTTTTCTTTCTTGCCAGCTGTTACTGTGACAGTGAAAATTGCCTTTTACACTTTAGATGGGCATCACATGCCATCTTTCTGACCTCGCCTAATCCAATTCCCTCTCTTGGAGAATGGGCTTCTGGGCTTTTTAAAAAGATATTACTTTAGTATTAACCAGCATTTATACCCTACAAAAGCACAACAGATGCTGCAAGTGAGCAGTGTGATCATATTTTCCTTTGTTTGCTATTTAACAGGTACTATTTTATTGATGTGAGGGCTTCCTGTATTTCTGTTCCATTTATCTTCACCAGTTACACTTCTGCTTCCATTTCTTGCCCTTTCGCATGAACTATACTGCTCTCTTTCTTTCATTTAAACATATGAATCATTTGGATTTTATTACCATTTCTTTCTCTGCAAGTTCTGCTTTCTGTTCTGTCACTGCATTTGTAATACATTCCTTGTGTCTGCTATCAATAATGTGTCAGCGGGATACGCTAGTGCCTGATTGCTTACTGGTCTGCTGTCTCACTTCTCTCTTTCCTCTCAGCTATGTCCTTTATATAACACCAAAGGATCTTTTCCCCAAATTTGACAGAGACACAAGTTTAGGTAAAGCATTCTACTTGGTTCTCTTTCTTGCCAGAAGAGATGGTGGTCCCTCTCTTTCACTTTCATGTTCCACAGGAACGTGTGTACACAAACGTTCCTGGCTGGGTTTCTTATCTGTGGTTGGCCAATGATAGCTGCTGCAGGTCACTGCCATGCATGGATGGGGCCTAGGGCTGTTTCCTTTTGGCACACCGGCCAGTCAACACAGTGAAGCACGCTGAGGACTGACAGCGGAAGAGATAAGAGGCGTGGGTGATGGGGGAGACTCCAATGCCTGTTTGGAGGAGATGGAAGAAGGAAGAGAATTTCAGGGAAAAAGAGGCACAGAGGTTACAGAGGAATTGGGCAAGAAAGGGAGAGACAAAAAAAAATTAGAGAGAAAATGCAGAGTTGGAGGCCAGAAAGTGGAGTGGTTAGGAACAGGGAGAAAAAAATGGGGAACAGAGGCTCAAGAAGACAAGGGTGGCATGCAGCTGGTTATCCACTTGAAAAAGAGAGCATGAAGGAGAAATATTTAGGAATAAGTAAATACAGATGAGAAAACATTCCAAATCAATGTGTTATCCTCATTTAAAACCCTCTTTGTTATTATAATCTACTCTCCACAATATGGCTTCTTGTTACAAATCCTTCAGCCTATAGAAGCAGAAATGTCCCTCTTGCCAAAGCCTTTGAAGTCAGCCACTCTGGGCAAGCCCTCAAAGACTCAAAGCCCGTCAGTCTATACAACCCAAAGTCAGAAAGGAACCAGCAAGTCCTTCTCACCCTTTACTTCCAATGGCTGGCCCAAACTGCGGCCTCTGGCGTGGTAATGCTGCTGCTGCTGCTGATGGGAATTCCCACCACAGCCAAAAAAGCGTTAGATTCATTCTACCCCAGGCAACTACAACAATCAAAGATGCTACTTGCTAATTACTGATTTCAACTCCAAAAGGCCACTGCAGACAGAAAGAATACTGAAATCATAGTCACAGACTAGCCCACAGGGACATGGGTCTTTTTTTTTTTTTTAAGACTTAACTATTTCTTTATTTGCAAGCCACACATTTAGAAATAAAGGAGATAGAGATTGAGATATCTTTCTTCTACTGGCTGCCTGCCTACATGGCTACAATAGCCAGGGTGGGCCGGGTAGAAGCCAAGAGTTTCTTGTGGGTTTCCCATGTGGGTGGTAGGAACCCTACCCTTAAGGTCAACTTCTCAGCTCTTCCTGGACCACTAGCAAGGAGCCAGACTGGAAGTGGTGCAGCCACATAGAATGCAGGTATCTATCAGATGTGGGCCTTTTTGACAAAACTGTGAAGACTGCACGATGGGAGACTGCACGATGATCTAGTCACAAAATCCTCACCTTGCAGCTGCCAGGATCCCATATGGGTGCCAGTTCTAGTCCCAGCTGCTTCACTTCCCATCCAGCTCCCTGCCTGTGGCCTGGGAAAGCAGTAGAGGATGACCCAAAGCCCTGGGACCCTGCACCACCGTGGGAGAACCAGAAGGCGCTCCTGGCTTCAGATTGGCTCAGTTCCAGCTGTTGTGGTCACTTGGGGAGTGAACCAGCAGAGGGAAGATCTCTTTCTGTCTCTCCTTATCTCTGTAAATACACATTTCCAAAAAAAAATAAAATAAATCTTTAAAAAATGCCTATTTCTTTGGCTATAAGGCTGAGTTTATTCCTTTCTGGAAACATTCTGTAGAGGACAAGGTGTTTTTTTGTTTGTTTGTTTTTGTTTTGATTTTGCTTTAACTTTATGGTACAATGGGGTCTGAGACTTCCTACTCACTGCCCAGAGGACAAGTTTTGTGGTAGGCATCTGTTGACCATGCATGCCTTTCTTTTGGTAGAACACTCCGCTTTGATTCTGGGTCACCCAGCCCTCAGTATTGGTTACACTGTCATCCAAGGCACAGGGCTTTCTCCTGGCCAACAGGTAGGTTCATAATACAGATCAGAAATAATACAATAATTAGCCAGACCATATGGCTTTGAAAATGGCACGAGGAAATACATCCCACACCGATTCCTTGATGGTGGAAATGTCTATGAGTATCTGTCCCCTGGATTTCTGCATATGTTTTGCTCTGGAAATTCATTCTATTTTTCACTCAATTTCATGACCCACTCTATAGCCATTCAAAAATCATTCTTTTTGATTTTAAGTTAGTCAAGGTTATTTTCTATTGCTTGCAGCAATTAAAACATTTTTTCAGCTAATATAACCCACATGCTGTTAAAAGAGAAAGCCAGCTATATAATGAAGTCCTATAAATCAATGCTTTTTGTAACCTCTCAACACACTACACTCAGCCCTGAACACCAGTCACATTGATTCTGAAGAGCAGGGGGAGAATGTAGAGATGTGTTAGAAATGACATGAGTTGCTTCAACCTAGTTCAAGTTGAGAATCTGGAGTCAAATGAGAAAGCAGGGTTCATCGTGGCCACAGAATCAGATCGTCATCTTTCTATTCTATCCCATATTAGAGGTGAAGAAGGTGTGAGAGCCGTATCGGGTACACAGATTCAACAGCTCTGTGGCACAGCTCTAGTTTACCTAATCAGAAACACATGGGCAAGCCCCAAACTAGGGAGGAGATGTTGCTCAGTGGGTTACAGTTCTCAGAGCCTCTTTGGAAATCAGGGACTGGGGAGCACTGTTCAACGCATGGTAATGGTCTTGCAGTTATGTCACTGGGCCGAGGACACTGGAGACCAGGATCTCACTACTCAACACCCTAAAGATGGCCCCACTCTAAACCTGGTTGTGAGCGGATAAAACCAGAACTCACTGCAGATGTTGACTCCACATTTGTTACTTATCCTGTAACATAGAAGATCTTTAAAATGGCAAATTCCTATTTCAGTAGAGATGAGTAGGTAGACGCCTTCTAGAATTGTCTAGAAATCTTAACTATTACTTCTACTATTTTTCTTCTATATTTTTCTTCTATACCTCTACTATAATTTCAATGTGCTGCTCCTGATTCTCCACATACACTTCCCCTAGTAAACAGCTTTGTAAGAAACCCTAAACACCAGGGTAGGCATTGGGTTTAGCAGATAAAATGCCATTTGGGATACTCACATCCCACCCACTGCCTCTCAGGGCACCTGGGTTTGAGCCTCAGCTATGTTTCCACTTCCAACTCCTGCTAATGCACACCCTGGAAAGCAGCAGCTAATAGCTCAAATATTTGAGCCCTCACCATCCACACTGTGAGTCCCGGATGAGTTCCAGGCTCTTACTGTGGCTGCTGTGGCATTTGGGGAATAAATCAGCAGATGGGAGATTTCTCTCTCTCTTGTAAATGAATAAAAATAAGAAAATGAGTAAACAAAATCTAATGGAATAAAATCATGCTTTATTCCTATGTTCACAGTCCACAGTAAGATACAAAACTCGAGATCTGGAAGGGACCTTAGCCATCACATAGATGAAATTCTGTAATTTTGCAAAGGAAAAAACTGCATATGAGGCACAGTCATGGCTTAGGGACTTAATGCAAGGATCGCAGCTGGTCAGTGGCCAGGCTGCATTTAGAGTACAAATTATGTGACTTATGTCCAAATTTCATGAAATCCTTGAAAATAAATCAGGTTCTAACCAATTCTAGGTTTGGATTCATTTATCCACTCAACACAAATTTATCAAATTTGTCTGATATGTCATCGGGGGAAAATGAGAAAACAAAAACAAACAAAAGCCACCAAAGGAGGTGGTTTCTAAAACCGATTCTCTAGTTATTTCAGTAAAGACAAGAGAGTGAACCAAATTCAAGCCTAGTAACAATAATGATTCAACATCAGTTAAGCAGTAGTTGGGGATCATTTTCACTAAGTTAATCATACTTGCTTGTAATATCACCTTGAGCAACAGTCCCAGTTCAGGGTCAAAGTGTTTAGCCTTGCCTAGGATGGTGAGCAGGGAGTTACGGTAAAAAAAAAAAAAAAAAAAAAAACAAAAAAGATAGCATGCTTTGGAGTTATAGAGACCTACATTTAATTTTAAATTCTGGTTCTGCCATTTGCTAGCTGGTGATTTTCACCAAGTTCCTCACTCTCTGTTAGTCACGATGTTTTTTTCATCTATAAAACTAAAATAAAGCTACCTACTTTAGCAGAATCTTGTAAAACTTAGAGTGTGTGTGTTCACAGCATTTCTTTTGCTCAATGCTGGCCCACAGTGGGTTCTTGACACATAACAACTATCATTTCACTAACAATAACTAATAGGAAACAGTATGACCTATAGGACACCTCCATCGGAACCTGATCAGCAAGCATGCATTCTGAAGCTTTTATATAAGCATGCTTACCACACTTGCAAAAATTTCCGCAAGTTACATATTAGGAGTATGAACTGAGGTTGGTCCAACTATTAGAACCCGATATGTATATACACTGTGTCCAGATAGAAACAGACGCACCCGGTGGGTAACCCCCAGGCGGAAGCACACGAGCTCAGAGAACCCGGTCTGGCTTTCTCAGCACTGACCATGATCTTGGAAATGGAAACCGTCAAGACTCATTTGAGGGATAACACCACTTTTCCTAGTAACAATCACAGGTTTCCTGGCATGATTCCATTTAATTCATATAATACTGAGAGAAACGGCATTTTAAATCTTTATTTCACAGATTCAATAAGTAATTTATCTAAGGCCAAGAGGTGGTGAGAGGGAAAGCAGGGATTAAAACCCAGAGAGTGAGCAGACAGACTGATTCGTTACAGCTCTGGTCCCATGGGGAAGCGAGGAGTGCAGTTTGGGGATCTGGGAACACTCCAGTAGTGTTTTCGCCATGCTGAGGGCCTGTTTCGGCCGATCTGAGGGAGGGAGTGGATGGGGAAGGGACTGTGGGGGATGACAATTTACCACTTTCCTAGGAAAAGCCAGAGGAGCCCCAGGCCTTGGTGGCTGTGCATCTCCACCTCCAACCATTCCAACTACGGACCAGTGACAAGGAAGGCATGATTGCTCCATCAAAGGTAACCACATACCTGGGAACACCTAAAGGTTCCTTGGCCCCCTGAAATACATTTGTATTGAATTAAAAAATCCTTGAAATCCCACCAAAGAAATTAAAACAGAAATTGAAAATCTTACCAAGGTTCTATTCTGTGTGCACCTAGCACAATGTTGTGAGGTGCAAAAAAAATTTCTAGAAGGATGGAAGAGGATATGAAGGAAAGAAAAGGTTCCTCGCATACTCTGTCATTCGCAAAGATGCAGCTCAAAGAGTCTGGGCAGGAGAGCTGGGAGACCGCCTGCTACGGACATCCAAAAAGAGTAGTGTAGGGCCCGGCGGCGTGGCTTAGCAGCTAAAGTCCTCGCCTTGAAAGCCCCGGGATCCCATATGGGCACCGGTTCTAATCCTGGCAGCTCCACTTCCCATCCAGCTCCCTGCTTTTGGCATGGGAAGGCAGTTGAGGATGGCCCAAAGCCTTGGGACCCTGCACCCACGTGGGAGACCAGGAAGAGGTTCCTGGTTCCGGCTTTGGATCGGCTCAGCACCGGCCCGTTGCGGCTCACTTGGGGAGTAAATCATCGGATGGAAGATCTTCCTCTCTGTCTCTCCTCTCTGTATATCTGACTTTGTAATAAAAATAAATAAATCTTTCAAAAAAAAAATAAGAGTAGTGTAGCACTGATCGGTCACTGAGGCTCTTTGACCCCCTAGTTTGCTCATCTGAAACATGGGCTTGATACACAGACAAGCATGTGAAGGGGTCTTCTGCTACAAGTGTCCTAGAACAGGCATTTACCCTGCGATGACTGCCAAACTGTATCTTCTATCTTTTCAACTCCAGTTTTGGTTACGTGGGTTGGCTTCCTCGCTCCACAGGTGATGAGTTAAGTGACAAGAACCAAGAGGAGCCAAGTAAGCCCAGGACAGTCATGACAGCAGTCAAGGTCCCTGGCTAACGTACAGCACATGGCATCTGGACGTGAGCAGCAGGCTTACTCCTCGTAAAAAGAACCGTACACAATGCATAGCATTCCAGGACGCTCTCAAGTCCACAGCCTTGTCCTTGAGCTGGACACTCAAAGAGCACAATGGATGGTACTTTAATCCTCAGAAACCAAAGTCTGACCACATTTTACTGTCATCCACACATCAATTTGCTTGTTTGCAGACATTTCCTTCTATTTAACCCAAATCCTTCACACTCCAGCTTAACTTCTTGTGATGTCCTCAGGTGAGGGGGGGTCGGGGAGAGAACACGGGACACCACGTTGAGGTGCATAGCATTTGCTATTAAATTGCCCCTTATCCTCCTTTCTTTCCAAGCTGCCTAATCCAGGTCTCTTTAGATTCCCTCATGGTTCTTTCCCAATCCTTTCATCACCTTTGTGGCTGAACTCTCAGCCACCTCTGGCCTCAGCCTCTCCCTGTTAATTACAAATTAGAGAACCGGGCACAGTTTCCAACTATGGTTCCGAGTGTTGACCAGCAAGCTGCTTGCGTCATGGTTCCTTCAGAATAGCTCCCTGAATTAGCATCCCCCCAGGAGCATGTTTTGGTGTGGAGAACCCATGAGCCACTTTAATTTAGACTGAACGCTTATTTGCAGCTTTTCCATAGAAATTTGAACTTGAACTGCCTACTCTTGAGCTCTCAGCATGTTTCTAACTGCCTCACCTGCAAGCAATGAAGGCAAACTGACTTTAAGAAGAATCCAGGTGGTTGAGAAAGGAAATAAGCTGAACAGAAAATCTAAAAATGCATATCACATATAAATATAAGTAGTTTGATGTACCAGCGTGATGGTACATCAGTCCAATTCTCTTCCTGCAATGCTGGCATCCCACATGGGCTCTGGTTCCTGTCCCAGCTGCTCCCTGACCCAGTTCCCTGCTTCTAGCCTGGGAAGGCAGTGGAGGATGGCTCAAGCTTCTGGGCCCCTGCACGCGTATGTATCTATATGTTTTTAGTTTGTGTATCATTGTCCCTTTGGTAGTACAGAGAAGTCACTGGCATCAGAGAAGCAAGTTCTTGCTAAGGAACAATTTGTCAATCATGTATTATCTCTATACTACTTTCTGTTTATTTGCCCACTTTTCAAAATTTTTAGTAATGGGCCCCGCGTGGTGGCCTAGCAGCTAAAGTCCTTGTCTTGAACACGCCGGGATCCCACATGGATGCCAGTTCTAATCCCACTTCCCATCCAGTTCCTGCTTGTGGCCTGGGGAAGCAGTCGAGGACGGCCCAAAGCCTTGGGACCCGGCACCCATGTGGGAGACCTGGAAGAAGTTTCTGGATCCCGGCTTCGGATCAGCGCAGCACTGGCTGTTGCAATCACTTGGGGAGTAAATCATCAGACAGAAGATCTTCCTCTCTGTCTCTTCTCTCTGTATATCTGACTTTGCAATAAAAAATAAATAACTCTTTAGGAAAATTTTTTTAAATAAGAATTTATAGCAATTTTTTCCTAAGAGTCTAAAAATGCTTTCCTAAGTTGCATAGCATGTCTTAATATTTTTTGCTTTGTTTTTTGCTCCATAAATGACCATTTCCTCTATACTTTCTGTGTGGGCTGTTAAGGCTTAAAAAGAAAATAACAGGCTGGCACTGTAGCACAGGTTAAGCCGTCACTTTCAAAGCCAACATTCCCTATCAGAGTGTCGGTTCACACCATGCTTTTGATCCAGCTTCCTGTTAGTGTTCATGGAAAGGCAGTGGATGAGGGGACCCCCCCTGCCACTCATACGTGAGACCCAGATGGAGTTCCAGCCTCCTGGCTTGCCAGGCTTCTGTCTCCATTTGATGCATGGATGAGCAGATAGAAGGTTCTCTCTCTCTTTCTCTTCCCCTTCTCTTCCTGGACTTTCAAATGATAAGAAAATCTTTTGGGAAAAAGAAAACAAACTTTTAAAGATGTCACTCGCATAATCAAATAAAACCACAACAGTATAAAGGTAGCAATTTCCTGAGCCTTCCATTATGCCCAACTTCATTATACCTAGCGGATATGTACTAAGTACCCACTGGGTGCTTAGAAAACTAGAATACACAGGAGCAGACCATGACTCGATGCTGTGTAAGGGGGACACAAGGAGGGAGCAGCCACACAACGCCCTCTTAGGCTCAAGCAGGCGAGCCCTGAGAGCCGGGAGGCAGGCAGCACTGCTCACGCAGCTAATGAAGTGCTGGCCAAGGCAGAGATTGGGAAAGAATGAAACTGGGTCCTGGAGACATGCTATTTTTACAATAATGTTCCCAACTCCAAGCTGTTCCTGAGAAGCCATCCAAGTCCTGGAACAGGGTCACACCATGTGGGGGCAATCTCAGGATGAGAAAACAGCTAATGAACACCAGAAGCCCCACGCAGCACGCAGAGCAGAGAGAAGGAGGTGGTTTTGGAGGTCTGGCAATCCAGAGCGACCAAGTTGTTCACTTTTAGATACTTGCCATAATTTCACCCTACATGGCTTCATAAATTTTTTTTCTTTGTTCCACACTGGGATTTTGGGGGACCCACTTGACAAACATGAAACTTCTTTATCTGTCCACGTGTATTTCTCGGTAAAAAGAACAAACAAAAAAATGTGGCTTAGGTTGATTGGTAATTTTTCACTGTGGCTTTGAATCGCGGATGATATCAGCATGGCTACAGAAATTGGGTTTGTCAGTTAGGTCTCCCTCCCTGCTGGGGAAGCAGCAGAGCATGAGACATAAGTGATAATGAAACAATGGCAGGGTTCAGGGGTGACTTTCTGTTGTTTTGCCAATACATCTTGGTGACAGAATGGGAAAATGGTCTTCTGGGAATCCAAACAACATTCTCCTTGAGTCCAAGGCAGTTTCTTGGGATAGGGCTTTCTTTTCTTTCTTTCCTTTTTGTTGATTTTTTACTACTTTTTAAAAAGTAGTTAACAAAAGAGAAAGTGACTGAGAATTTTGCGACAATGGTTTTGCAGAATGGGATATAGGGCCCAACTCGTCGGAACCAAGTGCAGGTTCCCAAGGCAGTGTTCTCCGTCAGTCACATGTGCTGGGAGGTTTGTGCCACCTCACAGTCTCACTGATACACTGGGACTGAAAGGACTGGACAGAAAGCAGTGAACTTGGAGGACAGCAGTGGGTCCTATACGGATGTGCCTACAGGCACACATGTGTGTGTCCACTTAGTAGAAAATGGAAAACTATAGAAAAAAATCTGTTCATTAGATAGTTATTAAAAACATGTATCCTAGGGCCCAGCGGTGTGGCCTAGCAGCTAAAGTCCTCGCCTTGAATGCGCCAGGATCCCATATGGGCACCGGTTCTAATCCTGGCAGCTCCACTTCCCATCCAGCTCCCTACTTGTGGCCTGGGAAAGCAGTCGAGGATGGCCCAAAGCTTTGGGACCCTGTACCCACGTGGGAGACCTGGAAGAGGTTCCTGGTTCCCGGCTTTGGATCGGCTCAGCACCGGCTGTTGCAGCTCACTTGGGGAGTGAATCATCGGACGCAAGATCTTCCTCTCTGTCTCTCCTCTCTGTACATCAGACTTTGTAATAAAAAATAAATAAATCTTTAAAAAAAACATGTATCCTAAAATAGGCCTTGGGCTAGGTAGGGACAACATGTAATAAGACTACCAAGAACCCAGTGTCGAAGGGGATCTGAGGCCAGAAAGAGCAGTGTAGGGGCCGGCAATGTGGCATAGTAAGCTCATCCTCTGCCTGCAGCATTATCAAGCCCTATGGATGCTGGTACATGTCCCAGCTACTGGACTTCCTATCCAGCTCCTTGCTAATGGCTTGCTAATGGCAGCAGAGGATAGCCCAAGTAAAAGCCCTGGAAGATGTTCTTGGCCTCAGCTTTGGACCAGCCCAGCTGTGAATTTGGGGGAGTGAACAAGTGGTTGTAAGATCTCTGTTTCTCCCCATCCTCTTTATGTAATTCTAACTTTCAAGTTAAAAAACTTATTTAAATTGTAATGTAAGCAAAGCCAAGAGGATGGGGGCAGTTTAATGCCACCAAATGTGACCCCTGCAACTGTGTAGAGAAGGATTCTTCCTACTAATGCAGGCAGGAGGAATGTGAGAGATGGCCAAGCTGGAGGGAAAACTGACAGTTCAGACTCAGACATTCTCATCTGCAGGTATCCACACAGCTTCTAGCATATTTCCAGAACATGCATAGATATGTGGACCTGTAGCTGAGGACAGAAGGGCAGCAGGCAGAGGGATCTAAGCCTGGTTAGGGTAGGGACGGCTCCCACAGGCATCAATCAGGGATAGCCTTGGGGCAGGCGGGTAGACACAGTAAGAGTCTGTGAGGAATCATTCTCTATAGCCGTTTTGTGAGGTGCTTTCATGCATAGAAACAGGTCAAGAAACTAGAGTCCAGTCTTCCAGATTTCCACTCCTATGGATGTTTGAGAGAGACAAGCAATCCTTTCCTGATATCCGTAGGATTTTCACCATAGTCACCCTTCAATTTACTAAAGTTACGTAAGTAAGATTGTGTTATGCACATGTTCTTCAGTTGTTAATTTTGTGCTTAAATTTGGAGTTATCAAAGCTCAATTTTGTCTCTACCATTCTATTTTCCTTGATGTTAGAGGTCTCTCAGACCTTTCATGTATAAATTTTCAGAATTTAACAGGAGAATAATAACTCTCAGAATTCAGTCATATGCCGGAGATCACATTTTTAGGGTAATTTGGTTCATGTATTCAACTTGAAAGGAGGAGGTGGGTGCTGGAGGCAGATTTCACCTGTACAGTTACTCGACAAATGCCTGAAAGAGCTGGAGATGGTCACACCAAAGCCAGAGTAGAGAATTCAATGTATTTGGGTTCATAGGGCCCCATCACTTGAAATATTACCTATTGCTTCTCAGAGTACACATGAACAGGAAGCTGCAATTGGGAGAACCGGGACTTGAACCCAAACACTCTGACTCGGAATGTGCCAAATGCCTGTCCTGCTCTCCCAGAATGGGCTAGTAAGTGCTTCACTGAAATCACTTCAACGAAACCTCAAAATAACCACGCAAGGTTGTCATTAACCCTCCATTTCAAAGACACAATAGCTGAATCACAACCATTAACAATGGGATAGCCAAGACACAAACCTCAGCCTGCTTCATGTTCACAGTGGTAGTAGAGCCACACTCTTTCAGGGTGTCTCTCGTGCCCTCGCCTCCTGAACAGGGAACAGTCATCCTCTTTGGCAGGAAGGCTGATTTCGGATAACCAGACACCCACCGTCTACCTCTACCTACTCTCTGGAAGCCAGTTGACATGCTTTGAATATTCTTCCCAGTCAATTTAGTAAATAGTGGGACTGAACCCTGATCCATGGAAAGGGGTGGGCTATCACTGTAAAACGATATGTCCATTTTTAAAATGTAACAAGCAATGCTTTATGCACATCTGAAGGTTAGCCTTTCCTTCAGTTTGTAAATAATGTTAGGCAGTGAAAGTGGGGATCCAAAAAAGATTTTACTAAAGAATAAATATATCTTTTGGAGATTCATTTTTTTAAATTTGAAAGGTAGACCAACAGAAGGAGAGACAAAGAAAGATCTTCCACCTGCTGGTTCACTTTCCCAGATGGCCACAACAGCTGGAGCTGAACCTATCCAAAGCCAGGAGCTTCTTTTGGGTCTCCCAAATGGGTGCTGGGGCCTAAAGAGTTGGATTATCCTCCATTACTTTCCTAGGTGCATTAGCAGGAGCTGGATGGGAAGTGGAGCAGCTGGGCACAAACTGGTACCCATGTGGGATGCTAATACTTGAATGTGGAGGATCAGCCCCAAGAATAAATAATCTAAAAGCTGGGCCAGGTATTTGCCCATGTCCTATACCAAAGTGCTTGAGTTTGAGTCCTGGCTCTGATTTCAGATTTCAGCTTCCAGCTATTACAGATCCCTAGAGACAGCAATGATCACTCAAATCTTTGAATTTTTATCACCCATGAGGGCAAGCTGGATTGCACTTCTGACTCAGCAAGTGAACCAGTGAATTTGGTATTTCTCTGACTCTCTCTCTCTTCTCTGTCTCTCCCTTCCTCTTTAATAAAAGAATAAAAAGCTAAATAAGATTCAGAAAATCAAATTTAACAAAGTATTCCAGGGGGAGGAATGGAGGATATCATTTAACATTAATGTAATTCTGAATTTTAAAATCAAGCAAAAATAAATAAGCATGAATTATTTCATGCAATGGGATATGTAGTACTCAGTTATTATAAAGAAAAAATCTCACTTTGAGCTACAACATGGATAACCCATAAATATATTACACTAAAGAGAAGAAACTAAATATGAAGAGCAACATATTGCAATGACCTCATTTACAGGAAATGTCCAGAACTTGCGAGCTGTGACATGGAAAATAAATTTTTGACTGCCAGGAACTGGAGGGAGAGGGAATGGGAAGCAACTGCTAATAGGAATTGGATATTTTAGGTGAGGGAGAGCAAAAAAGATGTTCTGGAATTACTAATGATAGCTGTCATAACCACTGAACCATTTTAAATAGGCATATTGGTTGGCGTGTGAATTTTAGACTAACTAAAAATTGCAAGTTAAAAATTAAATCAAGACAGTTATGTTCCTTCTTAAATTTTTAATCTTATTTTTAAGTTGTTTACATAATTAAGAATGATGCAGAACTAATTGGATGCCTCTGATTAGGGCGGGAAGGGCTGAGGTATGGGGGAAGGTGGGCAGGACAAATGTTTCTATTCTCGTTTTTTTTTTTTTTTTCCTCCTATGTCTGAAAATTCCTAAGCAGGAGTACTTAGGGATCATGAGACAACCTTTTTATTAAAGAACTGGCCAGGCCTTTTGGACTAGAGTATCAAGTTCTGGCATCCAGATGGTTTAGTGGAGAGCCCCAAAACTGATTAGACCAGGAAAGTCAGATCTATCTCGAATATAGATGGGAGTAATTCTGCCTAAACATTGCAAGTCAAAGAGGCTGAGTTAATAATAGTTCTTCAAGGATAGAAGGATTCCCAAGCAGAGAATAGAAACCAGCTGCTTTCTATTTTCTCTGAAGAAGAGGGCTCAGAAGATAATACAAGGGATTTAGAATAGATACAAGGAAGAGGAATCTTCCCGAGAGAGATTAACAAAGAGGCAATGTCACTACCATCTCCAACAGGTAGGCTGAAGCTTTAGCTCTTTTCCAGGACAGTTTCAAAGCCCTGAAGTGAATGTGTCACTGTGCTGTCCAGATAGCACCCTTTGTGTGTTAAGACTCAGGCAGCTGAGTGGGTTAAAAAAAAAAAAGGAAAAGGAAAACCATGCTTGTGGGGCTAAATGAAGTTCAGGCAGGACTTGTTAATGTTATAGCAAATGTCCTCAAAATAATCTGAATTTCCTGTTTGTTCCCTTCATAAAGTCTTCTCGTTAGAGAAAAACCCATCAGATCCTCCTGCTCCAACAGACTGAGAAGCTCTGAGATGCAGGCTTCGGGTTCTGAACCAACAACACTCCTGCGCTTGGGTTCTAGCTATTTAGAAGTTCCCTTTCTCTGTATCCATCATTTCAGTTTGTAGTCGTTTTCCTCTAACTCTGATGTCAGCCTTTCAACAATCCACCCTGCCCATTGCTCTGTCACCCGACTCGGTGCTTCTCTGAGCACTCCTGCTTTCCCAGGACTATTCGGAACAACTTCTACCATCTGTCAGTCTATCCATCTCTCTCCCGTCTACCTCTCAGACAGAAAGAGAGGGACTGATAGTTCCCATCTGCTACCTGGCTGCTCAAATCCCCACAACAGCTGAGACCAAAGCTGGGAGCTGGGAGCTGGGAGCTGGGAGCTGGGAGCACAATCCAATCCTGTCTGAGTGGCTGGAATTCAATTGCTCAAGCCACCACTATTGCCTCCTTGGGTCTGCCTTCTTATTGGGAGCTAGGATCATGAGCAAGAGCAGGGAATCAAGTCCGGGTATTCTGATGTGGAACATGGGTATCGACTTTCTGGCCAAATGCCCACTCTTTCCATAACCTACCATGTCTAATTATGACAGATGGTAACACTGCACCTTGGTTATATAAGTCCACTCAGCATCTAGCACATCAGGTCTTCAAAATGAAAATTCCACAAATTCAAGCTTTTGAGTTATGATATAAACTATATGAACTGTAGGAAACTCCTGATACAATCAGGGGTTTAAAGATTATTGATTTGAAACACAGTGTGTATGAAGGAGAGAGAGAGGGAGGGAGGGAGAGAGATTTTGTATCAAATCAGGTCTGGATCAGGCCAAAACCTGGATCCAGGAACGTTCATCTAAGTTCCCCACATGGGTGGCTGGGACCCAAGATTTTGGGCCATCTTATGCTGCTTTCCAAGGCACACCTCTAAGAAGCTGGATTAGAAATGAAGCACCCAGGACTCCGACTTGTATTCTGATATGGGATGTTGACATTACAATCAATGGTTTAACCTACAGCACCATAATGCTATCCCTTATGTGTTTTTTTATCTCCAAAAGAAGACCAAAATAACGGTACATTTGAAATGTGTCTTTTCCTTAAATAGATATGAAGTCAATGTTAATGCCACAATCAACAGCACTCATATTCAGGTCACAGCAAATTTAATTTATCACTTAGAGGTCATGTTTTCAACAAGGACATATTTCTCTAGTGCCCATCCTCAGAATATCACAGAAATTACTGGCAACCATCTAAAGGGTTGTGAAACACATTTTGTCAACTGCCAATTTTAAAAGGAGCAGACATCTCATCTCACCTTACTGAAGCCAGAATCAAAGTTACACCAGCAATGAAACAGGCCACATTACAGTCTATTCCTCAACTCCACTATTCACTTGGAAGTGGGATAGGGGTGAAGGCAGGGGGTAGGGGTCGGGGCAAAACAAATAAACTTTACAAGTCAGAACAGATCTTAAAATTGCCTTTGGCTGTAGAGCCCCTGGGTCAGCTGCTGAAACAGAAGTCAGCCTCTGACTTCCAGGCTTACATTAATTTTCCTTATGCTGCTTAATTTTAGTAGCATAGTTTCCACATATTCTAACTTCTTGTTTTCAGTGTTGTATGACATGTCTTGTAAATAGTGTGAGCTTGGTTTAACTGTACGGCATTAAAGTTATAACCCCAGAAGGTCTACAATCAAAAGAGCTATTACTTACAGATAAGGAATAGTTCTGACCTCTGGGAACTACCCAGAATTACAGAGAAATCCAAAAAGGACCTCTTACTTATTTGCGACTAATCTTAAACAAGAGGGCCTTGCTAAATTACACAAAGTTGTCCTTTCAGAATTAAGCAGACACTTTGTACTCCAGACCCTGAGCCTTCCAGGACTTTCTCTGCTTAAAAAAAAAAAAAAAAGTCTTCTCCTTGAGGGCCTGATCCTCTGTCCCGCATTATTCATGTATGGTCAAAGACTACAAAAGTGAGACACATCAGATTCAACCTGGCCCACGGCTACACAGTCCTACCAGGAAACAAAACCTTGTGACTACCACCCTGGGGCAGGGACTATCCCCTTTCACTCTCTGGTTAGAACCCTAACAGAGTTTAGGTGAATTAGACTACCCGAAAAACAGCCAGGTTTAGCAAAATCATGCTTCAACGCTATAAACTGCTAAATACTAAAATTAAAATAGACATGAGACAGCTGAATAGTAATCTATAGCCATTTTAAGGTGTATAGCACCCGGTTGTATATAAACTAATAATTGAAATGTCAATGTAGAAGCACAGGATGTGGTTAAGAAGGTACATTTCTTTTTCTCTTTTAACATATTGGTTACTTAATACCATGTCAACTAATTCTATAACATTACAAATTGTTACGGATGTTATGTCGGGGCTTTTAATTGAATGGTATGATACTCTGCTGGCTCTACCTTCAGACCAGAGATGGTCTCCCCAAGAAACCGTTGAACTTATCTGAACAATAAGATGCTGGACTTTATGCTTGGGTGATGCTTGCAATGAAAGAATCTCAACTGAATTTGAACTGTGGTAATGCAACAAGGTGGAGGAATCCACCATGGGGGGGAGTTTGGGGAAGGGTGGGGGGAATCCCAGTGCTTATAAAACTGTGTCACATAATGCAATGTAATCAATAAAAAAAAAAGAACCCTAACAGAGGCTAAGATAGTATTTCTGCCCTTTAACACAGCACTCCCTAACTCTGAGCAGGGTGAATTTCTCAACTCTCAGTTGACCTATTGGGGGCTGAGCCCACTGTCCCTGTACTACACATCCTGCCGTTGGGCACTGGCCAACTAAAACAGAAGTTACATTCATCAAGGGGACATTACCCACTTTCTTTATGGAAGAGCCACAAACTCCATGTTAATTGACCACAAATGACATGCCTTTCTGTGGTGTAGGATTAAGCTCTCTAAGACGGATGCATAATTGTTAAAACGAGATTTGTAGCTGAAGGTTTGGGAAAGAGTGATAAGCAGTGGTATGAAAGCAGTAGTGGGAAACCTGGGGGACCCCCTAACCACCCCTATTCAGTAGGCGGCTGTTAACACAGTAGGAGTTAACACTGCCACTGATTCTTAATCAGCACGCTCAGAAGAAATTCAAATTTCTGTTACAGTTAGAAGGGGTTGGAGACCTAGGAGATCTTTCTGATGATAAATTCTAGATTCCAGAGGATGCTGGCTTTGAGGAGAAATGGAATGGAGGAAATGGATTTTGAGAAGGAAAGGACCTCCTAAAAGTTCGGCTTCTTGCCGTGACTAGACAAATGAAAATTGGACTGTTCAAGGACAGTGTGTTGCTCAGGCTAAGACTGTGAAGTCCAAGGGATTACTGTCTAGGTTCCTCCTTGACCCCTGCTGATGAAGGTGCAGCATTCCAAGCAAGAGTCTGAGTCAGGTATTTAAAACCCTTTTGGCCCCTGATGAAGAAGGTCACGTACGGATCTATACAACAGAGGAATGATCTATCTTTTACAATATTCATTTGTAATTCTAAATTAAATTTTATAGCAACAAATAAAAAGATTGGGAAAAAAACCTGTTGAGATAATGGAACTGAGATCAAATTCTTTTTTTCTTTCTTTTTCTCTAAGAGAAGAGACACAGAGAGACAAAGAGGACTGGCGGACAAATAGAAATCTCCCATCCACTGGCTCATGTCCCTGAATGCCATCAAGAGCTGAGGCCGGGCCAGGCCCAAGCCAGGAGCCAGAAACTCCATCTGCCTCTCTCCCATGGGGCTGGTAGAGGCCGGCTGCTTGGGCTAGTGCCTACTGTCTTCCAGGATGCATATGACAAACAACTGGGATCAGGAGCAGAGCCTAGGGACTGAGCCCAGGTTATCAAACGTGGCATATGAGTGACTTAACTTGTTTTGTAATTGTTATGTCAAATGCTTGCCCCTGAAATGGAATATTTTAAGAAAATGACAATTCAGGGAAGCTTTTGGGGGGATTTAGGGACATCTCATGACTTTTGGGAAAACTGAAATAGGTATGTTTGCTTTGATGTCCTCTTACATTTTTCCAAAACATCAAGATAGAGTTCACTTTGGGTAGGTTATCATAGCTCCATGAGATTCAGTGGGATTGTTTTCAAGATTTACTTTGTTTAATTGAAAGACAGAGTCACACATACACATACACACACACTCTTCCATGCACCAGTTCAATCTCTACAGTTAGGGCTGGGTGTAGCTAAAGCTAGGAGCCAGGCACTCCATCCGGGTATCCAGGTTTCCCATGTGTGAGACAGAGGCTCAAATCCTTGTTCCATCATCTGCTGCTTCCCCAAGTGCATTAGCAGGGAGCTGGACTGGAAATGGAACAACTGGCTTTCTGATAGGGGATGCAGGTGTCATAGGCTGCAACTTAACCCACTAAGCCTCAACCCCAGGACCACGATACAGTTTACTTATCTGTGAAGTGGTGAAAAACAAAACCCATCTCTCAGGGTTGTCCTGAGGATTGAGACAAATGCATGAATAACGTGATCCATACAGTTCATTCCCAATAAATATTTCAATGCTTTTTCTCATTCACTCTAACAAATGCATGAGTCAAGTGTTATCTCCTTTTTAAAATGCAGAAATCGGTTTTCAGTGGGATTTGGTAACTCACTTAAGGCCCCCTTTTCAGGAAGAGGATGTGTGGGGATTGTTAACTCTGTTTGGCAGATGCCAAAGATTAGTCTGGGCTCGTTTGCCTGACCCTCACTGACTTGCTGACTTGTTTTTCTGATGTAGTAACATGAGGACTTATTTCCCAAAAACTGATTGGGAAACATACTGCCTTTTTTAATGCCAAAAGTAGTAAAATAGGTATACCTGGCAGAAGCCCACATGTGAATCACTGTCAGACAAGAGCCATCTGCATTAGCAGATGACGAGGGTGAAGAACAGACTATGAAGGGAACATTCAGCACTTTAAAAATCCCATAACAGCCTGCATTTCTCTTTGCTACTCAATAGGTCCTTCAGTGTTACAAGGGCCAAACTTGGCTCACCTTTCATCTATCCTGTGTATGTACTTAAAAAAAAAAACAATATTAATGAAAACAAATAAGGCAGTGGCAGATGCTGAAGCTATGCTGTGAGCTGTCTGAGGACATCAGTCTTGGCCCTGCCTACATTACCAAGCAGCCAGTGGCTTTGGCCAGGTTCATAAGCTCCCTGGTCATAGTCTAATGATTAAGAGCACAGACTTCAGAATTGGAAAGCCCCTGGATCCAACTGCAGTTCTTTTCCTTAACTATTGTGTGATCCTGGGCCTTAACTACTGTGTGACTCTCTGAGCTACATCCTCTCCATCTCACAGTGTGGACAGTACTGCTTGAATCCTGCAACACGAACAAGATGTGCTGCACTACTGCAGGTAGAAGGCACAGAGTTGGTGCCCAGGAAATATCTGTGATGCTTCTGACCACCACTCTCTGAATTTTACCCTCCCAGTCTCTGAAAAGGACACACTAGTGCTCCCAATTATTGTGTGTAAAACAGCGTTTTGTAAGATGTGAAAGATCATATGAGAATATGCGGTTGCTATGATAAGTCAAGAGGAAAATGAATATACTATTTGAGATGACACAGATGATTAATCTTGAAAGCTTTTTTTTTTTTGAAGATGATGATCAAATCTTCAAGCCAAAATCTTGAATATCTAACTGAGGAAAACAAATTGTTCTTCAGGTTCTCAGAACTCCATGTTTCTTATTTGCATCATATAACTGCAGCCCCTCAGGATCCATTTAATTCAGTTAGAAGACCAACAAAGTTGAAATAAAGCAAAGGCTGGTCTCACAGATTGCCTACAAAACTGGGAAATTGTTAGTACAGCACAATGCAATAAAGAGGATTACCAATTGAGTCCTGGGGGAAGGACACTGCTATATTTGTTGCATGTGGATGTCAGAGGCCAGAGTGTGGCCCCTCCTATTCTGTGAAGTTCCATGTGCATAAATTTGTAGACTGTTATTTTCTTAACTCAAAACACTGCCGGACAAGCAGTTGGAGCAACGCTACCTCCAGAACATGACGTGCCATATCCCTCAGAACTCTGTCTCCCATTGCTCAAACAAACTAAGCCCTTCAACTACTGCCTTGCTTAAGTTGGAGTTTTTGTTGTTTACCAATGTGTGTTTTAACTGATCTCAAGAGAATCCTGAGGAGGGAGACCTTCGAAGACATCTGGACACACACATCACACACCCTCCTGTTTTCCAATGCTGGGACAGTCTTTGTCACACCATTCTCTTTCTGGAGGCAAAACACTTCAGGCACAAGAGAGCACCATAGGCTTGGTTGCCCCTAAAGAGGTGCAGCTGACAAGGGTAACACAATTCCCCTCCCCTAGGCTTTCCATGAGGTGCTTCCTGCTAACATCCTGTAGCCGTGTTCAAGGAGTCCAAGGATTTTTGTGTGTTCAGATGGGGACCTGACTCCCCTATCTCTCACTCAGAGTAGATCAGACCTGTAGAACCCTGACTTAAGAACACACACATCTTCCCCTCCTCCACAACAGGAACAGGCTGGGCAAGGAGAGGCCTGCAGGTGCCTTGCTGTCACGCCGAACCTCAAGAGTGTTTAACTGGGGCAGGAAATGAAAATCCTGGCTGTAGCTACAGATCAAGGCCCATTCTCTACTATGGTTTTACCAGAAGAAAACTGATTTTGTTGTTGTTAATTTTGCTATCAAGCTGATGTCCGAGTCCATTTCTCAATGGGAAACTGGGAGAAAAGTGACTTCGGTAATTTTGGTACTTTTTTTTTTTTTAGGTTTATTTATTTTTTATTACAAAGTCAGATATACAGAGAGGAGAGACAGAGTGGAAGATTTTCCGTCCGATGATTCACTCCCCAAGTGAGCGCAATGGCCAGTGTGTGCCGATCCGAAGCTGGGAACCAGGTCTCCCACACGGGTGCAGGGTCCCAAGGCTTTGGGCTGTCCTCCACTGCCTTCCCAGGCCACAAGCAGGGACTGGATGGGAAGTGGAGCAGCCGGGATTAGAACCGGTGCCCATGTGGGATCCCGGGGCGTTCAAGGAGAGGACTTTAGCCGCTAGGCCATGCCGCCAGGCCCAACTTTGGTACTTTTAAATGTAAGTAGTCTCCTTCATTTGACTATTACTACATGAAGATGATCTTTGTTGTCTTCTTGATTTTCTGTTTTCCAGGCCAACTTCTTGAGTCACCCTTTCTCCTTTTAGGATTTAAATTCAGACACTTTATTCTCCTATTGTAATAGTCAAGGTAACCGTAAGTAACTGACCTCATATACTCCTTTGGACAGAGATTATTAGAGGAGGAGAATTATTGCCACTCCTGATCCATTGCCCTACATTCTGCTAATGCATCCTCAGACTGTATATCAGTCTTTTTTTAAAAGATTTATTTACTTATTTCTTAAGGCAGAGTAACAATGACGTGGGGGAGAGACAGAAGGAGATGGAGAGAGGGGGCAGAGAGAGACAGAGAGATTTTCATCTGCTGGTTTACTACCCAGATGGCCACAACAGCCAGTGCTGGGCCCGGCCTGAGCCAGGAGCTTCTTCTGAGTCTTCCACATGGGTGTCACAGGCCAAGCACTTGGGCCATTCTTCACTGCTTCACTAGGCACATTAGAAGGGAGCTGGATGGGAAGTAAAGCAGTTGGGACTCAAACCAGTGTCCATATATGATCCTAGGCATCAGCCTAAATGCTATGCCACAATGCTGGCCTCAGACTTTGTTTTTACTTTTTAAATCAAGTACATGGCACTATTAATTCATATTGAGTGCCCTATCAACTAATATCCCCCCCCCCTTTTTTCACATTAATCACTATTAAACCAAGTTCCCTTTCTTTTTTAGGGATTATTTTGTTAACCTAATTCTGGGGATTTGTATTGACTCTTACAGTTTTCACTTATCAGGTCTAGTAACATAACACAGTGGTTAACAGCATGAGTTTTGGTATTGAGAACTGGTTATCCCATCTGAGCCTCTTACTGGCTGTGGGACTAGATGTGGACCTCCACATCTACCTGGAAGATTAACCACATATGACTTGGAAGGTCACTATGAGGATTAATGGGAAAGTCCCTATAACACAGAGAACATTCTGCCTGGCACGTTGTAAGTGCCTATAATTGTTACCTCTGGTAGTTATTAACAAATACATTATCATAACACAGATCTTTTAAAAATCCTGTCCACTTCTTAGATGGGTTAGTCTCTCTCCCAACTTTGAAACAACCATATGTTTCAAAAGTACATTTTTTCTGTGCTTTCACGAACAATTTTCAATGAGAAAACTGGTCAGAACTACATTAGCAAACAGATTCCTGAGGTTTACCATGATGACATCTTTCCAGATGGATATCAATCCATCGATCAGTTCAAAACCAGCAGGGTACACGTGTTCCACCAGCTATGAACCTTTTTAATTAACCTCAAAAGACAATAAGAATATCATAAAAATCTCTGCCAATTCCTTCCAGAAGTAAAAACCCACACTTCTCAAAATCAATTCTCATAACCAATTAGATGGACTGAGAAATGAGAGAAAAGCTGCTAGAAACAGGAATGATTTGTTTTGAGCGAACTAATAGAAGCTCACTTCTAATGGGCTCCTAATGATCATGTATTTTTCTCAGCAGTAATCATTTTATGATCTATATTGAAATTTTGCTAAAGATATCTAGAAATTTTGCTAGAGTTCTAGAATTTGCCATCCTTCTCACTGATTTTCAAAATTAAGATTGTGTCTTTTAATCTTTTCATACACAATAAAGTCTCTCCTTGCTCTAGTTTCTCATCAATGATGTGCTCAGACCCTATGCTGTGGGTCCAACTGAAAGATGCAAGTGGTGAGACTTCAATTAGCCTAGCAGTTAAGACACTAGCAGCCCATTGGATACCCAACTATGTTGCTGAATTTATGCTAGTCCAGACTACAGGAGGCAGTGCCGATGACTCAAGCAATTGAATTTCTGCAACCACGTTGGATACCTGGTTCCTGACTTACACCCCAGGGGCCATTTTGTGCCTTTGAAGGATTAGCCAGTCAGTGGTGAGGTGGATGAGGCAGGCAAAGGTGGGAGGAGGTTGGCAGGCAGGCAAGCAGGCAGGAAGGGAAGAAAACAGGCCCCAATAATATTGAGTGAGTTCTAGGCCATTTCAATGTGTTGACAACCCAAAGGCCACAAAGATGGCATCTATCTTTCAACTTCTGCTGTTGTTTATAATAATAGTAGCTCTATGTGGGCTTGGCTGGACAGGCAGTGGCACCCACTGGCATGAGCGTGGGCTGGAGGGTGGAGTCAGTTGGAGTCCAATGATGTGGATAAGAGCT
The DNA here is from genome assembly GCF_030435755.1 of Ochotona princeps. NCBI lineage: Eukaryota > Metazoa > Chordata > Mammalia > Lagomorpha > Ochotonidae > Ochotona > Ochotona princeps. Next base: position 23,392,424 of record NC_080857.1, read on the forward strand.
GAAATGGATGTGTAGCATTTGGACCAGTCCACTGCACGTGCTGGGGGCTGGTCCAGTGGGGGTTAATGGGAGTCATTCTGACAGGGCTGCAGCTCCTCCTGCAGTACATGAGAGCCCAGTGTGTGGTAGGTAAAGCATGGCTGGGCTACAGCACCCATTGGTTTGCAGAGGAAGGAGGGCAGAACAAATTGATCAACCATCCCAGGGAAACTTGACAGCAAATTCCTGGGCGAATGGAGACTCTGAGGGGGACTATGTCAGCCAATTGACCTTGGAAGAATTTCCTCATCTTTCTAGCGGCGATATTAACAGCATTTCTAAACTATTAAAACCACTTGAGCAGAACCCTCAGAACATGCTGCACCACAGGGACCCTGGGATGACACTGGGTGGCCGTTCCCCAACCCTGGGTACTGAGGTGGGTTGGAAGGCTAGGCATGGTTCCTCCCCAGATACAGAAAGAAGAAAAAGCAAATGTGTAAACAATGGTTTTGCCTACTTTTCCCTGATCCTTGACCTGTTCCACCCTGATCAACTATGTAAACATCATTAAAAAAAAGAAATGTCCTAAACATAAAAAATAATACATTCTTGGAAAGAGGAGTGCTGAAACAAACAAAAAATACTAGTTCTATGAAAGTCTCTGAGCCAAACATTTTATGTGAACTAGCTAATCAACCCTTCAAAACAAAGCTTTGGGTTGATGTTATGATAGCTTTTTTACAGACCAAGGCAGATATACAATTTGCAAAGGGCTGATTCAAATGCAAGTCAATTAGATTCTAGAGTTCAAACTTCAATTAAGTGATAAACTAGTTCCCCTTCTTACTAGAAGGCACCATGTGGTTTTTCAAACTACTCAGGGGGAGTCCACTCCAAGTCTTGCCAAACAGAAACTCAACAGTGTACAGAAGTTCACAGTTAACCAGTAGAGCAAATGAGAATGCCAATTTGTTGATTTCTAGCAGTCACATGTCTGTCACACGGACTGGATACTCACAGACAGTGTGACCACAGCATTTTCCTTTTCGGACAGTTGTACCTATACATGCAAACTGTAAACACAAGAGGTTTGCTTTGGGTCTTGAATGTGAAAATGAGTTTCCAAGAGGGGAAGATTCTTGCCAGTTGCACTGAAACCAAATGCTGCTAACATCCTATGTATAAGGAGAGTCACAGATGGCAAAGAGGACAATCGACATCAGTCACCATCTCTAGGTTTTCTTTTGATGCTGACCAATCCTCTTTCTTATAGGTCTGGACCTTTTTGGTGTGGGTGCCAGTCTTTGGCAATCACTTTCTATTGGTGATTTTCAAAACTTCTGCTTGGATAGATTCTCCAGAGGTTTTAGACATGCATTAATTTTTTTCCTTTCAGATTCTTGAATAAATCCTACAGTTGGTATATGCTGTACAATGTAATTAACTCTGGACTAAGGTCCAGGTCTTAAACTCATTCAAGACAGCTAAAGCTCTCCTAGTCTATTTTTAATTTTTTTAAAGCCTCTTAGTGATCTGTAAACCATATTTAATTGCTAGTATAAAATATGTATGGCAAAAATAAAGGTAGTACATAACCAAGGTTTGAGAAGTTCTACTCATGCTTCTATCTTTTGTAAATATTGGTTACAATAGTGAAGGAAATAAAGGGAGGCCAGTGTGCCCCGAGAGACACCTGTGCACAGTTAGGTCCTTTCAATTGAATTAGTTTTATACCTAAGCACATTATTGTCACAGGGACTAGGTGAAAGGGGAGGGAAGAAAAAGTCCCAGAGAATGTTCTGCGCCAGGCCACTTACTGCCTTGACACCTTCCCACCTAGGAACGCACTATGAGCAATGCTTTTGTTCTGACCACAGTGCATCAGTCAGAGAAGTAGATTTCTCAGAGACAACCAGGAAGACAATGCAAATGTTCTGTTGTATGGGAACACCACGGACTCTAAACCAGGCTTGGGAACCCAAAAGTAAAAGTGACTAGAAATGAAGTGAAACTGTTTTATTGGTAAAGAATGGGAGATAAAAATGAAATCAAGATTTTAAATACAGCATATTGCCTGCTGCCTTTCATTTGACTTGGTGACTCAAACTGGGAGTTTCACGAACACAGAGAATTGCTTGGTAAAGTGAGCTATCTACTCTTTCTGGGCAACTTTATCAGGAACATCTGGGGAACGACTCACTCCCTATCACTGTGATATTGATCACAAGCACATTTCCTTGCTTTTACAGAGTGCTATGTAGACTTCAAAGCTTGACCAAGTATTTTCTCTTTTAATCCACGCACAAATTCTGGAGGTGATGAGGAGTATTGTCTGCTTTCCTACAGGAAAGGAAACTTCCATTCACTGCTTTTTTCCAAGGATACCTCAGCAGTGGCAGCTGCTACTACAAGCTCCAAATCGGTACAGTAACAACATAGGTCATACAAAAAGACGAAGGAAGCAACCAGTACAATAAGGGTCATCAGGCTGTCCTTGGTTAGCCCAAGACCTAGCTACATTTATGTACAGGAAGACAGTTATCACCCCTAACATCTTTAAAACAAAGCCCACATGTAACACATGTGCAAAAACATGAGTAAGGTAGGTTTGGCCAACCCTGGTGTCTCAGACTACTCGACTCAAGTATTGACCCCCCTGCCCTGGCCTCAGGAATGGTGGATGAAAATCGGGGTTCCATTCACTACACTTAGTAACCTGGTTTCAACTTTCCCAACTCTGCAATTATCCTAAAGTTTTTGCTAAAATGTCTCACTCAAAATTTAGTTTGATGAAATTTCAATGCCAGATAAGAAAAAAAAAAAAAAAAAAAAGAGCATGTGGCCCATTCCCCAAAGGAATAGCATCACAGATCGACAGACCAGAAACTTCTTTTTGATATTCATTTTAAAGGATTATCAGGAGAAAGTTAAACAATGTTACACCAAAGAAGTACCACTAAAAGTTCCCAGTGTGATTCCTTTCTTTGATGCCTAAGCATAGCGTTTTCCATCATGATAGCAGTTAAGACATGGGTGTCCGATGGGCTGTAGATCCTTCTGGATGCAGAGGATTTTAAAACCATCTTTCCATAAGTAGACTTAAAGGAAACCTTGGTTTCCATTTTTCAGACCTAAACATTTTTCCTGCTCCTGTCCTCACTTCAGTTTTTTTGTTTTGTTTTGTTTAATGACAAATAAAAAATAAGGGAACAAGGTAACAAAGCAATTTCTCATATGCTTAAAAAAGTCATCTTCAAAAGAGGAACAACCTCCCCTGAGAAGGTAACAGTGAAGCTGTGAGACTATAAGGTTCCCGGAAGCAGAAATGTCACCCAGCAGAGGGGAGAGCAGTGCCAGGGCTGTCCCTGTCCCACCTAGGGAAGGACAGATGGCCTTGCTAGCCTCAGAAGGTCCAGCATGGCACCTGGCTCCTACAGAGCTCTATAAATAATTGCTGAGTGAAACCAGATGACAGAGAAACAACTTCCACACGTCCCAGCATACTACATATAAAGTCCTGGAGCAGAACTGCTCAAAATGATACTATTTTGAATTAAAAGTTTTCCAGTGGTCCTCAGGCTCCTGAAATGGAGTAGTCGCCATGGAAGAGCAGAGCTTCTGCAAAGTGCTACACTCCAGAAAATGTCTGAAACTCCTCAACGAAACAGGATGTGACCTTGAGACAGGTCCACAAGGTCTCCATAGGTTCCACCAGGTTTGCCCAAGGACTGACCTTCAGATTGCCTGTGTAGTCTGCCGGCCTTCCCACTGTGCTGTTGGGCACAGCACAATTCTGTCCTGGTACTGACTTGGTACCCAACACCTGGAACAGGGTGTACAATCCTGGGCAGGTTTTGCTATTGAATAGAGATGTCAGAATGTATGCTACAGTTGCATACCTGAGTGGACAGTTACCTGAGTTCAAATCCTACCACGCTGGGGCCAGGGGAACATAATCTCCTTAGTGCCCACAGCCATTTGTATTTTTGCATCATTTGCAGGCCATACAACATTATTATTACCCCCCCCCAAAAAAAAAAAACCAAAAAAAAACCTAGCCTGTTACACATTTATCAAGTGTCACCTGCGATTGCCTTGGCAGGACCAACTGACCAAATGATTTTTGTGGACCTTACAGGGCCCATAGGCCAGACATGCCCTGTTTTAGTACTTTTCTCAGGAAAGTGACAGATTTCAAGATAATAACCCCAAGGATCGCTTCTGACACTTGTAGCAACCCACGACACTGAGAAGCTTACACACTGCAAGGCAAGGAAAACAGGTTGATGCATTCACAGGTCACAGGGGCATGGATCCTCCTAGCAGAAGCTCGGCCCTCTCCGTGGCTGAAAGGAATAAGAATAATATTTTGGCTTTCGTAGTGGGCAAAGATTTGGTTTGGGTTTCTCTCAAAAAAGACAGCATGTCTCAGCAGTGGAACTGATGCCAGTAGCCACAGGTGGGGCCAGTGCTTTTAGTGAGGCCCAGCAGGCACAACACAAATTTTTTAATTACCATGACTAGAACCTTTACCACACCTTGTTTTCCTTGGGGGTTCTCCTGGTCAGGTAATCTGGGTTAGATCCAACCCAATTTATAAAAATGGAGGCTTTTCCCACTGTAGGTAAGATTACATGCTATTTTAAGAAACCTCTTGGGGGATGAGGAAATATGTTGTTTTTCTTTTAAATATTATACTGTATATCGATTCCAAATGGCTCACTGAGCTTTTAAAGAAAAACATGAGTACCCTAAAAATAGCCTGTCTACAATGCCCCTTACATTTGAGCACTTTATACACACAGCATAACTTGCTTAGCATGCAGTTAGAAATAGAACAATATTTGGTAAGCATATCTAAACGGGTAAAAAAATATATGGAAATGTCCCCTAGATATCAAATATTAATTAACGGGAACTGGGTTGTTTCTTGAAAGTCATAGTCTCTGAAAAAAATCTCAAGTGGGTTTCTAAATCCAGATTTAAAAACCTTTGGTAAACAAATATCAAACCCAAAGGCCTAGTCTCTATCATGAGTTTTCTTTGTTCACACTGCAACATTTGCTTGCTGAAATTCTCTCCAAACTTGACTGCCATGACTTTGCACTGGCACTCCTGCCACTATTCTTTCATTATTGTAATTATTTTGCTTGGAAAGAGAGAGAAGGGTAACCAGACAGACAGACAGACACACCCCTTTCATCAACTGGTTCATTCCCCAAATATCGCAATAGCCGGAGCTAAGTCAGTCCAAAGCCAGGAGCCTGAAGCTTCCTGTGAGCTTCTTGTGTGGGAGCTCAAGCACCCAGGCCACCTTCCACTATCTCACCAAGCGCATTAGAAGTGGAGCAGCCGGGATTTGAACTTGCAATCCCATGAGGCATCAACAGAAGGCTCAGCCTGCTGTGCTAAGATGCCAGGCCCCAACCCCTACTCTTTACTCTATCTCTTCTCCTGGGTTGTTCCTATTTACCTCCTTCTTCTACCACAACTCCTTAATGTCTAACCATTCAATGCCACCCTCAGTTTTTTTTTCTCCTTCAGCATCGTTCTCTTCTGTTCTTTGGTGTGGCAAACTCTAGTTAGATTTACTGCTAACCATGTCAATCACTTCTTAACCACTTAACTTGACCCTACTCAGGCATCCTTATTGCATGTTAAGCATCTTTCCCATTTTACTTTATTATTAATTAAAGCACAGAAGTTGTATAGAACTGAACCAGCAAGTAAGAAATCTATGCCAATGAACTGTAATTGGACACAACTGTTGTAAGATCACAATCACAATTTCAGCACATACACAGGTACACAGGTGCACACACACACATACACACTCACGAAGAGTCTTCAAAAAGTTCAAGGAAAATGTGTATCTAAAAACTACACAGAGAGTATTCCGGCACAGGAAGTTGAGCTACTGATTGGGTTGCCCGCTTCCCATTTTGGAATCCTGCCACCTGTGTCCTATCCGTTTCCTTGCTAACGCACATGTGGAGTGGCAGCAGACGGTGACTGATGTACTTGAGTTCCTGTCACCTGCATGGGTTATCTGGATCAAGTTCCTGGTCTCTGCTTTTGATATGGCTCAGTGCTATGGTTGCAGGCATTTTGGAAAGTGAAACCAGCAGATGGAAGATTCGTCTCTGTCTCTCTTTCTCCTTTTCTCTCTGTCTTCTGCCATTCAAACAAATAAAAATGAATATAAGGAAGAAGCATGTACATGGATTTTGAAATTTTTTACACCAAAAATTTTATTTTTCAGATAAAACTCTCATCTGGAGGGTAGGGGATTCACTCTTTAAATGATTGCAAATGCTGGGGCTGGGCCAGGCAAAAGTCAGGAATCCCAAAATTAAATCAGATCTCTCCCATACAGGTGGCAGGAACCCAACCATGTGAGTCATTCCCACTGCCTCCAAAATGACACATTAGCAGGAACCTGGAATTGGAAGAAGTGGGACTCCAAACCAAGTACTCCAGTATCAGATTTGGGTAGCCTCTGGGTCAACTGATAGAGCTAGAGCACAAATGCAGATTAGACAGCATTATTTACCAAATGTAGTAAGGTTGGTAATTCCCTCATGGTTGTACAAGAAAACATTGCCGTTCTTAGAAACATAAGTTTAAAGGCTCAAGATGAATATAATTTGTCTTGAAACAACTCAGAAAACAAAAAATATGTACGTACATGCAAGTACAGATGGATGATTGGTCAAGTAAATTTAAAATCAAATGATAAATTAGCAATATGCCTATACACTATTTTATTAACTTTGCTTTAAATTTTTGTCAGGAACTGAAAAAATTGAAAAAAATTTTAAAAGAATTGATAACTAGTACAGTTTAGTGATATTGTGACTATTTTTAAATTTACATTCTATAATAAAGTCGAATATCTTTTCATTTGATTATTGCTGATAGCACTATTTTCCTGTGCTCTTTTACTTTTTAATTGTTGAACTCTTTATTTAGAAGAGCTAATATCTGTGGCTAGAATGTAAAGTAAAATGTTACTCAAATAATAAATAAATAAAATATTAAGCCAAAAACAACAGATGAATATATACATAAAGTATTCAAAGTGTTGGTGTATAGATTACTTTATGTATTTTCATTTTGGTGTATCACATTTGTTTCCTAACAATATTGTTTCCTTCTATCAATTATTTATGCAAATTTTGACAATGGACTCCATCATCAGTCAGTGCCTGACTTCTTAGAACTTAAAGAAATTTTAATAGCAAAATTATGCATATTTATGGCAGAAAAATATTTAAAGACCATAGAACTCAAAGATTAAAACAACTCAAAGTCTTAGATGTGTGCATGTGTATATGTGTACATATAATATCATCACTACTAGCAATCTGGATATCTCCATTGGTTTCCCCTCTATCATAAATAAAAACCAATTTTACAAAATGAGCATTATGTGGTACATTTTTTCCTCATCCTATTTTATTAAATATTTATTTATTTGAAAAGCAGAACACTGAAAAAAGGAGAGACAAAAAAGAGGGAGAAATCTTCCACCTGATGACTCACTCCCCGTTTATTTGCCTGTCTCCCTTATAAGCTTCTTGAGGGCACATAATTTCATAATTAATTTTCTATAGTCCCAGCTTATTGATTAAATGTCCACAAAAAGATTATATATGTTTTTTGAAAAATTTATTTTTATTTGTATTGGAAAGTCAGATATACAGAGAGGAAGATATTTCATCTGCTGGTTCACTCCCCAAATAGCCACAAAGGCTGGAGCTGAGCTGATTCAAAGCCAGGAGCCAGGAGCCTCTTCCGGGTCTCCCACAAGCGGGTGCAGGAGCCCAAGGCTTTGGGCCATTCTTGACTGCTTTCCCAGGCCACAAGCAGGGAGCTGGATGGGAAGTGGGACCACCAGGATTAGAACCGGTGCCCATATGGGATCCTGGCACATGCAAGGTGAGGACTTCAGCCACTAGGCTACCATACCACATCCTACACTGTGTTCCTATAATCAAACTTATTTAACCATTCTTGGCTTTTCTAATTTTTCATTTTCACAAATAATCCAAATGAAAATATGTGTGTGTCTGTGCTCATCTCTAGATAATGTCCTCAGAGCAAATGGCTTTTTAGGGGAAAAGTTAATCACATCTTCATCTTTTCATATATACACAACACACCATCAGCTATTTGAATCCCATGCCTTCAGTCACTTCTCAATGTTTCCTTAGGCATGCTCTATGACAATTCAAATCAGAAGGAACATGTTATAAATCTGTTTGTAGCAGAATTTCTCAGTGAAAGTCCATGAATAGCTAACATATTCTTTTGGCTTTCTTCAAGCCCTCCTCTTCTATGGAGCTTTCTTACACACTAGAGTTATCACATCTTCCTGCATATCAGTGATATATTTTCTATCACTGGGAACAGTACCCATTTCTGCACTTGAAAGGAAGGGAAAACAAGACATGAAAAGTGCCTTAAAGATGGGTGTTGTGGCACAGCACATGAAGCCACTGCTTGGGACACCTGAATCCCATCACGAGTGCCTGGGATGGAGTCCAGCCTTGACTTCATTTTTTTTTTAATTTATTTTATTTTTATTTAAAATACAGATTTACAAGGGGTGGGGGAGAGACATAGAGGGAGAGAGATTTGCTGGTTCATTTCTCTTGATGTCCGTAACAGCTGAGTTGTGCTGATCCAAAGCCAGGAGCCAGGAGCTTCTTCTGGATCTCCCATATGGGTGCAGGGACCCAAGCACTTTGGCCATCCTCCACTGCTTTTCTAGGTCTATTGTCAGGGAGCTGGATAGGAAGTGGAGCAGCTGGGACTTGAACTGGCACTCATATGGGTTTCCAGCCCTGCAGGCAGAGACTTAACTTGCTACGCCCAGACCAATTTGCTGCGGCTGCAGCTGGGATGATTGCTCACGTGCCTAAATGGATTCTTGCCACCCATGTGGCAGACCTGGATGAGGTTCCCAATTCTACGGAATTTGAGCAGTAAATGAAAAGATGGGAGATCCCTTTGTGTGTGTATACGTGTGTTGCTCTGAATTTCTAGTAAGTAAATGAGTCCTAAAAGAAAAAGAAAGCAAAAGCTGGCCTACTTGCTAGTGGTCTAATTCTGAGCCTCTTCAGTAGGTTCCAGATGCATGTCCAAAGATGAGCCATATGAAGAGTTACTCCCTAAGAAATTTTGTGTGACACCAGACTTGATTCTGTCTAGCCATAAATGTCTAAGGAAAGTACAGTTGACTGGACTGGTCTAACATCAAACCATATTGTTTTGAAATTAATTTACATGTCTGAGTTTTTCAGGTTAACAACTTGTCTCTCCAGAAATATAAAGATGGAGCCAACATTGAGAGGCACTGGGTAAAGCTGCCAACTGATATATCATATGGGCACTAGTTCAAGCCCTAACTTCCCATCCAGCTGCCTGCCAACATACCTAAAACAGCAGTGGAGGATGGCTAAATTTCTTGGACCCCTAAATCCATGAGGGATACACAGATGAAACTCCTGGTTCCTGGCTTTGGCTTGGCTCATTCCTAGCCATGCGACCATCTGAGGAGTGAACCAAAGCAGAGATCTCTTCTCCTCCTCTCTCTATCTGTAATTTTGACTTCTAATTAGACAAAACATTTCTTTAAAAATATAATTAACACTGAAACCTATTTTTAAGACAGATTTATTTATTTTTATTTGGAAGGCAGATTTATAGAGTGAAAGAGACAGAGGGTTCACTCCCCAGGTGGCTGCAATGGCCAGAGCCGAACCAATCTGAAGCTGTGGAACAACTGGGACACGAACCAGTTCCTATATGGGATCCCAGTGCTTGAAGGGGGAAGATTAGCCAATTGAGCCATTGTGCCGGGGCCAAAACCTATTTTTCATTACTTTCAGGTAAAGAATTAGGCTAAAAAGAATAGCTAATGATAGACTATATAACATTTGCTTTAATGAATATATAGAAATAATTTACATCTATAAATTGATAAACTATACATGAATATGAAGCTTCATTCATTTACACCACTTTTTAAACTTATTTGAGAAACACAGAGAAAGAAGTGAGAGATGAACAAAGAGATCTCACATCTGCACATGTCCACAATGTCCAGTGATTGAAGCCAGAAGCTAGGAACTTAGTCCATGTCTTCCACGTGGGGGGGCAAGAATCCTACCACTTGAGCCGCCGTTGCCGCCTCCCAAGCTCCCCAGGAAGCGGGAATCAGGAGCTGTGGCTGGGGGTCAAGCCAGGTACTCCAACGTGGAATGAAGGTCTCTTTACTGCTAAGTTAAATGCCCTCTCTTAAAGTCTTAAAAAACAACGGAAGAATGAAAAAAAAACATTTTCTCTTGAGTAATGGCAATATGAAGCTTGCCAGTTGGATTTGTTTTAAAGATTAATGATGAAATAGAATAGTCATAAAACTCCATTAATTAAGCTGAGCATCCAACTGTACTTTGGGTTCTGGGAGTGAAATCTTAGCAGCCTCTTGGGGATCCAGCTGCTATCTTTACACATTTATAGGAAAGACTCATTGTTTTCTTTTCTTTCTTTCTTTTTCTTTTTTAACAGAGTGCATTAGTTAACTTCCTGTTATTGTAAGATACTGCCTTCACAGGGGTTGCTTATCAAAACATGTATTTCGGCTTATGGTTTTGGAGGCTCTCAGGCCAAGATCTGGTGGACACCACTGGCTCAACCATTGGCTGAAGGCAACCCAGCATGTGCAGGGAAAGGATGCCATGGCAAACCAGGAGACACGGAGGGCACTTGGCTTCACTCAGGCTTTTGGAAGCAGTTGTCTCAGGAGAACTGCCTTCCAGGGGTACACACCCAATAACTTAAGAACCTAAGGATCACCTCCTTCTGATACATCAAGTTTTAACCTCCTGCACTTTGTACTTAAGATTTAGGGATTTAACCACCACATGCGTTTAAGAGTCATATTCTACTGAAATCATAGCACAAAAGTTCTCCAAAAAACTATGTATTTATAACAAAACTATGGGCAAGTTATCACCGCTAAGGCTGTCTCTGTGGGTCCTGAAAGGTGGTGATGGTGGTGGTGGTGGTGGCTGGGTTGGTTTCTGAGAATATTAAGTTAGAACACACTTGCAAAATTTTGTTTTTTGGCATTTTATGAGTCTATTTGAGAATTTTCCACAGTAAAATTTTATGTTTTTTTTTCTTTTTACCATTTTAGAAAAAAATTTTAATGAGAAACACTTAAAATAAACACAATGACTCAGCCTCCTCATTCATTGCCTCCTCCAAGATGGACAAATTCTATCTTCACAACAGGAGGTGAGAAAGAAGGGGCTCGTATTGCTGCAAGTAAACCCCAAACCCAAGCTGCCTTTATGATGACCTGCAACCCCTGGCCCCTCATGCTGGACCCTGAGATTGGATTCATGGACTAGGAAGGTGACACAAAAGAAATGATTAAAAACAACTAGAAGATGATTGCTCCCTTGTGACTCTTGCCTGAGAGTCTGAAATCTGAGCAGAATTCATCCCAGTTTCTCTAATGAATTCCTCTGCTGCTGTCATGCGGTTAATTCTCCACATTTTCTACGACCCCGATTACTTAAAAAAAAAAAAAAAGAGGAGGGGGAGGAAAAGGAACCAGCCAACATAAACATCAAAGGGCACTCCCACTTCTGTGGCCTTCAGATATTTTCCAGAGCTGGCTGTGGGGACAAAAGAGATTGGGAGGGGGATGTGACTTTCTGTTTCCTCTGGGGAACAATGGGCCAAGACTTTCAGACAATGCTAAGACACAAGCAGCCGGCACATCACTGGGCAGAGAAGAGTTCCTCAGTAAAGCCAGGGGAGGCTTCCATCCCTTAGCCCAGACAGACCCCCACCCTTGCTGAATGACAGAAAGTGGAGGAGGAAAGTGAGGCCCTCCCTAAAGGGAGTCCAGTTGCACACATTTCCCTCCTGGGCCAGAGACCAAAGAACTGATGGGGGAGGGGTTAGATGAGGGAGGCAACTCTAGAAATTTAAAACCAGCACAACTTTTCATTTCCTGAACTTAAAGCAAATAACTGTTTGTGGTATTCATTGGAGCTTGGGTTTCTTCTTCTTTTTTTTTCTTTTGCCAAGCCTGCAGACCCCACAAAAGGCGATCTAGAAGATTAGTCTGAAGTTAATAAGATGCGACTGAATGGGAATAAATATAAAAATCTATTACATGGATCCAAGAAAGAAAATGATTACATGGCTAAGTTCACGATGAGAGAATGACCAGGCAGACCAAGAGTTCATGTGAAAAAGATCTAGAGGTTTGGGTTGCTTGTGAACAATACATGAGCCAACAGTGTGACTTGGCTGCTGAAAACCCCAATGCAACTTAAGGCCAAATTAGCAGAACAGCATCCAGGGTAAAGAAAAAAAAATGTCTCCCTGTGTTCAGCACTGGCTGGACACAGCTGCCTCAGCTCTACTTTGAGTGCCAAACTTTAAAGAATATACAGAAAAACTGGAGCATGTCAAAAAAGTCACAGGAAGAGAGAGGAAATCATGTCCTATGAGAAATAGGTGGAAAAATTGGGACTGCTTCAACTGGGAAACAAGATTGTATTGGGTAGGTCAGCTGGCTACAAACGTTAGAGAATGGCTCTGCAGAAGAGAGAATGAGCTTATCTATAGGACTCCAAAGGGCAGATAAATGGGCAGAAAACAACAAAATAAGTATTTATCTCATAGCTCCAACTGCCTCAAAATGAAATAGGCTGTTTTCCATAACGGCTACTTGCCCTGCATTGGAAGAGGTCAAAGTCTGATTAGTGTATTTGCCAGGGATGTTAAAACTGAGCACTCCAGCAGAAGGTGAAAGACTAGTCTCAACTCCTTGTTAGAGCCTTTCCAAACTTAAAAGTCTGAGTCGAGAACTACGTAATGCTGTAGAAATAACACTACAAATAAAAGCTACCTCTCCTTGGCTTAAATCTTCCAGAGGAAAATCTCTTCAGTTATTGGACAACACCATTGCAGTTTCATTGTGTTTCTATGAAGGTTCTTCAAAAAGTTCATAGACGGCCTGGTGTGGTAGCCTAGTAGCTACAGTCCTTGCCTAGCCTGAGCCAGGCATATGGGCACCAGTTTGTGTCCTGGCTGCTCCATTTCCCTGCAGCTTCCTGCCTGTGGCCTGGGAAAACTGTTGAAGATGGCCCAAAGCCTTGGGACTCTGCACCCACCTGGGAGACCCAGAAGAAGCCCCTGGTTCCTGGCTTCAGACTGGCTCAGCTCTGGCTGTTGTAGTCAATTGAGGAGTGAACCAGCAGACTGAAGATCCTCCTCCTCCTCTCTCTCTTTCTCTCTGTAAATCTGACTTTCCAATAAAAACAAATAAATCTTTTTTTTTAAAGAAAAAGTTCATAGAAATGCACTTTAGGACAGAACTATGCATGGATTTCAAAGTGTTTTGGCACCCAGATAAATATCTTTTAATTCTGTTTTCCATGACCTTTGGAAATTTGCCTCATAAGAAATACCTTCCTTCGGTCAGTGTCACACTAAATAAATCATAGTTTCTAGGAATTCTAGGATTCAAACACCCTTGCTAATAGTGTTTATGAACCTGCTTCGTCTTTCAGACACCTTGTCTTCAGACATCACAAGTCACAGAAACAGAACTCCTGGAGGGTAGAGTCCAAATCAATTCACTGTCATAACCCTAAGGCCAAGTATAGCAGTTGACAACTTGCAGGTGCCAAAACTATTTGCTGTCTATATTAGGATTATATTAGATGCTATAGATACAGCAATAAACAAAACAGAGTTGATCCTAACTATCACAGAATCTACAATCCAGTGGAAATAACCAATATTTGACAGGAAGTGGCAAAAAGGAATTCCCACAATGATAGGCTTGCAATAAATATAATGAAGAAATAGTCTAGAAGAGTCATGAAGCAGCTGTCTAACTTTCTTAAGGAAATAGTCTATGTACAGAAACATGAAGGACAATAGGAGTTGGCCAGGTAAAGTCTGGGGAAAGGAAAACTGTCAAAGAGAGGGAAAAAAGAAGCTGTGTGCAGTGCTGACAAGGTGGGAAAGGCACCAGGGAGACCATGCACACCTTGGAGGCCACACCTTTTTTCTTAAAAAGTTGAATCTCAAGAGTGTAAACAGACCACTGAAAGAGTTTAAGTAAGGAAATGATGTGAAACCGTCCCCAGGTTGTTGTGTGGAAAAGGATTGGAATAACATATTTCATGGATCATGAAATAAATTTAGCTGATCGTGCTCAGGATGAAAAACAAATAAAAAGGGACAAAATTTTCAAAAATATCACAATGTATCAACAGAACAATGGCATGCACTATTTTGTGAATCCTTTATTTCGGATTTACTGACAGAATCACAATAGGGCACATGTATACTAAGCCATGTATTCTGGAGGTACAGTCCATGTATTTTATTATGGATCACTAGTATATGAACTTTGAAAGCCTGTAGTTATAGATAGGGAGCCAGGGACAGAAATGAAGAGATCAGTTAAGGGGTGACAGGAAGTCAAAGCCATAAATATGTTGAGACGTGGAAAGATTCAACACTTTCCCTGGATATGGACATTCCACAGGACACAGTCATTACTTGTCCTTGGAGGACAAACGTTAGGGAGATATCAAGGAGGATGACTCAGGTTTCCAAGAACCATTAACTTGAAAAATGGATGAATGGGTGAGTGAACAAATGAGTAAATGAAGACACAGTAAATCTAGCTTAAAATGTAGTTTTCCTTAAGTTGAACTGCTGAAAACAAATCTATCCCAAATATTTTAAATACTAGGAGCTATTTTTACTTTGGTTTCTTCTCATTACCTTTTTAGAATACAGACTCATGTCTTCAACTTTATATTGCCAGGTTTGCTCAGTAATTATGTGTTGAATGGATGGATGAATGAATGGAGTAAAACGAAAATGAAAACATAGCCAGTTGTAGGGAAAATGAAGTGTTCTCTGTTCCTTGAAGCCAAAGAGAAACAAATCAACTTGGGACAGGTCTTTTTGTAAGTTACAGTCTAGTGATCAAAAGCCACATTTTATAAAACCAAAGAAAATTAACTTTTCACATTGTGATCACATTAAAAAGGAGCAACAAAACAGTCATGCATCTTCCCAAGTCCTCTTCCAGCACACTGGCCTGTGTCCTTCTCACATTCTGTTTTCAGATTTGCAAATATCACTCAACTCATTGTTGTGTACTTGGTATAGGGCATGGATAATCCTCAACTTGAAAGAAAATAAAGGGGATTTGGAGAATATCCCAGTAAACCAAAAGGTACCAAACAACAGAGTCAACGGAGATCTACCCACTTGTCTGAGTTTGTAGTGAGCCAGGAGTGGTTCTTTGATTACTCTTCTTTTGTTGAATGTGTATGAATCGTCTAATCAATTTCACTCAAAGACAGCGAGTGTATCTTTTACTGTTACTCATTCTTAGCGGACCTGAACATAGAAACTGCTTAGCATTTCTTCACTGGACTAGCAGTTAGTAAGATGAGAGCAGAGATCTCCTAATTTAGAGGCTGTTAGATTCTGCCCCTTTGTCAAGTTGTGTTGGTCTTGAACACCAGTTTTATCTCAAGCTGTCCATTCCTTGTAATAAACTGGCAGTTGCCACTTTCCAAATGAAAAACATTTTCTATGGTAAGCCATACTTGCAACTGGGATGCTGAAATGTTCTTCAAAGCAAAGATTTTTATCTGTGCTGTAGAAGAGGATAGCATAGCTCACAAGTGTAATTCTTTACAAATCCAAAGCCCTGTTGCTTAGGACCTAGATAACCTTCTTAGCATGTGTGTTTCTTTTACTGTGTCATGTCATTTTCTCTGATATTCCTACTAAGAAGCAGTGAACTAAGTGTGACCACACTACGATGTAGCTGAAATAATGAATGTGAGCCCTATGATGTCCAGTAAGTAACCTGCAATTTTAGACCCCTCCCCCCTGCCAAAATGCTGGAAAGGTGGATACCAGTGGAGAGAAAGTGAGGTACGGAAACTCAAAGGAGGCCTAAACAAACGTAGCCCAGTACTTTTGTGTTTATCTGACTTGGTTACAACAGACTGGAAGAAGAGGGTAAGTATGTCAGCCTTTTTTTTTTTAGGCCAATCATCTATCTCAATTTTTAGATATCTTAGGAAAATAAAATTGTTGTCATGTATGTCTCAACTGAAACTCAAGGTCATCACTTGACCAAGTGTTTTACCATCAGTGTCTTGGCCTTTTCTCTCAACAGTTGTAAGAGGTTGAGATGACATTGTGTCCCATCACCTGGATGCAGCTTGAGGACATGCCTTGCCCTCATTAAGTCTGCCCATGATCATGGGGAAAAACAAAACCAAATAGAACACAAGATGGTGTCAACTAAACATTCCAGCTGGGGTTTAAATAGCATGACACAATGAGAAATATGTAACCTACGTGGAAAATGGGTAGGTAGTGGGATGTGGATTTAATGATGGAAGCAGCATTAAAGTGTTATCTGGAAAGCTGTCAAATGTTTGAGGAGAAGATGAGGGAAGAATGCTAGGGGTAACATCATCTAAACCATAAACCACAGGTAAAGGTATGCTGTCTGCAGGGAGCCACAGGAAACCTCTATGGCATAGGATTATCAATTGAAGAGTTAAAATGTGCATGGAACAAAATCCACATTGTACTACTAAAAAGTAGGCATGAATTTTTTCAGTACAGAAGCATTTTGATTGCCTCAATGGAGAGAGGGCTGTGGCAGCTTTCATGAGACAAGTCCATGTTAGAATGAGGCTCACACATCAGTGAACCTGAAAACATCACCTCTCGCTAAATTCATTGATTAAAGAAATCCATTCATCTAAAAAATGTATGCCAAAAATTATTTATAAGATGAATGTATCCAAACTCCTGACATGGCCTTTCTTTCAACAAGATTAACTCTCAAGACGATTTCTCACAGAATAAGTTAGGCTATAAAAACAAAAAGGTAAAAGCCAAAAGATGGGGAAGTGGGGCGAGTGTACCTGGCATGTCAGATCTCACACATCTGGCTGCGGTGAAGAACCTGGGTCTGTTTACTTGAGCATCAGTGGAAACCTATGGCTGTAAAACAGACAGCTCGGATTTTGGATAGAAAAGTCTGTTTTCAGAGAGCCACATAAATTACATTTTTTAATGCCTGACAATTAAGGTTTAATCAAGTTCGTAGCCAACTAAAAGGGATTGTCAGGTACTAAGTGTGTCTTTATAGTCATTAGTAAAAACATAAAAGATTACAATATGGTCCTTCAAGTTTGGAACAGAAAAATCTGTGTTCAGGGAGGCCCTTATATTGCAATTGATAACTTAACGCCACTGAAATGAAGTCCTCTTATCTTCACAATGAAAGAAGGAGCTTCCAGAAGGTAGGCCTCATGAAAGACTCCTTTCAAACAGTGGCTCTTGCTGTGTCCTCTTGATTAAGGACTCACAAATAAAGGAACAACACAGCTGTGACTTACGATTAACCATGGTATAGTATTTCAAACACTGAAAACACTATAGGTATTGGAACCAACAAAACTCCTTATATTGATTCTACAATGATCTTGCTTTTGTCTGGCCTGTAGGTGACCTGAACTGAAGAGAGATGTCTGGGTTGAAATTTAACTCAATGTCTGAAAAGCTGTGTTCAATGGCTGGGAGTCAATAGTGTTGTAATTTCAGGAACTCCCACACCTCTTAGACATGATTGGATGGCGTAAAGGTAAATCTAAACAGAGCAGTGAAAAGTAAAACTATTTGGTCAGTCTTGGACAGCTCTTGAATAATGCCCAAACATTTGGGAACAGTCTAAGTAAACCACTCAGGTTATTCTTACACAACCAAGGTAACTTTATTGCCCACCTTGGGCAGGTGCCCTCTAGATAATAGTGGCAAACATTTCTCGAGTGATTAATGATAAATACTGTTTCGCTGCCCTTTACTGAGGGCAGCATTTTCTTAAGAACAGAAAATGCTTCATTTCTTCTAACTCAGTCTAATCTCAGTTTTCTCTAAGCAAACCTATCGCTGAGGGCTCTCAAAAGAGAGATATCAGAAGACAGGAAGAAGAGGTTATCTCTTTCCTTGGAAAACACACTCTGAAAAGCTGCCAAGGACCCCATGTTTTAGCTGGTTGCAGGATCTAATGCTACGAGCTATTTACCACAACAGATGAAAATGTAAGGAAGAGCCTGGCATTTCTCATTTCAACTGGTGAGTGATCACATCACCCAGTACCCAGTTTCCTATTAGAGACCCTTGATCATATAATGGTTTTCAACACTGATTATACAAAGCCCAGGCTTCCTTAAAGCAGATCCAAGGTCTCTTGAACATCACCATCCAAGCTCATACACTTCATTTTTAAAAATTTATTTATTTTATATGAAAGGCAGATATACACAGAAAGATTTTCTGTCCACCGGTTCACTCCCCAAGTGGCTGCAATGGCCAGAGCTAAACCAATCCGAAGCCAGAAGCCAAGAGCTTCTTCCAGGTCTCCCACACAAGTGTTGGGTCCCAAGGCTTTGGGCCATCTTCTACTGCTTTCCCAGGCCACAAGCAGGTTGATATGTGGGAAGTGGAGCAGCCAGGACACAAACCACCACCCATATGGAATTCTGGTATGTGCAAGGCAAGGATTTAGCTACTAGGCCATTCTACCAGGCCCCACACACTTAATTTTTGACAATTCTTGGTTAATTCTAACACTATATTAGAAGCGGGTTTCTAAGTTTAAGTGCCAAATTTAATATTTAGGCAACTGTATCTCCACACCCAACTCTGCCAACAAACCGCTCAATTCTTCTGAAAATTAACAGCAACATTTATCTAACACCTTTAAAAAAATAACTCCTGTATCATTTCAAGAATTTTTAAAGTTTTACAGTAAGACAGCATCCACTAGATGATAACTAATACTGAAAACTGAAGAGATATGTATTTCCCAAGAAAGAAGAATTTGCTTTAATTTCTCATTTTGTTATTACTAATGAAATGTATTACATGAACCACAGGAAGAATCCAAAATTCATTGGCTACTATTTAAATCAATGGAATAAAATGTTAGAGAAATTGAGGCAAGCCAAGGATATCTCAGAAATCAAACTAGCAAATTTGAACTCTAGTCGTCAGAAAAGAAATCAGAAGAGGCTTTCAAACCAGGAAAAGATGGGATCAGATTTGTTCCTAACTTAATAACTCATTCTGCCTTTCCCGAAGATAGTAACATTACTCCTAAACTCAATTCGCTTTCCCAAGCCCACAGACAAATAATATCAAAGTGTGTGTGTGTGTGGGGGGGTCCTTCCTGAAATCATTAATTTATCATTCACACATTCACATTCCTGGCACTCACAGGAGAGACATGGATTGAGTTCCCAGCTCCTGGCTTGGGTGCATAGTCATTGCAAGCATTTGGTGAGTGAACTAGGAAATGGAAGTGTTCTGCAACAATAACATAAATAAGTAGGCAATTAATGACCTAATTAATTAGTTTTTAAACCCCACTATTCACCAGTCTTTTTATTATTATTATTATTATTATTATTATTGTTAGCTTGATCAAGAAACAGCAAAAGAATATGAAAACTGGTATTGAAAATCTTCCAGTGAAATAGGTGCAAAATTCAGTAAGACAAAAGTACTGTACAAAACCCGTAACATATAATTGCATTCTTTATTAAAAAAATGAACAGTAAAGATGTTAATATATGTCTTGAAAGTGCTGTCCAAGAGCACTTAAGTCTAAGATTATGGAGGATTTTTTTTTTTTTGCTTTCTCCGCAATATAGTTCTTATCTAAATTTAATGAGTGTATGCCACTTCTGCAAACCAAAAAACACATGAAGGACCAATTCAATTTAAATAAAATCTCTTGATTGTAGCCTGTAAACACAAATGCTGTGGGAAATCACGTAGGTAAACTAAGCACTTCCATGTGAGGGTGACCACTAACAAGTGGGCTCCCCACATTTCTCTGTGGGTAAAATAACAGAGCCAAGAAAGGGTCTTGAGATGGCCAAGCAAGTCTGGAGATCACCACACAGACCTCATCTCTCTGCTCGTGATCCCCCTCCCTTCAATTTATCTAAGAACATGATGTACTTTCTTGCCAAGATTAGATTTCCCCACGGCCTTTAAAATGATGACTTTAATGTGTTGAGTTTGCTGTCAGCCTGCTAGAGCAGCAAATAACCGTCAGTATTGCTTTTATGGGAAACAAATATGCATCTTAGCTCTGTGGAATTTCCTCCTTTTGAAGGCGCAGCAAATCCAAGAGATTAAAGAATTCTGCGTGCCATTCCACTCACCCTAATCAGAAACTGAGTTTCTTTAAGCCTAAATCTAATCTGCTGGCAGTAACATGCTAGCATCACTTCATTATCCAGTTGTTCTTCAATTTTCAAAGTGCACTCTTAAACATGTGCTTCATCCGAGTCTCAAAGGCACTCTCTTAAGCAGTAGGAGCTGGGATCTTCTCCATCCTTTCTGTTCTTCATAATCTCTACATTTTAAGAGATATTGGGCCTATGCTGCAGTAATAAATACAAAAGGAATACATGCCCAGTACATTGAATTTGGACAAAAGAAAAACCACACACACAGAAAACAACAAGAAAAGAAACCAAAGAATCATTCATAGTCCCACCACAGGATGTCATATTAAAATACTTGGGGTGGATAGGTTTTCAATATTCCTAATTATTCTCCACATTCCATTGTGCTTATTTTTCTTTTTTAAAAGGTTTATTTATCTTTCATTGGTAGGCTGATTTTACAAAGAGAGAAAAAGAGAAGCAGAGGAAAGAAGAGACAGTAGAGAGAAGTCTTCCATTGTTGATTCATTTCCCAAATGGCCACAACAGCCAGAGCTGATTAGATCCAAAATAAGGATCTCTGGGTCTCCCAGGTGAGTACGGTGAGCACAGGGGCTGCGTTCCCGGCCATAAACATGGATCTGAATCAGAAGAGAATAACCTGGGACATGAACTGACATCCATATTGGATGTTGGCACTGTAGGCGAAGATAAGTGTGCTATGTCACTGAGCCAGTGCCCCTCTATTGTACCTATTTAAAGATGAAAATAATGGGGTGGCCATTTTGAAACAAGTTAGGCCACCACTTAGAACACCGGCATCCCACATGGAAGCGGCTGGTTTGAATCCCAGCTACTCCATTTCCAATACATCTCCCTGCTAATGCACCTGGGAAGGTAGTAGTTGAGCCTGCGGTATTCCCTGTGGGAATTGTGGGTGGAGTTCCCCGCTTCTGGTTCGTGTCCTGGTTGTTGCAGCCATGTGGGGAGGGAGCAACAGATGGAACTCTTCTCTGCCTCTCTCACGTTCCATCACTCTACCTTTCAAACTCTCTCTTTCTCTCTCTCTCTAAAATGAGAACATCTTCATTGGAAAGGGTTAGCTAGAACCCATGGACTGCCAATCATCCAAGTAAGCCTCTGCCTTCTTACTAATCCATCTTTCTAAAATGTCCAAGCATGACAAAGAAAAAACCTTCAAGAAATGCTGACTTTGAAATGTTCATGCTTTACTTCCGTGTACCAGTCAATTTTTCAGTAATCTGGAAGGATCCGCCTCTAGTGTAAACATGACTATGAGTCAATCAATCATCTCTAAAATCCTCTTTAACATGGAAGTGATTCTTTTCTTCTTGAGAATCGTGGCCAGGGTTCAAGAATCCAAATCCGGGACTATTAGATGAGGGAAAGCAAGTTAAAATTCCCCGCTCCCCAAAGAGGTGACCACTCTAAAATAAAAACTGAAAACCAACTTCATAAATTGGAATAAGGGTCAGCCAAGGGAAAGAAAGGATATAGGTCCTAAAGGGTGAGGCTGAATCAGTAACACAGTTTGTTGGAGACTGCTGGCCAGATGTAGAACCTATTTCTTCTTCCTTCTGGACCACACAGACTGCTTTTTCTTAGTTTTCCTTGTAGTTCAGTATGGCCATGGGAGTCTGCCATTGGAATATATGGGTGTCAATGACAAGAGACACTGTGAGACTGGTCCCTAAGAAATTTGCTCTTTCTTCTTCCAAGGTGACTTTGGAAGTGTTTTTGTTGTTGTTTGTTCTAATTAAAGAACCATAAGATGGAAGGAACTTGGTCTTGAATTTATTATTTGGAGAACAGTTTTCACCCTACGCCCCAAAATGTAATTAAACTTTACTTGATAAAAAAAATAAATAAGTGTAAATGTCTATTTATCAAATTATTATGATTTGAAATTTTTGCATTACAACACAAATATTGCAGGTTCTCTGACAGGTGACAAATGGATATACTGTGTATAAATATCTCAACATTTTCCTCTGCGAGGGTGTAAGATACCCTAGAACTCATTTCTACAGTTAGATGTTTATTTCAATTTCTGGCAAGAATTAGCAGTATTGAATCTCTCCCTGGCTCTGTTATATCATACACATCTCAAAGTGTGCATGTGGGCACACACTCACGTATATACATGCAGGCATACGTGTGCACATACACACAATTTAGTCACCTTCACTTCAAGTCACCTGACTTTCCCCCGGAATCAGAAACTGGTGTGTATATTGAGGAAATAGGAACAAGAATTCAAAAGAGCAGATTTTTTAAAAAAAATTCAACGGAACCCACATAGTTTCTGTTCAAACCAGTGCTGTCATCCTTACCTTTGCATTTCGTATAATCATATCATTATATTTGGAGATAAACTTGAAAGCAACAAAATGATCCAACCTGGTGGGCAACCCCAGTGAAAGGCTGGCAGCAAGGTAATCACAGAGTTCGTTAGCACACAGACTCGCTGTTAATTTAGAGCTGGGAGAAGGGAAACTTCTAAGCGGAAGCCACAAGATGGCCTGGGCTGCAGCAGTGGTTTCAAGCGGAGGCCAAGATCCCGTGGGGACACGGAGACCACACACTGGATGCAAAGGCTTCCTGTACCTTTTCACCTCACCCGCTAGAGACTAGGGTAGCAAACACATCATCATGCTCTAAAATCTTGGGAATTGTAGTCTATACTGCATATATGATCAATTTCCTAAGGACAGATAGCACTCAGTCTAAGTGCAAAGAAAACAAATGTGCTGCTTGGAAGCCATTTCCACATATTGGCCCACATACGACTGGAGAACAGGATGCTTGACTTGAATGAGAGCTGTTCCAATGATTTGCCGAGTGAGTCTGAGGACAGGGCCCTTTGTGCTTTAGCTCCTTAACCTATAACCAGAGCGATTTCAATTGTGCACCACCACCCCCTCCCTTTGGAGGCGCCCTCTCCAGCTTCTTTTGTGTTCAGATGAAAGGATCTACAGACGTGGAAAATTGTTGTTTGGCGATTTCCTCTAACCCTCTTTCTAGAATTTCAGCCACTCTCCTTTTACATCTGAAGGCCATTGCAGCAAAATCGCTGCTGTGCACAATTGAAGCCACAGGCTTAAAATTTCACTGTGTAGGGGCAGGCAGAGAAGGAACAAGTCCTGCTTTAACACCACAAATATCTCCAATTACCAAATGTGGGCAGGAAGAATACAGAAAACAAGGGGAGAGAGAAAGGCCCTTGGTGTGCTTCAAAGCTTCCCCTTGGGGATGAAAGTTCTTCTTTGAGGCTCCTACAGCAGAAAGGCCAGGCAGCCTGCACACCTGGAGTGCATTAGTGGGCCCTGGACTGGAGGTGAAACAGGCTGGATTTCATCTAGCTGCTTCCCACAATCCCTTCTCATAAAAGCTCACAGTAATTTAGCAGCTTAGGAACACGGCAGGGTATTCATGGAGTGTTGAACCCGGGGATTACCTTCCCAAGTCCTGGATAAACCCCAGTGCTCATCTCTGTAAACACACTTTCATCTTGATTACCTTGTGCTCAAAGTTTCGTTTGGTTTGCTGTGGCACAAGGTCAAAACCAAAACCCACCATCAGTCACTCTTCTCTCTCTCCCAAGATGCCTTTCGAAGAGCTTCTGAAGGTCCTGCTACAGGCGTCTTCCTACTAGGCTACATATTCACCTAAATACAAAACTCCAGGGCCCCAGCTATTTGCTACCCTTCGTTCAGAAGCGTCATAGAGATGCTGTTGGTTTATTTGACCAGTTTCCCATCTCAGTATCCCCAGTCCTGTATGGACAGGGAATCTCATTGTGGCACCAGGAAAGCTCTTATCTTGCTGTGTGTCGTTGCCTCTGCCCAGAACAATCCTTCATCACCCCACATTTCTCCATGTCTGTGTTGTACATGATTTCTGGAAAAAAACTATTATTTATTTACTTTCATTTTATGTAAAGGACAGAGGGGCAGACATAGAGAGATCTCCCATATACTGAATTACTCCTTAAATGGTCACAACAGCCAGGGGCTCAACATGCAATCTGGGTCTTCCCAATGTGGAGAAGAAGGTCCCAAGCACTTTAGCATCAGCCGCTGCCTCCCAGCGAGCGCATTTTTACTGTGCTTCTTGAAGTGTCATTCACCATAAGGCTCACTCAAACACCTTGCTGTTTCTGCTTTATATGTCTGTTTGCTAAAGTACCTTTCCCATGGGCAGCTAATTGGAGGAGAAGGGCATAAGGTCACAGGTTCTGGAGCAAGACATGCTTCAGGTTTTGTTATTCTGGCTCTGCAATTCATACCCCATATGACCTTGAAAAGTGAGTTAGGCAGTTTCCTTATTTGTAAAATAGCGATAAAGTTGGTAGTACTAACTCTTAAGGTTGTAGAACTGTGCCTGAAAGATTGAAAAGGCATATTCAACATTGCAATGCATGCTTATTATGTATATACCATAATTATGGTACCATATAATTATATATTATACCATACATTATGATACTTTCATAATACGAAAATCAAGGGCTTTTCATAAAAAGAATACTCCTCTACCCAGATTTTTCCTAATGGTTACAATCCTCTCATCTAATGGTGGGACTGGATGACCTCTTATTCCTGAACCACAACCATCTAGAGCAAACTGAGTCATCAGCAGGAAGGCTACAGCAAAACATGAATGAGATGCAATTCCCCAAACTGCCTGTTCTCCATCAAACTAAATCCTCTATGAAACTAAGCTATGCTTTCAACTACTCAAAGGGAGAGCATGTGCAGGTGACTGGTGATGAAACATCCCACCTTGACCATTAGGATGACTCACAGAGCTCTGCGTACAGGCAGTGTTCCGGCTACATGATCTTCAGAACTGAGGAATTATTGGTGTGATAGGACAAGCTGCAGTCCCAGAATGCCAGGTAGGAACAGGGGGAAACAACCCCTCCAAACTATAGATGATTGCTTTCTTTCCTACTATGAGTGCCAGAGCCCATTTGTATTGAATTAGGATATGAACAGAATAGAGATTGAGTCTCTTGTAAGTCATTTGTACCTCTCACATGATGTAAGACATAACATGCCTATGATTGGATGCCCTGCAGGATGTAGCATCTATTTATCCGTGTCACAAACAAGCACTCCAATGTATGCTATCTTTGATCGTCTTACCTACAGATACAAAAATGAAGGTTAGCATTTTTCAACTTGCACATCTCTATAACTTATGTCATCACTAGAAATATTTTTGAAAATTATATGCCCCATGAATATTATATTAAAATTCTTTGTGGACTATAGTATAAGAGATGTTGTATACCATTGTTCTAGAGAGAAATTTGCCATTCAATAAGCTCCAAAGATTTACTGAGCACCTATTAAATCCAAGGTATGTGGTGGTATGCCTTTAATGTTCTTTGTTTGGATTTTCTATCTGTATGTGACGGGTAAAAATCAACACACATGTGGTAGAGGGATGATCTCAGGGCAGTAACAGCTGTAAGTGCTTTGAGCTTTCAAGATTAAAAAGGAAAGGTAAATTGAAATATGTAGGGGTTTTTTTAAGCTTTATAAATTTTATTGGAAAATCAGATCAGATTTATGGAGAGAAGAAGAGAGAAGTATCTGGCCACAACAGCCAGATCTGAGCCAATCTGAAGCCAGGAGCCAGGAACCTCCTCTGAGTCTCCCACACAAGTTCATGCTCCCAAGGATTTGCGATGTCCTCTACTGCTTTCCCAGACTACAAGCAGGGAGCTGGAAAGGAAGTAGAGCAGTCAGAGCATTAACTGGCACCCAAATGGGATCATAGCTCCTGCAAGGTGAGGATTTGGCCAATTGAGCCATTGTGCAGGGACCAAATACATAGTTTTAATTTGCTGTATAACACATATCCATATCCAATAAGATTCTTACAAAAGAAAGAAAGAATAACAGAGTTTCACACTAAAGATGAAACCTAAAATTTTGGGCTCTGTGAAAAATATCTGTCTCACAATTTCCATATCAGTAATCAGTAATTTAACCATAAAAGGCAGGTTTGACACATACTAGAAGCAGCTCCTTTATTTTTAAAGGGGAAACATTAAAAGAACACTTGCTTCCATAATAAAATGCCAATATGGAAACACTCCTATATTCATTTCACAGCCAAACACTTGGCCTTTGCTGTCCTTTAGACAATAGCAGCAATTTCACTTACACATCTCCATCAACATGTTTCCTCTATCAGCCTCCTCAACAAAATAAAAAAATGTTGCTCTATTTCTGACCTCCAAGAATCTGGTTTTGAGTCAGCCTGAAAAAGTGGGACATGATAATATAGGGGGATTTTCATTTTTGCACACTCCAAATACTATATATTGCTAGCCATCTAAAACAAAACCAGCAAAACAGATACGTTAAAGGGGGAGAGGGAATTCCATACTGCTTTAGTGAGGTCTCCTTTCTCTCTCAACCCTATAGTCTACCAGCCTCCAAGATACTGTTCGGTACTGGAAAAGTCACAACCCTTCAGCCCAGTCTATAACTTCCTTTGTGGATGTAAAGGAAGCAGGATAAATTGAAAAAAAAAAAAACCTGGCCTTCAAACTTATAACAAAAAAGGATTTGAGAAGGGATGTGATTCAGCAGGCTATATATAGTCCAATAATTCGGATGACAGAAGTCTCAATCCAATATCCCATGCCAGCTCTTCACATGTTTACTGTCAAGTAACTAACTACATTCTTCATTCATGAAATTAGGGAATAGAATCAGTAGAAGAAAAAAAAATAGTATGCCCTGGACACTGCAAGATTATTAGTCATACATAACTAAACTAGTGCTGAATAACACAAAACAATAATAATAGCCTTTCTACTATACTTTAGAAAATTACTTCAGTCACCAGGAAACAAGAATTCTAAATACTCAAGCAATGTGATAGCACCGTGTTTAAGAGTTAAATACTAGACAAGGCTAGTATTCATGCTCTGCAAACAGATACGGTTTCTGCTTACAAGAAAGGAAAAAGAAGCCCCTAATTACTGCAAAATGATGAAGGCAGCATGGCCACTAGCTTGATGTTGGAAAGGGGTCCTTAGGAAAATAGTGCTCAGATGGCCTGGAATTCCACCTACTTGGATGAGATGCCTTTTTCAAGTAACGCCAAGGTCATGCGCACTGAGCTGTTAAAGATATCTAAGTAGGAAAATGTTTCCAGGAAAGGTAATTTTCTTTAAAGTATGCTTAGCACCTGATCATCTTGTCATCTTGACAACAGTTCAGTGATCAATAGATAGGACAAGCTAAAGGTTAGTCAGAGGTTCAATGGATAAATTCCCTTAACCTTTAGAAGACTTTCTAAAGCAAATTTGCTTATATGTGTTGCAAGGAGCTTACACAGATTATTTTTAGAATACTTAATTGTGTTTTAATTCCATTTTTTCTCTTCTCTTTCTTCCTATCCTTACCCATTTCACCAAGTTAGAGTTGCTTGGAAAACATTCAATGATGTGGCAAAAGTTAAAACAATTTCATTTAGTCTCTCCATTAGAGTGAAATGCAACTCTATCCAAATGAGAAGTTTGTTGAGGGAAGCTAGTTAAATTTGGCTAATAAATTTTCATAGACAGGTATTGGTAGAGTCTGTGTAATTAGGTCACTCTAGCAATGGCCAGCAACAAGGATCATTCTAAAAGACAAGAACAGGGCGAGGATTTGGCGCAGTGATTAAAATGATGCCTGGGATATTCACATCCCATATTAGATGGGTCCAAGTCCTGGCTCTCCTTCTGACTCCAGCTTCCCATTAACACACACCCTGGGAAGGCAGCAGAGGATGACTCAAGCACTTGGGTCCTTGTGACCAGATGGAAAGTCTGGACTGAGTAACTGGCTTCTGACTTTGACCTGACCTGGTCCCTAAATTTGTGCCGGTCCAATCTTGACTGCCATAAGTATTTGGGGGATTTAATCTGTTGATAGAAGCCTCTCTATCTCCCTCTGTTTTCCATTAAAAACACTTAAAAATGTGGTGCAATTAAAAACATCAAAACCAATACACTCAAATGTCTACATATGCACATATGTACACACACAAGCACACACATGAGTGCATACCGCGTGTGCCTACCTCTGTTGGCAAAAGCAGCTACTGTGAGTTGAAACCTTTTCAAAGTGGTTTTTTTCTTTTTTAAGGGAAACAGCAGTGAGTGTGTTTGTGCACTGAATTACATGCTGTTTGCCCCTGACATTGGTGGGGCATTGTATATTCAGTGGCATTCTGGAGTCTGAGAGAAAAACCTTTCGTAGAAACAAGTCTTAATCCCCCATTGTTATCTTTCTTAGCCTCTTCTGGTAGTTATATTCTGGGGGAAAATACCTCTTCTCATTTTGTGATGTGCCTCAGTTGTGGATGGCAAACTTGATGACAATATTATGAACAGAATGATTTAGAACAGAGCTCTAGTGAAAAACAGAACTCAGTCTTGGCATAGTGAAGTTGATTAACATGCCCCAGGTCCGTGACATACATACTCCTGCTAATTAAAAACAGTCCAGAAGCCTTCCCTGGAAGTTACCTGGGTGACCTTGTTCCATTATCCTACTGCCTCTTGGTACTGCTAATAACTATTTATTTCAGTGTTGGTTACCATTTAATCCCCAGAATCAGGAAATGCAAGATCCAAACCTTACCCTTTTTATTTAAAATGTTAACAGTAAAAACTCATACAACATTCACATTCTCTGGACATTAAAGGGCATTTGCAGGTGCTATGTCATTTAGTTTTCAATGTGTGTGTGTGTTTGTGTATCTATCTATCTATCTATATAAGCATCGATGGACAGCATGAACCTCATTTCCTCAGCAAATCACCTCCTGATCATGGTTGCTTGAGGCAAAGTCACTGGTACAATTTAGTGTAAAGTCTGAATTTCATAACTCAGTATTTCAGCACTAGATTTTATTATTATTATTATTATTATTATTATTATTTAGCAGTGACTGTGATTTTGAAAGTTTGAGAACAGCTTCTTTATGAAGAGTTCAGGTTCTGGGATTAGTTGAATTCTAACTATTTACTGTCGTGGACTTTGGATAAGTTATCCAACATCTCTGCAGTAAACAGCTTCTATATCATCCAGCATGATAGAAGAGGATGGAATGAGACATAGGCAACATCTCAACGACAGAGCCTACAAATACTGTCACAGATCTTGCACAGAGTGAATGTGTGGATGGAAAATCATGAAGCCATTGGCTTGGAACTAGCAGGGCTTACAGGTGAACTACTTCAGGCCCACAAAGTTTCAGTCAACAGAATTCACAGGATCAAAGTTAGCAGTAAGATTTGAATCCAGGTCAGATTAAGCCCCAGTTTACCAATATACTGTACTTACTAAGGGATGGTGATCACACATATAAATGTTCTCTAGGAACTTATCTCAGCCATCTGGAATTTAAACAGACACCATAATTACTGCACTTGAAGCTAGCTGGAAAACCATAAAAGCACCGGCATGCTTAGCCTTAGCACTGAGAAAGGAAAGTCCCATGAATATGTCAGCAGTAAGCTCACCTGATGCAACCTAAAACGGTTGCTTCTTAGCTAATTTCCATCTAAAGACTATCCTAGGTCAGTTATGTTTATGAGACATGATGAGCTCACTCTGTGGACAGATACACCCACCAAGTCTTTATACACCATACTTTCAATGAGTAAAATGCAAATAGCCACTCTGATGCCTTCAATACTTAACATATTCTGCCTGACTGGTGAGTGTCAAATACAGTACCTCTTTGATATGCTTTATTTCTGTTATAATCACACTAACATTCTGTAAGGTCAGTATAAGCACCTTGAATTCTTTCCCTTTTTATAACAGCAAAAGAATGGGAAAAGGAGTTTAAAGTTGCAAACTAAAGTTTGAAAAACAAAACACAAAAACCACGCAGGAAGAATGTGGTCTATCAGTTTATAGAAAGAGAACAGTACTCTAAATTAATTAATCTAATACTTTATCTCATTTTCAATTTAATCTTCCTGAAAATGCTTACCTCTTGGATCAAAGGATAACTGGAGACAGAAAAAGGAACATTCTGTTCCTTTCTCTTGGACAAATATCATTAATTATACTAATTTAGTATTGTTATTTGCAAAAAGATTAAAGCTAAAAGCTTAGATTAGGACTGAACCTCTGAGCTCATCATCTATAGTATTAACTTTTCTTATATAATTCAAGTCAATAACTGAAAAGGATTAATCAACATGAGGTTTCAATGAAATTATTCAATCTATAAGTTTAAATAATGGGGCCATAATAGGTTTGTAGGCTTCATGGAGAAGGCAATATTTGAGTAAAGATCTGAAAAGGTTGAGGGAACAAGTTATATATGTATCAGGGAAGAGCATTTTAATCAACCTTAATCCAATTCAATGTCCACCTCCCTGGGTTGGGTCCTGCTAGGTAGTGCCTCACCCACATATTGTTGATTTTACTACAGCATTATTTAGTATTTTCAATGTATCCTATCTTATGGTCATACAGTTCAACTAGTTTTCATTAAAAGGGCTCAATACCTAAATTGTTCTCAGCCTGGAGACAATGAAGTACATCAAAATTATACCCTTAACTTAGTCAAAATGATGCTGTTCTCTTTCCTATAATTCTTAAAATCACCTTTCTTCCTTGGCCATCTTAGACTGTAAAATCTAGAAGCCTCCCATTGGGAAAACAAGAGTCAGAAAGCAGGAATTAATAAGCAGCTGCTAGTCACAGGTATAGTTAGTGCTAAGCTGGAAATATCACGATAAAATCGTCTAAATCTTGGGGTGGTTAGGACCATAATTACAAAGATGTCCTGTAGAGAAAGTTGCAGGTGGTTAAGGTTTCAGTGGCTGTAAGTTTCCTCTTTGTGAACCAATGTGTGGCCACAGATGTCAATATAATGACCTATGTAGGAGTAGTTTGTATAGTTTACCCATTTTAAGACTTTACTCTTTCAATTACACATTCCTCATTGAATAAATATTTATCTATGTAGGCTGTGGTTACAGCCAGAGGAAACATGCCAGGAAACATGGATTCTACCCCATAATGTGCTGTAACTCGTCAATATGGCAAAGAGGGAGTTATTTCTTCTCTAAGTTTCTTCCACTGACGAACTGAGACAGTCTTTACATCCGGACCAAGTCCTGGAGACTTTCACACAAAAATACTCATATACCAAGGTATTCTTAACCATTATAGCATGCCCAGACCTTGCCTCAATCAAAATCAATGAGTAATCACTGCTTTTAGTACCTCTACAATCCTGATTAGGACTTCCCACTAAAAATGCTCAGCACAGGTGCTGGCATCATGGCATAGGGGGTAAAGCCACCACCTGCCATACCAACATTCCATATAGGTGCCAGTTGATCCCCAGCTGCTCCACTTCCTATATAACTCCCTGCTAATGGCCCAGGAAAAGCAGCAGAAAATGGCTCAAGTATTTGAGCTCTTTTACCTACTCATAAGAGACCGGATAAAGTTCCTGGCTCACGGCTTCAGCCTGGCCCAGTGTAGGCTGTTGAGGCCATCTGAGAAGTGAATCAGTGCATGAAAGATCTTTCTCCAGCGGATAGATCTTTCTCTCTGTCTCTTTCCCCCTCTCGTCTGCAACTCTTTAAAAATAAATAAATAAATCTTGTATAAAAAAGTTAAATCAGAAGCAGAATTCCCCACTTAAGTCTCACTGCAATTACTGTTTTGGAGAACAAAATCTTGGGTAATCAAGTCAGAATTTTCCAAAAGACAGTATAACAAGATTTCCCATTGATTCTTTGCAAAGAATACAGGGAATAAAACTTGAGCTTTATGTCTGATCTACACTCAACAGCAACAGATCAAATGCATAGATATATTACCTAGAAACGGTTCTAACCACTGCTACTTAGCTTTATAAAGAACTATGCCTCCATGAATTGGATCCTGAGCTAGAGTATGTAAGAGTGTGCCTGGATTTGAATATTTTCACTTAATTACTATAGAATGCTCAGCAAGTAAATTACTCTGAGTTCAACTTCTTATCTGTAAAATTTAAAAGAATTGTACTTTACGAACTCAGTTTTCACAAGCAATAAACTTACAAACATGGAAATGCCTGGAGCTGTATGATCAGTCTCATCATCTTCAGACTAAAACAAGGGACCAGGTCTCTGTGATCCATGTGTCCCTGGGCTCAATAACAAGAGACTTTGGAGATGTGGCTCAGAAATGAGTAAACAGGCTACAATACAGGAAGGGCAAGCTACTGGGGAGGGAGGCCAATGCAGGTTAATCATTCACAGGATTAAGTGTCTTGTTTCTCTTTCATAACGGTAGGCTTGAGTCGCTGAAAACAGGCCCAGCCAAGCACAAAAAGGCATCAGTGGCTAAACGGAAATAATTGAATGGGGAAACGAACCATGGTTCGGGTCACATCATTGTAATTCTATGAAGTTCTTTCTTTTTTAGGCTCTTTCCTCACTTGGAATTTGGCCTCTATTCAATCCAACAGGGATATCTAAAGGTTTAATTTTTTTTTGCCTATATCATCTCCTCTATGATGTGCCCATGAGCTCCTACAAGCTTGTGGATTTTTACAGAGGAGTTTGGCAAGAATTCTCCAATCTGTTCTTAGCTTCCTTCAAATAGTTATGTGACTCAAGAAAGTCTCTTAATCTAGTTAAGCTTCTTATTTCCCCCAAATTAGAAAACAGAAATTATGAACTGGGTGGCTGGCTATTGAAAGGGGTAAAGCCATCAGTGCCTGGCTTTCCTGTTCTTTTCTTTCCCCCTTCCTTTCCTCATGCAATATGTTTGCTCCTTACAATGTGATCCCAGAGGCCAAGTTGGGAAGGACAGGACAGCCACACATGTAACAGGCTAGGAAGATAATAACGGAAATACACACAGTATTCACCTCATCTGCTCAACAACTGACAAAGCGCTTCCTTACCTCCTTTCAATCAGAACTGGCTAGATCAAGAGAGAGGGATAGGCAGAGAGCAAATGTGGAGGCAGACACTGCTCAAATGAAGATCAAACAGAATGCATGGAAAGAAACCTTTTAAGACTGCTTGGGAGACGTGCAAATGTTTTATCAGCAGGAGTGTTGAAGTTTTAAATACTTGCATCAGTCCAACATCACACACTGAAGAAGATGGAAGGGAATCCCTGCCTGAAATGCTGTATTTATTATCTTCCTCAGAAAATCAGATAAATATTCCTAACAGAGAAAAGGGTTTTCATTTAAAACCTTTTATTGCAAAGATTCCCTACAAAATGCCTGCTGATGTTCTAGCAGCATCAGATTCTAGAGTTACAAATAAGAGAAAATTAGATAAAGAATCAAATCAGCCAGAAATTGTTCAGAAAAAAGAGGAGCATTAGCAATAGCAATGAGCACTCTTACAGTATCTAATATATAATTTCAATCCGGCCAAGAACCTGTCCACTTGTTCACGCAGACAATCCAGAGACTGCTGCAGGTTCCAGAGATGTAGAGGGAGAGGCTGAGCCTCTTGGTCAGGGCGGGGTTTACCTCTTCAGTGACACATGATGATAATTCTCTTTGTTGGCACCAGTGTTGTGGCATAGCAAGTAAAGCCACCACCTGTGATCCTAGCATTCTATACAGGAACTGGTTCAGGTCCCAGATGCTCTACTCCCAGTCCAGTTCTTTCCTGATGGCCTAGCAAAGCAATGGAAGATGGGTCAAGTGTTTAGACCTCTGTCTTCCATGTGGCAGACCTGGATGAAGCTTCTGGCTTTGGCCTTGCCCAGCCCTAGCCATTGTGACCATCTGGGGAGGGAGCCAGAAGATGCAAGGCCTCTTTCTTTCTTTGTCTCCCTCCCTCCTTCTCTTCATCCTCCTTACTCTCCCACACCGGAAATCCCGACTTTCAAACAAATAAATCTCTGGGGGAAAAAATCACTCTGTTCTATCCAAAGGCCAAAACCAGTACATGAAGCTTTTATTTCTAAAGATGTTCCATGAAGGCATAGCTTGCTATCTGGCTTCCCCCAATCCTTTTACATCAATCATTTATGCTCAGAATTGAAACTAAAAAGTTCCATGTCCTTGCCCAAAGGCAACCTGCTATTTACAATTCTGATGAAACAGATTCAGGCTAAATGTCCAACATCCAGAAGAACGGTCATGTTATTTCTGATATAATCATAAAATATTAAGCTGCGCTGTCTGTGGCCTTCGCAGGTCTATTAACACAAAAGTTTGTAATATGATGAGAACGTAATCCTTATAAAATGAAAAACATTCTATAAGAAAGGGATTTAGGGGGCTGATGTGGTGACTTAGCCAGTTAATCCTTTACCTGCATTGCCAACATCCCATATGGGCATCAGTTCGAGTCCCAGATGCTCCACTTTTGATCCAGTTCCTAGCCTGTGGCATTGGAAAGCAGTGGAGGATGGTCCATGTCCTTGCACCCTTGTACCCACACAAGAGACCAGGAAGAGGCTCCTGACTTCAGACCAATTCAGCTCTGGCCGTTGTAGCCATTTGAGAATTGAACTAGTGGATGGAAGATCTCTCGTTTTCTCTCCTCTCTGTAAATTTACCACTCAAGTAAATATGAGTAAATCTTTAAAGACAAACAAACATGTAAAACCTGTCTAGACTAGAAGGAAATAGGACAAAACATTTTTGTTTGTTTGTTTGTCTTACAGATTTATTTATTTTGGGCCCAGCATGGTAGCCTAGTGGCTAAAGATTTATTTACCTTTATTGGAAAGTCAGATTTCCAGAAAGAAGGAGAAACAGAAAGAAAGGTCTTCCATCCACTGGTTTACTCTCCAGGGGGCCACAACAGCCAGAGTTGAGCTGACCTGAAGCCAGGAGCCAGGAGACAAGAGCTTCTTCCAGGTCTCCCACATGTGTGCAGGATCCCAAGTCTTTGGGCCATGCTCTACTGCTTTACCGGGCCACAGGTAGGGAGCTGGATGGGAAGTGGAGCAGTCGCGACATGAACTGACATTCGTATGGAATCCCAGTATGTGCAAGGTGAGGATTTAGCCACTGGACCATCACGCAGGGCCTGAAATAGGACAGAGTGTTAACAGCAGCCATTTCAGAGTGACATTGTATGTGATTAGTTTTTTTCTAACACCTTTATTGAGATATAAATCTCATACTATACAATTTATTCATTGAAATCAGTAACATCTTTAATGAATACATTCCGATTTGTGCAAACATTTCAATAATCAGTTCGAGAACATTTTTTTTAAAGATTTATTTATTTTTATTACAAAGTCAGATATACAGAGAGGAGGAGAGACAGAGAGGAAGATCTTCCATCCGATCATTCACTCCCCAAATGAGCCGCAACGGGCCGGTGCTGTGCCGATCCAAAGCCGGGAACCAGGAACCTCCTCCGGGTCTCCCATGCAGGTGCAGGGTCCCAAAGCATTGGGCCGTCCTCTACTGCTTTCCCAGGCCATAAGCAGGGAGCTGGATGGGAAGTGGGGCCACCAGGATTAGAAGCAGAGCCCATATGGGATCCCGGCGCGTTCAAGGCGAGGACTTTAGCCACTAGGCCACGCTGCCGGGCCCGAGAACATTTTTATTATATTAAAAAGAAATCCTATATCCTTTTAGCTATCACCTGTTAACCCTCTCTTCCTCAGCACTAGGTTACTACTGAGTTGTCATCTGAGTTATACGTGAGCATATTCATGTAACAGGTTTTTAAGGTTCAGGGGTTAGCACTGCGGCTAAGCTGTCACCGGCAAGAGTGCTGGTCTGAGTCCCCACTGCAAACCAGCTCCCTGCTAATT
The DNA here is from genome assembly GCF_030435755.1 of Ochotona princeps. Classification (NCBI taxonomy): domain Eukaryota; kingdom Metazoa; phylum Chordata; class Mammalia; order Lagomorpha; family Ochotonidae; genus Ochotona; species Ochotona princeps. The sequence goes on from NC_080857.1 coordinate 23,428,551, forward strand.
TACCTGGGAAGGCAGAAGATGATGACCCGAATACTTGGGCCCTGACACCTATGAGACAGAGATGAAACTTCAGGCTGTTGGCTTTGGTCTTTAACACCTCTTGCAGTTGTGGTAATTTGAAGGGTGAACCAACAGATGGAAACCAAAGCTCTCTCCCCTTTAATGTGGGTGTGTGTATGTGGTTACATGTGTTTGCACATCTAAGTTTTTTTTTAACTTTTCCATTCTTTTAAGATTTTATTTTATTTTTTTATTGGAAAATCAGAAATACAGAGAGGAGAAGAGACAGAGAGGAAGATCTTCCATCCATTGATTTACTCCCCAAGTGGCTGCAATGGCTGGAGCTGCGCCAATCTGAAGCCAGGAGCCCAGAGCCTCTTCCAGGTCTCCCACATGGGTGTAGGGTTCCAAGGCTTTGGGCCGTCCTCGACCGTTTTCCCAGTCCACAAGCAGGGAGCTGGATGGGAAGAAGGGCCACCGGGATTAGGACCGCTGTCCATATGGGATACCGGCACGTGCAAGGTAAGGATTTCAGCCACTAGGCTACTATGCCAGACCCTGCACATACAAGTTTAAGTATGTCCATATCATTCTATCTTTTAAATAAACAGATTTTAAAAATGTTTTTAAGGTTTATCTGCCTTGTAGCATGAATGCATACTTCAATTGCTTTCTTTGATAAGTTCATTTTCCACTCCACAGATAGACATTATGCTTAACCATTCATCTGCTGGTGGACATTTAGATAGTTTCTACTTTTTTGGAATTATGAATAATGTTGCCAAGAACACTTATGTGCAATGTATTTGCACTTCTCTTAGGAATGCACCTAGAAGCAGATAGGTGATTTTCTTTAAACCTTTTACACTCCCAAAAGTGGAGTGTAAAATTCTTTACACAAAGAATCTATAGTATTATTATCCTTAGGAAAAATTTGGCAAGGAAAATCCTCTTGATTTTTAAATACCAGTACTTCTGTTCGATCTTCTGTTTTCCTATAATCCCAAGGCAGACATTTTGCTGTTAATTAACTAAAATGTCTTTAATAAATGTTTCCTCAGAACTGCACCCTGAACCAGGCAAATCAGAGAATACAAATATGGGAAATGAAGCCTCTGAATTTAAGGAAGAACTCAACTGCTAAAGTAAAAGGCTTAGAAGGAAACACCACCAATACTAAGGTAAGAATGGGAGGAAAACAGCATCTTCAAGTGCAGTAGCTGCCCTCCTGAACTGAAGGGCAAATCATTCCACCACTCAACACAAGGTGTCATTCAGTCTAACACCAGAGTTCCCTCATCCTCCTAGAGCCCTACCAGGAATCTGAAAACTGAACCTGACAATGATTAGGCCCTCTGTAAGAAAGTCATCTCCCCAGTGAGGAACCTGAAGGAGAGAGGCTTTACAAGGTTCTTTCAATCACAGCTGAAGACTGCACATGTTATTTGCCATCTTCAGTACACATACGCACATGTGCACACACACACACGCACACAAACACATGTTTTGTTTAGAAGAGATTGTGTTGGCCAGATAGCACAACAGATAAGCTGAATGAAGAGTCCAGTTAGAACCTGCAGTTCAGAATGATCCCAGCAGTTCAAAACAATCCACCAAGTTAAAATGCACCAGGACAGCCTTGCGAAAACAACCTGCGCTCGAGTGAATGTGCCTCACTTCCTGTGCAGAGGTGACCTGGGCTGTAGGAAAACTCAAGCCACTAGGAGTAGGCAGTATCCATATAGAGTTGTTTGCAGTATAAGATATCAGATGGAGGGAAGCAGTTAATATTTTTCTAAATGTAATATGTAATTTAAAATATATTTTAAAAGTTCCAGAGGAAAATGTAGTAAATGCCAATGTGTTTCTACATTATCAACCTAAGAAATAAAACATGATGAAGCATTGCAAAAAATGTGCAATTAGCAACCAATACTAGGCTAAGGATGATATGACCATCAGCAAGAGGTGTAAGAGTAGGATAAAACAGTTGGAGGACAGAACATTTGAATTGGGTCCTAAACAAATACCTGAAACGAGCCAACTTTAGCAGAAATAAAACCTGTGCCAAGTCTGCTTCTGATCTGAGCACTCCCTCACCCATCCACCCTGCTCAGAAGCCACGCTTCTTTCTGGGAGGCAGGTGAAGCATCTCTTGGAGGAAGGAAGAAAACAGCCTCAGAGACCAAAATTCATTGAGCTTCCAGGTCATGTTGGAAGCTTGAGGGAACAGGCACTCTGTAAACTGCTGTTACAGTGATTGGGAAGACAACAACAGCCAGAGTAATCCCTCTAAACACTGAAATACGAGAGTGCCGGGAATGGCATGCTGTGGTGGAGGTATGCCCATGTCCTAGGACCTGAAATAAAAGGGGATTTTGAAAAGGGCAAGTCTGAAATGTACTCACTGAACATGACCTGCCGTGCTAAGCCTGGTTCTTGTCATAGCTATTATGCCTTCAATTTCGTGAACATCATGTTCATTTGGAAAGAAAGAAAAAAAAACCCCTGTTTTAGTAGTAATTGCACATCAATATGAGAGTCCTATTATTTCTATTAAGTTAATTAACCTATTTTTGAAAAGTATATAAAATAGGTCACTTAAGTGGGTGTGACCTTACCCAGTGAACTATACTTTTAAACTGTCTCCAACTATTAAGATTTATACTCCTCTTTATCAACATGTTGGTTTGAAAAGGCTGGCTGGGTGAAAGGCATGCAGCACCAGGCAAAAACAGCTTTGGCCCCTATCAATCAGCCTATTATAACTTAATGATATGTAGATGATGTGATTACATTTTCAAATTGAAAGCTGTTTAATCTAAATTTCAGAGTGCTTGTGTAATCCTGCCACATTTGTAAGGCTCAGGCAAACAGTCTGAGGGGGAAAATTTGTATTTGCGATTTGCAAATTAATGTTCCTGTTAGACTGAGAAAAGAGACAATGGTTTTTATCAAGGTGATGCACACATGAACAAACACTGCGTCTAAGCCACAGCTCCACCTGCACCAAAAGCCGGGTGGCCTTCGCAGACCCAAGCACTGAGCTAGGCAGCGTACAAAAATTTTGTCCCATATTCTGGTCTCCCTCTGGATGGAGTCAAATCCCAGAAATCCATTTCTGAAAGGCTTAGGAAGATTCCATGTACAAAGTGAGGATGTCGTGTTAGGGCCCCTTTCCACCTAGGGTCTCTGTTTCCATCAGTACATTGTTCAAGCCAAGTAGTGATGTGAGTACTGTAATAGATAACATCTGGGGCCAAAACAACAGGAGACATTGCCAAGCTCTCACACCCTAACAAAGCAGCTTCATCACCAGCAAGAAACAAATCCCAAAACAGAACAGCAAGGATTACAAGCATAATAACCTTCTTTGGATCTGTGGGCTCCCACACCCTATGGACCTTATGTCCCCTTTATTTCAAGACCTCAACTAGAAAATAATGGACAGTGCTGAAGTGGCAGAGCAGCAGCCCAGTCTTACTTCTTGGTCCGAAACTAGTAAGTTAAAAAGGCTGGGTACAGAAATGAGCTCTTGAAAACCATCAGAAAAAAAAAGTCTAGGCTTCCTGGTTTTTGAAGTTCCAGGCTCTGGTTCTCCCGTTAGTAAGCTCTTCACGTGACCTTTACTCTTTTTGGTTATTTCCCAATCAATCTGTTTTATCCCCTACACCTTCCCGTCTGTCTTTGTAATATTCCTTTGGCAGAAAGATTCTTCCCCACCTCTTTGTGTTCAACTCCTATCCACACTTTATTAAGTTTGGATGCTGCATCCTGCACGTGCTTCACAGGTTTCTTTGGAGGAATGGATCTAAGGGGCTTCAAGACTCAAAGGCACCAGATGTAGAAGAGATTGTGACTGCAGGAGGTGCTGAAAAGAACTGCATTGAAGTGAAATGAAAGCTTAGGTGAAAGTCTACATCCTGGGAGAGAAAATATCCCAGCTTCCAGCCTCTTTCTCTTAGCTCCCCAAACTGGCAACCAAATGAAAAGCAAAACTAAAAGGTTCTTCTCCGGATAAAGAGATGAAATGACAGATGCAGATATTTGGAGACCCGCTACAAACCAATTCAATCCCTGCCCAAAACTGTCTAATGAAGACACCACTCAACAAATGTGTCCTGATAAATAGAGCCTCCAATGTGTGTATGTGTGTGCACACATGTATACATGTACCTCTTGCTCTTCAGTATGACCGAATTATCAAAGAAAAAAGCCTCCAATATGAAAGGCAAGGAGCAAATCATAACCTTATTAGCCTATGTTCTCATTGCAACATTTAGGTTACAGATTTCTCATAGACACTCAATACTATTTCTCTTGCCTAATATAGCAAACAAAACTTTCCTTTCTGTAAAATCCTGCTCCTGGTGAGCTGGCATGAGCAGAATCCTTTGTGTGACTAATGCACTGTGGTACTGACCTGCAGATAGGTATATGCCTCCTTTTAAGGTAAAAAAAGCCAAGGATAAAATGGTACTAGAGCTGTAGGATCCAGGATCCGGCTGTACCTCCACCATGTCATTGAAATGACCTTAAAACAGTTCAGTGAAGATATAATAAAATCTATGTCACAAGGTTGTTTTCAAAACTAAACAATATAATGCTTTTGTAACTGAAGCTTTCAAAAGATTATGGAGTATAAGTAAAGTATCATAACAAAACATTTTCCATGATGAAATTTCAGATCGTCTACAAACTCCCTGTGTAGACATGGGAGTTTTATGAAAATTCTTGCTGGTCCTTCAATCATACCAATTCAACTAAAGGCCTAGTCAACCTAGTTAACCTTAATTTCAGTACTTTTCAACTACATTTCCATGCAACATTGAAGAGTAAGCATAATATGTGCCAGGAGGCAGTCAAATGGAATTTACTCCAGTTACCAGCTGGACAGCTAGACAGCCAACCTTAAGTTCTATCTGTGTGTCAACCAATGAGCTTAACACTGAATTCCAAAAACAAGATACAATCCTTTCAGTAATAAAATATTAAAAGAGGGATATATGTAAAATATTTGTAAGCATTATAGCAACCATTTTATAAGTGTGTTTGGATAGGATAGGTCACAAGGAGAGAATTTCACTTGAGTTACAAATGGTTTCATCTTGGAACTGAGTTCATCAACAGAAAATAGCTGATTGCCAACCAAATAAGTGGGTGGGAAAAGTACAAAGCATATTATCAGGAGGGCATGCTTAGGAACACATAAATTTTCAACGTGCTTGAAATTGAGGTCATAACAAAATTCAAGGCCAGAAATAAGCTAAAGATCATTAAGAGCTCAATAACCAATACATAGAGTTTATGCCTTGTTTCATAGAATACAAGAAGGCACTAAAGAAATTTTAAGTGAGCAAACAATACTTCATTATTTACATATTAGAAAGTTTAATCTGGAGAGGGAATGGAAGGTATTCGACAGAGATTTGTGACAGCAAGACAGTAAGGTCTTAAGCTGGTATCAAGGGTAGAGAGAAGACATAAAATACTACAGAAGTCAAGTCTATAGACACTGAGGATTGGTTTCCGGGCTTGAAAGATGACGTGGCTGGTAAGCCCATTCACAGAAAGAAGAAATTCAGGAAGAGGATGTGAAGTCTTATACTTGCTGCACCAGGCATTATTTCTATAAGGCATTCAGGTAGGGAAGAAGTTGACTAGTTAGCCAGATTTATGGGTCTAGAGCTCAGGAAATGATCTGGTATAGAATACAGATTTAGGAATCATTAGCAGATTGTTGCTAATTGCAACTATAAATTCAATATTTTCCTGACACCCTTTTCTTTACTACTTCAATTAGCCTATGTCACCAGATAAATATTCTCAGGTCATTTAAAATCAAAGACACTTTGAGGAAGCAACTTGATGTATAGCTAAAAATCCTTAATTGAAGAGTTGATACAGAGAACAAAACCCTTGAAAGCCATCCCAGGAATTTTACCATGACCTGGGTTTAATTAAAGGGAAAAACAATTAAATACAACAAGTGTCAGCTAAAAGCATGGCTAGCACATTTAATGGGAAAAAGATTGCTGCAAAGCTTTGCTCTTCTGGACTGTCTAAATAGTAATGGTATTTTTTGTGCCTATTGATTATAACACCTTTATCATTTGGACCATAAGAACTTCATATTTGTCCATATTGTTTTTAACAATATGCCAATCAGGTAGGCAAATGGACTAGGACTTTCATCTTTGTGATAGAGAAAGAGAAAGTAAATCATAAAACTAGAAACAATGTGCCTGGTCTCCGCCGGTAAGTCATTAAAGTGAAGTGGAAACATAACACAACTCTCGGAACTCCTGTTTTTCACTCTGTTTCCTACATGATCATCATCATCATGACTCACCTTCAGGATGTTACTGCTGCGTACCTGGCACCATATCCATGGCACTGTGCCAGGCCACTATCACAAGGAGAAAGATGCATAGGGGTTTTCTAAGGCCTTACAGCTATTTCTTCTTTGTACAAAGTTTACCAAATTAGGTGAATTACTACACAGCATGCAAAACTAAAACATTTTATGAAGTACTTGCCTTCTCAACTACAAGCCAATGCAACAGATGACATATTGTGGTCAAGAGAACTGGTTTTGATAACCACTGAAAAAGAAAGTAAACGGTTGGAGGTAAGATGACACGGAGAGCTGGCATGTGACTTGCAGCCACCAGGTCCCTGTACAAACCTATCTCAGCTTTGTACTGACTGCAAGCTCCTTTGATTTCATAGTGTTTACTGGCCAATGTGAAATGTCTGGCCTGCTTTATGTCCAACCTTCCAAGATCCATGTCACAACATAAACAGCATTTCTACCCTAATAGGACCATTTACTCAAGAGAAAGAAATCTGGCTGAATAAATTCTGAATTTCTGCCTGCTGCCACTATGAAAGCCGACCCCTTTCTTACTGCTTCATCCAAGTCAACCACCTCTGGAATGGACATCTCTCTGGCAAAGGCTGCATGCCACGGTAAACCAGGGAGGTTTCCAGGTTACACACCACGTCAACTGGTGCAAAGTTCCCAGTGAATTACTAATGGGACAAAAGAAGCAGTTTCATTTTAAAGTGACTTTCAAATCTCTACAAAAAGACATCTGAAAGTAGTTAATATATCCCTGGTGGTTGAAAGAAGAAAAAGAAAAAAACAAACTCCGCCCCCCCGCCTACTCCATGAAGTTATAAAAAATGCCACGCAATTAATACTATTTTTACGGCATTGAATTAAACCCCAAAGGTAACACTTAACCACTCTCTGTTTACCAAGTTAATCTACCAGATTTGTTTACTTTGTCTGATTTACTAAGACAAATATGTTGAGTGTCTGAAATGTTTTATCTGGCCTTGGGAAAGGAAAACTAAGGGAGCGCTGTGCTTTTATTAATAGATGAGTGCAAACAAGCCCTATCCTATCAAGTGAATGGCTAGGACCTTTGGTCACTGTTTACTGAAAATAAAATTAGCCTTGGCTGGCAGGTACTTATCAGATCTGAGAATAATTAACTACCCACATCTGGTACATGTTACTGAAAATGCTAGTGGGAGCCATTACCTTTGGTAAGGGTTATTTTTCCTGAACAGCTAACATCCTCTTAACATACTATTGGAATGCACCCTTTATTCCAAACACACTCATAAGAACACCAAAAGCAGTTCCATAAGCTTTTTGTCACTGCAAGCAAACAGAAAAATAGTTCTCGAAGTCACCAAGGTACGGCTGGTTCACACCAATGGGATCACCTGATCCATCAAGCTCTGGATGATATGCAAACAAGGAAGAGTCAACTTATCCATAATATCTTTTAGGTTTTGCTTGTTTCTTTAAGAATTTGATTTCACCAACACAGAAAACAATCAGGATAGCTTTCACATTTCAGGAGAGGAGCCTAGAAACCAATAAACCTCACTACTGGTTGGAAAGCACTAGTCAAATTCAGGTACATGGTGCCTCATTCATTTCTGTTCTGTTCCAACAATTTCTTCAGCAGATAGTAGCCATCAATTAAAAGAGAGGAAGTACACAAAGGCAAACAGATGAATAAGCAACACAAAATAAACTGATTTATATTTATGTTATGGGAATGAGCAGACAGGAAACTGCAAGACTCTACAATTAGTTACTGTGAAATCCTAAATCAGTTACTTGTGTAGTCAAGGGATCTCTCATCACTCTGCTGTGTAAAACCACATTGCAAAGCTGCAGGGAAAAGTAAACTTCTGACAGTTCCAGGAAAATGTTTGTAAATAGAGATAAGTTTCCAAACTCCAAGAATACTGCTTCTCAAGGAAAATACTAGAACCAACTTAGTTATAAATTAGAGCATGTCATCCCACATCAATGACTAAGACACAGTTGGTTCCCACCGCTTTTTTTCTTACTTTTTTGGTTAAGTAGCTATGAAGGGTCTTTTAAAAGTTTGTGCAAAATATGAAAACTATGCATTGTTCTGAAAACTTTTGTGCCAAAATAAACTTCTATTTTTCACAAATATGCTAAACTATCCTCCTGTTATCGCCCCTCTTGATGTGACAAAGGAACCTGCATTCTCACGACTAAGATCTTGAGTAATCTGAAGATCATCAGGTGGCAGCCCATCTGTACTCATATTCCTCCCAAAAACACATCAGCTGAGTGGACACCAGATACCCCAACAGAGGAGGAAGTGTACTAAGAAACAGGGAAATCTATGGATATGCAAGCAATAGGGAGTTGGGAAACAGAAGGAAGTAGGAGTGCTAAGCAAGGAGGAAATATGATCAGGAGAGCAAAGAGAGGCCAAGGAAAATTGGAGGAACTATAAAAGGCAATCAATGTTTCTGGAATTCGATGGTAAGGTCAGGTGAAAAAGGAAGACCAACCCTGTGGGGAATAAGGAGGCTTAGGTTAGGAGACATGGAAGAGGAGTTATCTATGTGAGACAGCAAAGCAAGCAGGACTTACCGGCTGGCATCGCAAGAAATGTTAGTTGATGTGGGCTGCGTCTTATTAAATTGAAAATAACAGAGAGGTGTTTGCCACAGCAGCTAAGTCACTGCTGGGATGCCCACATCTGGTATCAGAGTTACTGGTTCATGCTGCAGTTCTTTTGCTTCCTGCTAATGTGCAGTTCTGAGAGGTGTCAGTTGATGGATTGAGTACTTGGGTCCTTGACACCCATTTGAGAAACAAGGATGAAGTTCTGGACTCCTAGGTTCAATATGGGCTTGTGTGGCTATTTTGGCATTTAGGGAGTGAAGCAACAGATAAAACATCTGTCTTACTGTCTCCTACTCTCTCTACCTTTCAAATAAAGGAGAAAAATTTTTTTAAAAGATCAATTTATTTTATTTGAAAGTTATACACACACACACACACACACACACACACACACACACACACATACACACATCTCTTCCATCTGCTGATTCACACCCCCAATGACTGCAACAGTCACAGCTGGAATGGTCCAAAGAAGGTCCAGGAGCTTCTTAGTCTCCCAGATGGGTGCACGGACCCAAGGTCTTAGGCCATCCTCCTTTGCTTTCCCAGGCCATCAGCAGGATGTTGGATCAAAAATGGGCACCCAGGACTTGAACTGCACCCATATTGATATGCTGGTGCTGCAAACAGAGGACTAACTTGCTACGCTGCTGTGCTGCACCCCCCCAAATACTTTAAAAAATATTTTCTGAATCAGAGTGAGGAATAGATTTGTAATTTCATGATTGTACAAAATCATATAGATTTTGGATATAATACTTAAAATGTAGTTGTATAAAACTGGCAAAATAAGAAGTTCCTAAGAGGAACTCTTCCACCCGCAACTTGATTTTAATTTGCTGGATTGCAAAAGTTGTCTCAAGTGAGAATCCTCTAGTATCACTTTTATCATTCAACAATTCTACTGGAACACTCTGGTTTTTACCATAGAAGCATTACTTTGCTAAGATTCCTTTAGATATGCATTATTCAGAGACCATTTGCAGTCTCAAAGAGGCAGATGGTCCAAGCTATTCTCAGGTAGCTTACAGGAAAGGGTCAATTTCTCAGAAGTGTTCAAACCAAGAACCAGCAATTATATTGCATCACTAAGCTCCTTTACCTTCATTACTCTCTCAAAGCTCTTGCTCATAGGGTCAGTCTTAGCTCAAGTTGATTTTCACGCTAGATCTTATGAAAGGCTTGCTTACAGGGAGAAAATATTTTATTCTCAGATAATCTGTGAAAAATGCTCTGGCTGAGATTTTTTTCAAGTAATTATTTCCCTGATGCAGAATCTTCTATTTGAGACGTTTAAAAGTCTTTCAAGATAAACTTACAATTTGGTCTTAAAAGAATTCAGTATTCGTTTCAAGATATCTCAAGAATCTTATTGTGAGGGAAAAGTTATTCAGCTTATTTTAGAATGAAAATCTATACTTGCAAAGTTGTCTGAAACTTGCATAAAATGATTTTTTTAAAGATGAGTTTATCTTATTTTAACTTATCCATTATTCAAATATGAAAAATCAATAAAGTTGGCTGCTATGAAAATTAAAATGTTTGACTGTTAAATTATTTCCATCTTGCTTTATATTGACTTACTTCTTTCAAAATATATGCTAAACGTAAAAGCCTAGCAACAGAACCTATAGCTTCACAATCTCATTGACAGTTCAGGGTGAGCCACACTTTGTTGTGAGGTGTGGTCCTGTGTACTGTAGGATGCTCACACACTTCCTGGGCTTTACTCAGCCACACGCCTCCCATGGATGGATGTGACAACTGACAGTGTCTCCAGATACTGTCAAATCTCCTCTGGAGGCAACAATCACCTGCTTTTGAAAAGCACAGAAATAAAGCACTGGCTGCCATCACAGTTTCCCATTTAGGAGAAGAACATGGTATACACACGCTGTAAAGAAATGAAAACGGATGTCAGATTTCAGCAGATGAGGGTCAAAATTTTATCTTCAGTAGTTGTGCAGCCTTGTGAAAAATAACTTAAACCTCAGCTTTCTCATTAAAAAAAAGAAAAAAAAAACAAGGAATGATGAAATTCTACAAGACATGTCTACCCAAGATCCCTTTTTGGGAGATGGCTAAGATGTCCTCTCTTCCACAGGGGGTAGAGCCCTCTTCCATTTTCAGTCCAAACCCTGCTCCACGGTTAAGCATGAACCAAGTGTCTCCAATGAAATGACTGTATTCTCCCACGCTTTAATGTCTGGTGCAGGGTTGGGCATGTGACCCATTCTGGGTTGACTTGACTCCATTTTGATTCCTGCCAAAACAATCAGAATAGACTCATTCCCTTTCGCTAACTGTTAAACTCAGAGAGAAGTTTGTGACTACTGGATTGGAAAAGCCTGTGTGGTAGCAAAGTCAGCCCCGAGGAGGGCAGAGACAAGTGACAAAGCTCTAGTGAAATGACGCGTAGCACCTGAAAGCAAATCTATCTCATGCTTGCCAGATTTACCAGCCAAGGAATTCTTTTTATTGTAACTGAAATCAAAGTGAACTCAATTTTACCCACTGGAATCAAAACAGTCCTACAATAAAATCTCTACCTCAAATAATTATTGACAGGAAGAAGCAACGTAAGGAACATAGCAAACCTACAGAAGGCTTCTTTCCCCTAATTGTCAACTCATAGAAAACATGACACTGTGAATGACCAAACAACAGAATCCATGACTACTTCTCCAGAAACTGCGAGACATTCTGAGAGTTCAGATTCACAGAGTTAAAAATGACTGTATTCAAGTTACTGAGAATGAAGCCAATGAACAGCAGTTGTAAACCGGTTTGTTTGCTTTGCTACCATTATTGTTAGGTGGCCAACAGTACAGATTTGCTGATGAAGGTTCCATAGGTTGATTTTGTTTTATTGCCAGGAAGATGAAAGAAGGCATTTACAGAGTTAGTGGGGATTAAAGCAAAACAACAGGACTGGGACAGGGGTGAATTGAACAAAGCATTCACCTCAGAGGCTACCAAATGGCTCAATGGTCAAGATAAGGAATGTTTTCATGCACTGTGTTAAAAAAAAATAGAAATGCTGAAGATTCATGAAGAAGAAAACATGAGAACTTTAAAGTAAAGACAGGATCAGTAGTCTTTCTTCTCGCTTCAGGCTCCAAGGAGGTTTGGCAGGGCATTACCAAAATAGGACAAAATCTCTTGACTTGTAAGCAGTGGAGATGGACTCTAGTGCTCACCATCAAAGACCCATAGTCACCTGAGACAACCTAGTTACAAACTCTGAACTGAAAGTCTGGGAGGTCTAAGGGGCAGCTCTCCCAGTACCCAAGTGTATAACACCAAGCAAGTTACTTGGTTTTTCTAATCTTCATTTTTTTTCTTTAACAAATAAATTGAACAGCATATATCAGAGGACTGTTTTCTTAACTGTACAGTTCTACCATTTCAATGTTAAACTGATTGCCTTTGAGGTCTTCAAAACAACTCATAGCAGCTATGTGGGGACTGCAGTTAAGCATCTGTTATCTGGGAGCTTCCGAAGGGCCAGGCTTTAACCGCTCAGGTCTACCAGTGACCTAACACAGGCTGAGCATGTTGTTTTCCCATAGGGATGCTCTCACGTACTTCAAATGCCGTTCAGTTATCAAAGCCTACAATAAAGAAATCAGCAGCTTTCTGCTGTGGGTATAGGGCAGCATGGTTGATCTGTCTCCAAAAGCTGAAATAACTCACATGGCTGCCAGTGACAAACCCACTGAAGCATAAAGTAATCAGGTTAATAAGTCATCACTTACAATCCCTAACAATTCCCAAAGATGTGAAAATGAAAATCCGACAACAAAGAAAAGGTGACAAACATCTGGAACAGAAACAAATGAGGAAAAGTAATCTACTAACTTCAAAGCAAAAGAATAAGCTAAAAAATGGTAAGAGTAGCAAGTAACTTGGAACGCAATGGAAATAGATTATAAAAAATTGAACATGGAACTGAGTATAAAAAACCAAATATCTGTGTTTAGGATCCACACATATAAAAAATCTTGTTGGTGAAGTTTTGCTGAAACATTCTAGGAAATGACAAATTCTCCATGCCTGAGAGATAAATGCATTCAGTAGCCCACTGAAAGAACCTTGCAAATGAAGACAGGAGTTTACATTTTATAAAGTCAATATTACTTCTCTAACTTTTCTTATGTAACTCTTCAAAAACACGCAAAGTATGCGTGATAGTACAGAAGATTTCCCGTGCACTCATCATCTTCAGTAAATTTCACCACATGACTAACGTCATTGTAGCTTTACCCCTCCAGTTCCTCCTATTCTCAAAAAGCACTACTGATTTGAGCCCCAAAATAAATAAATCTTTCAAGGGCTTTAATTTTCTTGTTTTTAAAATACAGGCATTTGTACTAACCTTCTAACTCATACATATGTCCATGAAAAATAACTAATTCCTTTGTGGTATTGAAAAACAGAATCAACCGTAGGAGAATTTCTCTTTTATTTTCCCATAATCCCTGTGTGGCCAATGGAAGTATTATTACTCATTTTTAACAGATACAGAAATTACAAAGAAGGACAATAGTCCAGCCAGATGAAATAAAGACTCAACATCAGAGGCAAAAATCAACCCAGATTATTAGACCATATGCTGTCATTACAGTATACCACTTCTATTATTACCAAAACCTAGGTGGATTAAAATGTTTATTTTATCTAAACCAAACAGACTTATATTCTGTTAAGGATTTGTATATGTATAAAATATAAAGGCATTCAAATACATTAACTGGTTAATTTTCAAGCCTACTCTACAAATAGATTCATATGAGGACACTCCTGCTATTACAGTTCACCTAAAGACAGTAAGAAGTAAAGGAAGGAAATTAAATACACCTGTGGTTTACTGGAACTGAACAATTATAGCTTGGCATTGCATAGGTTTGAAACCTAAACCATTGACTTGGCAGATGTAAAAATTACTTCAGTATTACACTGAATAATTATACCATTTGGGTCCAGGCCATAGTGCCACAGGCGTAGATGATGCAACTTCCAACTTGGTCACAGAGTATTTTTACAGCACTTACCAAGTCATTACAACTTCTTACATTTAAGACATTTTCCTTCCGATTCATACAATGGTTCCCGTTCATTGACTTTGGTCAAGGCAGGTTGAGATGAGATGAGGAAAGGGAAAAAGGGTTGTGCGAAGGGTGTGGTGAGAGCACTCTGCATGAGCTGGTCCCCTTGATTGTAGCTTATTACTCATTTCTTGGGATACATCTTCAAAGCTCTTCTTCCCCTTTCTGTGTCCTCAAGAGTTCTCTGCTGTGGCTTGAGCACTGGACCATCACCTCAGAGATCACAACAACCTCATTACTCCAATGAAGGTTTAAAGTTTAAAGAAACGGATTCTTCAGTGAATTCTCTCCAACTCTGAACATAGCATTAGAAGCTGCAAGCCACCCAACACCTGGTTTTCTGACAGACCAATTATAAATTCAAAAAATACATCATCCAACTGCGAAATAAATCGGTTTAGACTACAGTTTTTACAACCAAAGGGCAGGTGTCTAGCCTAGAGGTTGAGACACCAGTTAAGACACCTGCATCCACATCCAAGTGACTGGGTTCTGGTCCTGGCTCCCCATCTGATTCTAGCTTCAAATTAATGTGCATTTTGGAAGGCAGTACGTGACAGTCCAAATACTTGTGTCTTGGCCACCCATGCAGGAGATTTAGATTGACCATGCTCCTGGCTTGCACCTGACTCAGCCCAAGTTGGGTACTTGAGAAATTAACCAAAAGATGAAAGACCTCTGCCTCTCCTAATCTCTCTCTCTCGCTTTAACTGTGTTTATGTCTTTTTAATAAAATAAATATATTAAAAAAAATAATAAAGTAAACTTCAATACTTTTGACTTTATGACTTCCACATAGTATCTCAACTTTCACAATGCCACCCTTTCATATAACATACTTTAAAATGTTATTTATCGTTGGGGTTGGCACCTGGCTCAACAGGCTAATCTTCCACCTCCAAATTCCAGCATCCCCTATGAGTGCTAGTTTGTGTCTCAGCTGTTCCACATCTAATCCAGCTCCCTGTTTATGGCCTAGAAAAGCACCAGAGGATGGCCCAAGTCCTTGAGACCCTGCATCTATATGGGAGGCCCAGAAAAAGGTTCTGGATTTGGCCTTGAGATGGATGGGAAGCTGGAGGAGAAGCAGGGCTGCTGGGATTAGAACTGATGCCCATATGGGATCCCAGCACTTTCAAGACAAGGACTTCAGCTGCT
The DNA here is from genome assembly GCF_030435755.1 of Ochotona princeps. Lineage (NCBI taxonomy): Eukaryota > Metazoa > Chordata > Mammalia > Lagomorpha > Ochotonidae > Ochotona > Ochotona princeps. The sequence goes on from NC_080857.1 coordinate 23,443,797, forward strand.
AGGCCACCGCATCGGGCCCCCAGTTCTGACTGTCGTAGCCATTTGTGAAATGGACCAACAGAGGGAACCCTCTATCTCTCCTTCCCTATAAATCTGCCTTTCAAATTAAAAAAGAAATCCTTAATACAATAAAAATATTATTCATCTCTGAGTTGATTAGCTTATGGCAAAATCCATTTATGGGGCTGCTGCTAATGCTACAGCCCCTCTCCCCCTGCCACCTGCAGCATTGGCATCTCACATGAGCACTGGATTGGCACCTGGCTGCTCTACTTTCAATCCAGCTCCCTGCTCATGTACCTGAGAAAGCAGTGGAAAACGGTCCAAGTGCTAGACAGATCTGAAGAGGTTCCTAGCCTCAGTCATTGCCACCATTTGGGGAGTGAACCTTCTCTCTCTCTCTCTCTCTCTCTCTCTCTCTCTCTCTGTAACTCTGCCTTTCAAATAGTCTTTTTAAACAATATTTTGTTAAAAATCTTAAGTCCAAAGCAAAGAGGGTCCTTATATTAACTTGATGTTTAACAGAATTCTTTTATGATGAGAACTTCAGAAAAAGTTATCCTAGTTCTTCCACAAATCCCTCCCATGTAAGAGCATCTTGAGAGATCCAGAAACGACAACGTATAAAAGGATAATACCTATAGTAGGTCTTCTCTAGCATAGATGCTGGGTAAGTATCTGTGTATTTAATACTTCCTCCTACTTCCCACCTACCCAGCACCGTTGCCTTTGCTACCAAAGTCAACTAAAAATAAATAAATGAACAAACAAACAAATAAATAACAATTCCTTTGACTCAAAGAAACAGGAGTTATGGAACCACACTCAAGGCTGCTAAGGCTAACACATTTTTTTCAAATTAGAGAGTTCAGCCTTGCTAGGGGTAGGAGCAGGATTGGGATGTAGGACACAGGTTTTGAATTTCAAATTATAAAGAACAGCTTTGGTTATGTTATTACCAATAAAAGAAGAAATATATAAATAAATAGAAATCATTGTTATTCATGATAACTCAAACATATTTTACAGTTAACCAAAATATTTCATAAATAAATATCACTCAATATGACTCCATAAGAATGAAACCTGAAACCAACACAAAGGACTTACACTAAAAAAAAAAAAAAAAAAAAGACAACCTAATTGACAAACCAAGACCCAAGCATCTGAGTAGAGCAAGATGCATTGTTGTAAGTTTCATAAAATGTTCTGTTTTCCAAAAGTACTTTCTTCTTGACTTAAAAGATGGATCCCCAAAAACCTAGATGAAGGCGAGACCAATTTTCCCCATGGGGGTATTAAAAAAAAAAACAATTAAAAATACCAATGAGATAGCAGAAGATTCTGGGATTTTAAAACTTGAAATGCAAAAGCTTTCCCTTGTAGCAATATACTCCTTCCCTTCTGAAGAGATGCTGTCAACATCACCAACCTCAAACATTTGGCTCACAAAAAAAAAAAAAAAAGTGATGACGCAGGAAATTGTCTGGAAACAAACAAATAAATAAACAGTCTTCTGGGGACTCCTCAGTGACCAAAACAACAGGCAGAGCAACCAGCACACCACCGCTTCATTTAAAGTCTACTTAACTGTTCCATTGCAATTCAATAGTGTAAGCCCCTCTTCTAAAAAGTGCAAGTTAAAAAAAAAATTAAAAATATCTTCCAAGATACTATCTAGGTCTCACTTTGCTAGCTTCTGTTGAAGAAACTAAGTGCTAACAAGTAACATAAACCATACAAATGAATTCCCAGTGTGTGTTCCCAAACGTAGAGGAGCGTCTTTGCTCTGATGACCCAGTCAGTCAGAAACTCACCCTCGCACACTGCAAAAACCCTTTGTATATTACATCCTGGATTCACATTTGCCTTCTGATCTTTGCTGTTTAACTATGAACTGCTCTTCTTTTCAAACTATTTATAAAAGGATAAAGCAGTTGCAGTAACTACCTTATCAGAATCTAGTTGGATTTTACAAACATTTATTGACTTGGCTGACATTACAGGGCCTGTAAGAACAGGAAGGGAGATAATCTGCATTGCTCTAACTTTTTATTTGTATTTTCTTTGCCTTTTTTCTTGCCAGAAATCATTTGGATCCCCCAGTAAAGCCCAAATGGTAAAGCAAACAAAAATAAGTCTCATAGCTAAAGAAATTAATGGAATAATGTATCATGTTGCCGACCCAGTTTCCTCTACACAATTTCCTTTTTACATAGTATGTTCAATAAAACTTATCATTCTAGCAACTTCTACATATCTTTCATTTCAAAATTCAATAATATATACCCACTGATATGGTCAACAAAATGTACAAGGCTGCTTGTTAGGCAAATGTTTGTGAAGGATGTAAATGGGGAGAAAAATTGATAGTAGATAACTATGAAATGAATTCTCTTTCCTCACAGTTTATGGTGAAACATCGTTTTATTTAGAGATTCCCTGTTTTACTACTTGCACTAACTATCATGGAAAACTTAAATCAAGATAGAGTAACAGGAACCAAATTTACCCTACCTCCTAAAACAATAAAAAACACACAGTCGTCAGGAAATAAGAAATAGTGATCACTGAGACATGGCACACAGCGGCCCCAACATACTGTTGTGAAACAATTACCAGCTTGGGTTCCCCAAATGGTGTAGGTGGAACTGAGGACGCAGGGAGAGGAAGGCTGCTCAAATTCACAGGGGAGAGCTATGAAGGATCTCTCTGATACTCAGCAGAGTACTGGACAGTGCACACAGGAGAGGAAATTTTTTGAGGTTACAAACAGAGTGCTTGAAAGGAGTAGAGCAAAGGGTGCTTGACACACCCAGTGAGGAATAATGCCAATTCCCACCAACCAGACTGAAAAACCTCATAACTCATAAAGAACTCAGAAAACTTAGAAGGGTCTTGCTTTGACAGAGAAAAAAATAATATCCTCTAAATTAACACTTCTGGCCTGTGTAAACTAATCTTCAGAGCAAGATTCAAAAGGATCAAATTATTTCTACATGATTTCACTGCATCCTACTATGAAGACTTAAGATTTTTAGGAATTACAAATATCTGTCACCAAAGAAGGTAAAATTCACAATGTCAGCAACCAACCAAAAATATCTGGGCACACAGAGACACAAGAAATAAGACCTATAATAAAGGGGAAAATTAACCAACTGAAACAGACTCAAAACAGACACACAGATGCAAGCAGCAGCAGACAAGGTGTTTTGTATGATTAAAATAAGGAAATGATCAAAACACGATTCATGAATCATATGGTTTACTGACATACAAAGAGATTCTTTTTTTTTTTTTTCATAATGCTCAAAGAGTAGGGGAATAACAAGAACAAATCTCACAGGGAATACACATTCTGTGGTCAACTAACCACAGAGCGAATGAATTTAAATTTCATCTGGAATACAATTATTAAGGTCTAGTTGCTCAATTTTGATGGAAGCAGTTCTGTAGACATAAAGTCTAATTGAAGGTTTTCTACGAGAATTTGTAAGGAAAGATGGTTGGCTCAACACAGTGGTGCTCTGCAATGACATATAAAGTACCTCGGTGCTAGTGAGTGGTGCCAGTGTTGGTGATCAAAACTGTGGAGAGTCACTGATACGGAACATCTCTGCCAGAGTCTTAGCTCCTGGTCTTTATAGCAGCAATTGACAAAAAAGTACATCTGCTACAATATGCATAAGCATTCAATATATTGATAAAAATCTTGGGCACATTTGTGTCTCAAAGTCCAGTAGTTAAGATCACTCACATATATGATCGGATATGGTGATACATAACATCCTCACAGTGTTGGGAAGTACACTTACTGCTGTTTTCACAGTGAATACATGTTACTCATGTAACAAACCAAGTAAGCAGAATCACTTCAAAGCTATGTAACACAATGACCTTAAGATAGTTATTATTCCTATAGTCTGTATACTTGTGAAATAAAGTGGACACATGAACAAGACCCCAAATCAAACTTCCCGAGATAAATGTTGGGGCTGACAAATTCACTGAATAGGATTAAAAGCAAGTTAGACACTGCAGGAGATATGAAGAACCAACAACAGAAATCATTAAAATGAAAAACATAAAGAAAAAAACTTACAAAAATGGAAAGAACATCAATGAACCCCAAGACTTCAGTTGGCTTAGTATAAGTGTTGTAAGAGCCCCAAGAGGAGAGGAGGCAAAGGAATAAAAAACATTTTTAAAAATGACAAATTTTTTCCAGAACTGATTAAAATTCTAAACTCACATGTTAAAACGGCTCAACAAAACCAAAAGCATTTTTTAAATTTGAAAACCACACAAAGGCACATCATAATAAAACTGCTCAAAACAATCAAACAAGAGAGGACGACATTGTGAAATGATGGGTTATGTCACTGCCTGCAATGCTGGCAATCCTGCACGGGTGCTCAAAACATTTACTCTACAAAAGTTACTAAGAGAATGAACAGATAAACTAAAGAAAATCTTGGCAAAACATATCCTGCCAAGGACTTGAATTCAAAATATACAATGGATCAACAAGAAAAAAAATTGAAAAGTTGGCAGAAAATCTAAAAACTTCATCAAGGAAGACATATAAGTGGCAAATAAGTATGGCAAAAAAATTCAATATCATATTGCATTAGGCAATTTAAAATTAAAACAATGAGATCTCACTATACACCCATTAAAATTACTAAAATCCAAAGCTAGTAAGGGTATTCATTATCCGAAACTTTCACTCATTACTAGTAGAAATTTAAGATGATTCTGACAGTTTCGCAGTTCTTTACTAGCCTATACATAAATCAATATTGTAATCTAATCAAGATTTACCCAAGAAATGAAAGCATATTCACGCCTGGACAAATGTCCATAGTGAATTTATTTGTAATAACCAACACTCCGTGAAATGAAAAGAACCCAAAACGTCTACCAATGAATGAATGGCTAAGCAAATGTGGTTCATACATACAACTGAATACTACTCACAATAAAAAGGAATGAAGTACTGGTATAAGCAATCATATGGGTTAATAGCAAAATAATTAAGCTGCAGAAGAAGTCAAATAAAAAAAAAAAGTCCCACTCTTATTCTACATCATTTCATTTATACAAAACTCTGAAACAATGCAATATAACCTGTAGTGACAAAAATAAAAATAGTGGCTTGCTTGAAGAGGGTCAAGTAGGAGAAGGTTGGAAGATAGAGACTGTAAAAGTCCAATAGAAACTTTTGAGGGATGACAGATATGTTCATTACCATTATTACGGTATAACACATATAAACATATGTCAAAACTTGCCAAACTGTACAAAATAAGTGCTATTTATTGGACAGCAGTTACAACTCAATAAGGCTGTAAGAAAATTCTTAGTTTCCTTGCTTTTTACCTTTGCAGTTCCTTGTTTGACTCTTTAGTAAGCTTTTTTTAAAATTTTGCTCTATTATTAATTCTTTCTTCACAACAGTCAACTGTTTGAAATATAAAGCATATCTCTTCAATTGTCACTAAATCCAAACTATTTATTGAAAATCTCCTCTAGAAAAGTCAGTGGATTTGGGCACTTGAAGGGTATAAAGTTGGGTGCTGGAGGATAGATGTCATATCGCAAGGATAAGTAACACTGATGATGAAGCATAGTGGCAGGCAGAGTTTATTTTACTAGAATACAAGGTGGCTCAGGAAGTGATTAAACAGGAAAGCCAAATTTAGGTTTACAAAAAGCTCTCATTAGAGAGCTTTAAGAAATGGCAAGGTTAACAGGTCAGAATTTCAAGCAGAACACAGAAGAAACCAAACCCAAGGTTTTGAAAGATACATTTGTTTATAATCTCCTCATTTATTAAACTGCAATCTATTACATCTCAGTGAGAGAAGATGACATTAGGAAAGTGGATTTAAAAAGAAAATGGATTCCAGGACACAGTTACTTATAGTATGTCTTCCATAAGAAAAATACATTACCACATAGTCCCAATATCATTCAGCTGAACCATTTCTCTCTCTTGAGTTTATAAATCTCGGTCAATTTTTCTAAAATTTATCAACTTCGGTGACTTCTGGTCAGGGCCAGGAATCCGCCCCCAGGGGAATAAGATTCTGCAGAAATTCTTTTGCCACCACAACCATTTCAGTGCGGTCCTAAGTGGTAAGTCCCAATGTGTGCCAAATTCCTCTGGTCTGATCCCATCTGGATGAACCCAAAACACAGCAAATCAGGACCTTCTCCTTCCTAACCCTATTTGATTATCCAACATCCCTCCAAAATCATACCTGCGTATATCTTTAATCAAATCTATGAATCAAGGAACACACATTGTACTTGCCATCAATTCTAACCTTTCACTTTCACCTTACTGAAAAAGTGCTCAAAAATCCCTAAAAGCTTTTACTCATCGTAGCAGTTATGAGCCAAGTGCAGGAACTTGAAAGTCCCCCTGACAACGAACAATTCTAGAAAGAGGACTCACTCCATGATAGGCACACCCGTGCCTTGTTCCAGTTGTACTTACATGTAAAATTTAAGCCACAGCTCTTTCTCCTGAGCCTTTCCCTCATTCAAAAAGCAACATTCTTCCCTCTACTTCAAGCTGAAGTACGTTGCAGTCACCCTACAACATCCAGGAAAACAGAGTTCTTCAACAGAAAAATCCCCTGAATCTCCTCAATTGAAGCATCCAAATTGTCTCTTCCTGCATCTGACCTTTGCTAATTATAGTATTGCTTTTGTTTCCTAACCCCTTCCTTATCCCTGTAACACTAGGTTCAACAAGGCAATCTTGTTTATTTTCTTTAAATTTTTAGAAGATTTATTTATTTTTATTTGAATAGCAGAGTTACAGAAAGAAGGAGAGACAGAGAATGGTTTTCCATCCACTGGCTCACTCCCCAAATGGTCACAATGGCCACAGCTGAGCCAATTTGAAACCAGGAGCCAGGAGCTTCTTCTGGATCTCCCACATGAGTGCAGGGTCCCAAGGCTTTGGGCTATCCTTCATTGCTTTCCTAGGCCATAAGCAGGGAGCTGGATAGAAAGTGGAGCACCTGGGAAATAAACCAGCGCCCTATCATACAGGATGCTGGTGCTTGGAGGTGGAGGATTAGCCAGTAGACCCACCATGCCAGTCCCATATGCTGTCATTTTAAACAATGCTTCCTTTTCTCAGGAAGCCCTTTTATTTTGAAGTTAACGTCTTCCTATATTCCACACAGGTAACTTAACACAGAAACTGTTACTTACACAGTTCAGTAAGCTTCAGAGTAATACCAACCATCTCAAATTCTCCCCCCAAAAAGTGAATATAACATTCTATGCAGATTTTATTCTAGATTTATATCCTAGGGCTTAGCTAAATGAAAAACAGAGACCAAAACCCAAGGATACTCCAGATGTCTTCTTTGGGTGAGTTCAACTTGCACACAAGTTTTTGGACAAGAGGCACTGTAGCTAAGTTCAGATGAAAGCCATAAAGAAAAGGGAAACGCATGAATCACAGTCATGGTATAAATAACTCTTAGGAATTCATTTCTAGACAACTCACTCCATTCATACACTGAGCTTAGGAAAAAACAGTTTCGAGTAAGAGAAGGCTCTGAATACCCAATTTTAAAATACATGTTTAAGTTATTTACGTATTCTCCTTTTGAGTAGATTTTTGCAACAATTTATTGAACATAATATATGTGATATGGACCTTAAGCAGGTTAAATTACTTAATACTCACAATAACCCTAAAATGTTATTCCCATGTGACAGAAGAAGAAACAATTTCAAAACAGTGTTAGTTACTTGCCCAATTTACCCTGCCAGTAGATGGCAGAACAACATGCTTAAAACCAAATCCGTCTGGCTTCAAAGCCTGTGCCTTTTCCAGTAACATGCACTCCCTGTCTCTTAAAGAAGGAATCATTAGTGCTCTACAAAACTCCCATCAGCTCAGGTGTATAATGAAAAGACATTAGGCCATGGGTCAAAAGGCTTTGGCGCTTGGGTTCCAGCAGGTACATGGCCTGGTTCATTTTGTAGGGCTTTATTTTTCCTATCTGTAAATGAGGAGCTTGGGTGGCTGAGACGTGAAAGTCCCTTCCAGTTCTAATGTTTCCCTGTATCTGAATTCCATGAACTGTGGACAATGAAGAAAGCACAGGATGAGGGAAAGGATGAGTAGAAGGGTTAGATGGATCTCAGCAACAACTTAAGCCAAGAAGCCAGGGACTAAAGAAACCACAAGGCCACAAAGAAAGACAAGTGGGCTTGCCTAACATCCCCAACATGGATAAAAACGCTTTACACAATAAGATGAAGCTAAGCAAAATCCCATCAATAAAGAATTTTATCAAATAGGCTCACTTTTTGAACTCAATGCACATAATATTTTAGTTATTTAAATAAAGTACAAAATGCAGACATGAGAAAACATCAGACAAGTCCCAATATGGACATTCTTTGGGTTTGTTTCTGTTTTTAACAAAAGTCTTGTTTTAAGCAAGACTTCATGGAACTCCTCTTGTGTATACAGAAGCGTGAACTGGCACTGTCATGTATAGGGTAGGAGAGTTCACAAAGTTTTCAGAAAGAGGGCCATTGTGTCTGAGAAAGCTCGGCTCACCCACAAAGACACAGCGCTCTGCCACAGAAGACAACGACTGTGTGGGGCTTTTGTTTCTTTTTCCTTGCAGTCTTCAGGCCGGCACAGTCAGTCTGCGCATAGTGTGAGGATTTAAAAGCCTCACAACCCGTGCTTTCTCCGGAGAGTCAGCCAAGATTCTTCAGCCTGATCTCCTGATTTTTTTTCTCCTTGGTTTGCAAAACGATGAGAACCAAGGGCGACTTTGCTCAGCTGCAATCACTAAAAGGCAACAGGAAGGGCATGCAGACAAGTTCTGTGGGAGACAAGCACAGGCCAGAAGTAAGTAGACACCAAAGCCAGCTCTCCAGCAGCTGGGGCTGGACACACCACAAATGACCAGAGCTCTCTGGGTCTTGGGAGGCCTATATTTGGGTTGCACTGTCGGAGCTGAGATGGGGTCAGATTTCTCGGCTGTGAGACAATACAGAGGCTCTGGTTATCCATGTTACACGCTTTCGATAGATAAATATGTTTTATGTGGAAAAAATATGGGGAGCGGGGAGAAGATGATGATTATGAATAGCCTAGCCAAATAACCCAAGACAAACCCAATCTTTCACAGGATGTTCGCAGACAAAAAGGCTGAGGAATGTCAAAAGGAATAAAGACCCTCCCCCCCAAGAGGAAGGAAAAAGAGAGGGGGAAAAAAAATCAAAGCCATCAGTTCTAACATTTGCCAAGAAAAGAGCGAGAACACTGTTCAGACTGCCCATAAACCAGGTAGTAGTGACTGCGGGTCCTGACAGAAGGCATGCAGCCGTACAACGACCTCCACCCACACACTCCTCTGAACACACTGCAGCTGCTTTTCAGTGCTACCTCCCGTCCCCTCCAAAACAACAGGCAGAGCAGGGAGACAGCTGGAAGGAAGGGGATTAGGCAAGCACTGGGCACAAATAGAAGTGTAGCCAAAAGGCACCAGAACGAAGGGGGAGAGACACTTTTCCTGTGTGGTTTGAGCGTGTGGGATGGGGAGGGAGCTCAGAACGCAGAGCTGGCCTGAGTTCTGGCCTGCTGGCCTGAAGGCCTTGGCAGGCGCGACTGTTCTCAAGGCAGGCGGGCCAGAGAAGGAAGCTCTCGGTGTGTGCTGACAGGCTGTGCTCACTGCCACCCCGTCCATGTTAGGCCCCCGGCCCACTCGCTTTTTCTCCCTGCTTTGGGGATCGGTACATACACGTGGTCAAAATCCATTCTGGTTATTCAGGACAGTGCTGGGTACCGTCCCCTCGCACCCCCACATCACTTTGGTCAATTAGGTAAGGGACTTTGTCAATATACTATCCTGAGTACAAAATTAACTGTAGAATTTGTCTACGGGGGACCTTATGGGTCAGCTCACGCAGCCTTCTTCCATAGACATGGAAACTAAAGTAGGGAAGAAAAAGAAGGCATTTAGCTGAAAGCATGGGGATGTTTACAGTAGTTCTGCCCCTCCATTCAGCATCACGAAACAGTGTGCTTTAGTGTCTTACCTCCAACAGCACAGCAAGCTTTCCAGATGTATTTTTTAAAGATTTATTTTTATTGGACAGGCAGATTTACGAAAAGAGAGAGAATCTTGCATCTGCTAGTTCACTCTCCAAGTGACCACAACAGCTAAGGCTACACTAGATTGAAGCCAAGAGCCAGGAGCTTCTTCTGGGTCTCCCACAAGGGCTTAGGGGCACCAAAGCTTTGGACCGCCTTCTTCTGCTTTCCCCAAGCACAGTAGCAGGGAGCTGGATCTGAAGTGGAGCAGCTGGGACTTGAACCTATATGAGCATTTATGACAGCACCACAAGAGAAGGCTTAACCTACAACACCACAGCATCTGACACCCCCACACACCATCTGAGCCTCCACTTTCTTTAATGGGGACTTGATAAGAATTGTGATCTCGCTCTCTCTCATTATGTATATGTGTGCTTTCTGATCAAAAATTGTATGCAAGTTTAGAAATTATCCAAAATGGTCACTAAAAAGAAAGCAACAAGCTTCAAGACTTAGATAACTAACACTGAGAAAATACAACCTTTCCAAAGCAAGCAAGAATGAATGTGGTTAATAACCATTTTCCAAAAACTTATATTTTGGCCTTTAGTTATCATATATAGTTGCCATTCTTATTAAATCTTGAGGATAATGCTTCCCCTTCCCCTCAAAAAAACCATGACCTCGGTTGCTCCTGTCATGTTTATTTACAAAGTTACAGGTTAGTTTTAGGCTTTGGCGAAATCTTGTAAATTGAAATAAGCAGCTATTAAAACTACAGTATTTTAAAGCCAGGAAATAGTCTCATTTCAACACAAATAAGATGACAAGACAGAAAGAAATATCTGTGATGAAACTTAACCGTCATTTAAAAATATTTCAGGGCCTGGTGTGATGGCTCAGTGGCTAAATCCTCACTTTGCATGTTCCAGGCTCCCATGTGATGCTGGCTCGTGTCCTGGCTGCTCTACTTCCCTTCCAGCTCCCTGCCTGTGGCCTGGGAAAGCAGTAGAGGATGGGACTTTGAGACCCTGCACCCATGTGGGAGACCCAGAAGAAGCTCCTGGCTCCTGGCTTTGGATAGGCTCAGCTCCAGCTGTTGTGGCCACTTGGGGAGTGAACCAGTGAATGGAAGATCTTTATCTCTATCTCTCCTCTCTGTAAATCTGCCTTTCAAATAATTTTTTTTTTTGAAAAATGTGGTCTGTACTTAAGTTAACTGATTTTTTTTAAAGAAAAATATTAATAGAAATTTTTTCCACTGGCAATACTTTCTGGTATCAAGAGAAAGCATAAGCAGGCAACCCCTCAAAAAGACAACTTTGAAGAGGCATTTAAAGTGTGGAAGGTAAGGGACCACATAGCAGCAGTTCATCTGCTAAGTCAGAAGTCATTACCTTCTTTTCTCAAACCATGGCTTCTTTTACTAAAAAAACCAACCAACCAACCAAACAACAACGAAAAAACCAAAAACCCTTTTTATCCATGCTATGGAGACCTTTTTTTTACATTAAAATAACAACACTAACTTGTTAAATTACCTAACTTTCCATCCTTCTGTACATTTCAACTTCACACATCTTCTTTAACATCTTCATCAAACACAATAGTAGTTCCATTTTAACTGTAGTTTTGCTTGGCGCAGATTCGATTACCACTGCTCAACCACAGTCCAAAAATGTAACATGGAAAATTTCAGAAATAAAAAATATATAAATTTCAAATCTCTTTTATTATACTGTGTTGCTGCGTAATAATTATATTATTAGATATTGTTACCATCCTCTTACTGTGATCTTATTATTTAAGCTTATTAATTAATTAGGTATAGATATATAGGGTAAAACAAGCATGTGAAGTTTGGTACTTAGGCTATCTGCAGTAGAGGCATCCATGGAAGATCTTGAAATATATATCCTGAGAGGGCCAGGCGGCGTGGTCTAGCGGCTAAAGTCCTCCCCTTTAACGCCCCGGGATCCCATATGGGCGCCGATTCTAATCCCGGCAGCTCCACTTCCCATCCAGCTCCCTGCTTGTGGCCTGGGAAAGCAGTTGAGGACGGCCCAAAGCTTTGGGACACTGCACCCGCGCGGGAGACCCGGAAGAGGTTCCTGGTTCCTGGCTTCGGATCGATGCGCATCGGCCCGTTGCGGCTCACTTGGGGAGTGAAACATCGGATGGAAGATCTTCCTCTCTGTCTCTCCTCCTCTCTGTATATCCAGCTTCCCAATAATAATAAAATCTTTAAAAAAAAATAGTTAAAAAAATAAATATATACCCTGAGATAAAGGAAGGTGACGAGGAATCTCTGAATTTAGCTCTGGTACAAGGAGATTAAAGATTCTGCCTCTAAAAGAAAGTTAGCTGGGGAAGATCACAGTGTGAGTAGAGCAACCCAAGACAGTGATTGCAGTGACGCAGGCCCTGGCAAAGCCTAGTCCAGCAGGGCTGGAGCTGGCTGGTGACGCCTTGAGAAGGTACTCCAAAGATGAACCACAGGGAAAGGTCTACGAAAATCACTCACTATGTTTTCTTTCCACTTTTTTTTTAAAACTTTCCAAGGAAAATGACCTCATTAAGTTGTGTCAAAATAAGATTAACAAGGAGTATTAGAACACAGTTAAGTATCATGAGACAAAGATATGAAACAAATAATGTGAATATAATATTCAGACATCACGGAACATGTTTCAGAGGTACCATTGTCTACTCAGGTTTATATAGCTCACCAACTAGGCACAGGGCATTCTTCTAGGTATGGCAGCAGATGCAACAATGAAAAAGTGGTCTCTATTAATAGGGAATTAATCATCTTGACTCATCAACATATTCCATCCCAGCTAGCCATAAAAATGCAAAGGAGCAGTACTCAAATTTTATGATTTTGGGCCACTTTTTGCTCTTACAAATTACTGAGGATCTATAGAATTTTATTTATGAGGGTTATGTTTACTATATTACATATTAAAACAAATGGATCTTGAAAGCATTTAATTGATTTCAAAAACATTAATAAACTCAGAACATCTTATCATAAATAACATTTTTATTTAAAAAAGTTTTTTCCTAAAACAAAAACCTTTAGTTAGAAATAGCATTGTTTTATAGTCTCACAAATGGTTTTAATATCTGACTTCATAAATACTGATGGCTGGATTCTGATACCATGTTCTCTTTTCAAGGTGCTACAGTGGAACACAGTGGTAAGAAACGGAACATGTGAAATGAGTAGGGGAAATAACATTTGATGATAATAATTAAAGTAGTGTGAACTTTCAGAACCCTTGAAAAAATTTTAGGGAACCTCCGGAGGGTCCCCAGACCACATTTAAAGAATCATAAAACTGTTTAAAGCTGGGGAGAGTATGAATGCAAACTGACTTTATCTGAGATTTTAGGAAAATCTTGCAGTCACAGATGTCATCACCCCAAATGTACTTGTTTTCTTGTAACTGAGACAATCTGGGTAGCTTAAAGGGACGAGTCTTTCGGGCATTCCAAAGATTCTCTTCAAATGCTCTGGGATGGGTACATCTTGGTACAAAGATGAGGGTAGCCATTATACCCTATTTTCTAGGGAAAGTTACGGCTAATTCCTATTAGTAGAGTTAATGATTAACAATAGAGTCCATTCACCCTCAAAGGTATCCTAGTTTTAATGACAAACAATATGGTCACCTTGGCAATGTCTTTTAGAATTGTGAGCTGGCGTAATGGCAAGCTACTCTTCCATCTACAGCACCAGCATCCCATATGGGCGCTGATTCATCTTTCGGCTGCTCCACTTCCCATCCAACTTCCTGCTTACGACTTGGGAAAACAGCAGAGGATGGCCCAAAGGCATGGGCTCCTATACCCACATGGGAGACTTGCAGGAAGCTCCTGGCTCCTGTAGGCTCAGCTCCAACTGTTGTGGCCATTTGGGGAGTGAACCAGTGAATGGAGGATCTCTATCTTTCTTTCTCTCTGTAAATCTGCCTTTCAACTAAAAATAAATAAATAAATCTTAAAAGAAAAAAGAAAGAAAAAGAACTGCTAGCATTCTACTTTCCACAGTGTGGTCTACATAAATGCATGCTGTGCTTATTGTACATAAACATACTCGACCAACCTTTTCTGCTAAAACTCAGCCTGCCATAGGGGAAAATGTTTCCACATCTTTTAGTTTCTTGCCCGCTTTTGCTACCTGTAATTGTTTATTAAATGGCTTTATATGGTGGCACAAACTGCTTCCTTTCTAGATACGCACCTATCCGGAGTTTCAACTCCAGGGCGTTACTTTGCACAACTGCTTTAGGATTGGTTGGAGTGTAATGTATAGATTGAGGACTATCAGTTAACCAGACTGGGTTAACCCTGAGACTAATAAAACATCAGGCAAAATCCAGCACATGAATTCACTCGATAGCCAGAAACTGAAGCAACTCAGTAAGACAAGAGACATCTTCGGAAAGACGTTAAATCTACACAGACCTAATCCCATGAGTGAGGTAGGGGGGTGTGAGGAAGACTGGAAAAGAGATGCTGTAAATTCTTATTAGTGGACCTTGAAACTGATGTGAATTTGGCTTTGCCTTTCAAATGGCAGGGAAACCTCAGCAAGTTCCCCAGTGCTTTTTTAGAGAGCAGGGTAAAGTTATAAGAACATTTTTATGAGTTGTGGCTGGCAAGCCCTTGCCTGTTAAAACTCTTTAAAACCCAATGCCTTGGTGGAGGTAACACTCACTGTTTACTGTAGCTCTGGTTGTTAGGGGTGATTGCTAAGGTCCTGGTTTTCCATGACATCAGCAGCATTCCAGGGGAAGTGTGTGTCAGTGACTTTCAGTAATGACTCCCTGTTCCAAATGCTCAAAGCTTCTGCCAAGCTACCCTACACCTGCACACCAGCTGAATTGGAGGAAAAGGAAAAGCAAGATGGATTAAGTGGGATTTTTTTTCTGGGTTCCTTAATGAGATTGCAGGCTTTTCTTCCTTTAGTGTTGGGCTTTGTATAATAAATTGATGCCAACCCCTTTAGGAGTGATATTGATTCATTCTTAACTTTTCATAAACTGATCTGATTATCTGTCATGACCTCTCACTGTCATATTTTGGAATAGCCTTTCCAGAGTTTTCTTTTGGAGGAAAATTGTAGAGCTTTGTGAGATAATAAGCATGGCATGCCAACCCCCTCGGCGGATTTCCAAGCAAGGCATCTGCTGTTCCCCGGATTAGCAGAAAACAGAAGCAGTGAGGAGACATTACTGAGCGGCCGTTGTGAGGATTACCTGGTTTCCAGCATCTCAAACCAGATGTGCACTCTCAAGACAGCAATAGATCGCCTGTCCTTACCAAAAACAGAGGCCTGTTTAACCTAATCCAAGTGTGCCTGGTCCCCACTCATGAGTCTTGGGCCTGGTGCTGGGGCCAATGCTAATTGGACACTTCTATAAAACCTTTCTTTCCAAAAGGCCTGGACATTTTATCAACATTAACTCATCAGTAGTCATGACAACCCTCCAAGGAGAGAGGTGGCAAATATTAGTTCAGGTGGGAGAAAGCTAGGGGGAGGAGGAAGAAGGAGAATGAAGTTCTCTGCTAAGGGTGAGGCAGTGGGAGAGCTCACAGCGTCCCCAGGTTTCCAGTGACTGCCAACCCTTTCGAGCACCAACCCCCCAGCATACGATCAGTTTTGCCTAGGCTATACAACCCTGCTTCGTTCCCAAACCTTGTATAAAGTAAGCACTGTTATTAAGGCACAGCGTCAGACAGTAACAATTTCTCACAGACACAAAGGACAGTCCTCGTAAGAGCATCAATATAAGCAGGATGCATACATTCAACATCTGCTTCTGTGAATGACACAAGGCAGAAAGTTCCAGCTTTCTGTTCCTGTGTCTGCATGCAGAAAAGCTTAAAAAGATACCAATTGGAATATTTCTGGGAGATGTTCTGAATGTTAATAATGAATGTTTTAAGTTGAATCGATTTTTGAGAATCTCTGACACACACACACACCCTTTTACAATGTACTATGCAATCCTAGAAGAAACTGCTTTAGTTAATAGTACACATGTTCTTAGGAGATAGGATGAATTCATGTGATTGTAAGTGATCTTTTTAAATAAAAATCTTCCCAAACATATTAACTGTCTTCATTTTGCAAAAAAAATTAATAATAATAAGGCATTTTAAAAAAGTGGAAGAGTCAGGAACTTTCATGATACATGGACAGCTATTGATAAATTAATTAACACAGCTGCTTTTCCCAATTTCTCTATGACTTCATTAAGCAGGATCCAAACGTGAAAAAAAAAGGAACCATTTCCCCCTCAACAATGTATTGTCTCTAAAGATGGGAAAAACTGGCTCTGAGACTCAATTATTTTGGCCAAAAAAAAAAAAAAAAACCAATCTGTTCGGTATCAGATAAGAAATGACTTTCAGTTTTTATTCATTTGATTTACTTAGTTAATAGGAGGGGGAGAAAACAGAGAAAGTGAGAAGAGTGAGTGTATATGTGTGTGCGAGAGAGACAGAGATACACCGGCTCACTCCCAAAACATGCATTCATTATGGAATACTCAATTTGGGTAGAACATTGTCTTCATCGCCTCAAACACAAATTCTTTCTTCCTGGCAAAAATATTCAAAATCATTCCTCCTAGTCTCCTGGTTTTTATTCTAAAAACATGCAGCCCTGTTACTAGCTATAGCCACCCCACTGCACCACAGACAGAACAGAAAACCTGTTTCCCTTGTCTAACTCTAACCTGGCACCCATTCATCAATCTTTCTTCCGCCCCTGAACCCCTTGCTCTCTCTAACCTCTGGGACACACCATTCCTTCATCTATTTCTTTGAGCTAAACTCATTTAGATTTCCCTTTATCAGTGAGATCACATGGTACCTGACATTCATTGCTTGGCTAACATCACCTAACGTAATGACTCCAAGATGTCACAGAGGGCAGGATTTCAACCCTTTTGGGAAGTGGTATTTCTGAACTAACAGCAGGGTCAAATAGTATTTCATGCTGCCGGTTATGTTGTGTTTTCTGTACTCATCATTTGCTGAATATTTGGGTTGTCTCCAGCTCTTGGCAATAGAGCTGCAACAAACGTGCAGGTGTCTCTTAGCAGATCCATCCCTACTCCCCTAGCATACACCCAGCAACAGAATTACTGAATCGTAAGGCAGCTCCATTTTTAGCCTTCAGAGAAGCTTCCATTGTCTTGTCCACTCTGGCTGTACTAAGTTACATGCCCACCAAGGGTGCATGGCATTCCCTTTTCTCCACACCCTCATCAGCCCTCTTGTCACCTCCTGTCTTTTGGATAACAGTCATTCTAACTAAAGGGAAGAGATATGTCACTGTGGTTGTGATTTGTATTACCCCAATGATTAGTGAAGCACAGCATTCTTTTTTCATGTACCTGTTGGCCATTTGTATGCCTTGCTTTGATAAATATCTACTCTGATCAGCCTTCATTGGATCATTTGTTTCTGAGCTATAGAGAAGTTCCTTATGTGTTCTGATTTCTAATCCCTTGTCAGATGTTCAGTCTCCGTGGTGTTTCCTTTGCAGTGCGGGAGCTTTTTTGATTTCTGTCTTTGCTTTATTCCCTGTGCTTCTGGGGTCTTATTCACAAACTCCCTGTCCATTCCAATGTCCTAACAGTGTATCCCTATAATACTTTCACACTTCCAGGTTTTACAGCAAGGTGAAAAGACAGGAGAGGATCCAGTGAACCCATTTACTAGTGGCTATCCAATTTTCCCAGCCTCACTTTCTGAAAACCTGTTGTTTCTCTAACCACACTGAGTTCTGGAGCTCAGTTTCCCTAAAAACAATTTATTAAATGGGGAATTTCACAATCATGGCCCATTAGCAAGAGACTGATTAGCGAGCAAGCCTTTTGATAACTCACTGGCAGACAGAATTCAAAGTTCCCCTAAAACTAAATTCTACAATCATTTTCGTAAATAAGCAAATACATAAATTCAAAAACAGAGAGAGTTTTTTTTCTTTTAATCTAAAATGCTTAAATCCCAAGAAAACAGAATAGGGGGTAAATGCTTCTTTTTCTTCTAGAAGATAAAAGATTTAATGAGTTACTAATCCCCCTACTAAAGTTCCTTTGGTAGTTGCCCTATTTTAAGCCACATTAATTTTGCTAGGAGGCTTTTCTGTTAAAAGACATTGTTTTATTATGTCAAACTGCACAAAAACAATGTAACAAAATGGCAAAATATGCTTCTGATTTTGCCATGCTACCAACCTATACTTATCCAGAAAATTCAACTGCCAAGTGTCTTTTATCTAATGCAGACTTCATCTTTCACCACCCACCCTTCACCACATGAAGCAACAACGTCATTAGGAGTGGAAAACTCTGGGAATAAAAACCTGAGCTCTGGAAAAAAATACTCAATGGGAATCTGCCTCCAGCTCTGCACACTTTCAAGCTTGTCCTGGCCTCGTGGGTCTGGAAGCTAGACTCTTGTGCCCAGAATAGGACTGGATGAGAAAAGCCGGCTCAAATCACACCCCGAGGGCTAGGAGCAGAACACGCTGTCGACAGTTCTCTGAAGAGGTCTGAGGACTAGCGGGCTCATGCTACAGAGGATCTATTCTCAGTGGCACTTGGTGATGTCATGTCCATGTCTCCAGGGCCCAGGAAATGCACCATGACTAATGGAGTGCCTTGCTTGTGAATGCACATTCCAACTCAGAGGAGTGGCAACAGGCAGTGTCAGGGCAACGCAGAAGGCCCAGCTAGAGAATGCCCGTTAGCCAGGGCTAGGCGCCCTTCAGTAGGTCTCAAATAGCCAGCTCTTGTTCACCTTCTCAGAAAACCCTTCGTAACTGCCTGGGTGTCTTTGGCCTGCATGACTGCAGGGCAATAACCCTTACACTGTTGTTCTGTTTTATTCAAAAGTATTGATTGTCCTTAAGGAAACAAAAGTGGTCACTGTCATAGGACACACACATCCTTCTAGATATCTAGGGTCTTGAGACAGGGGTCAGCAAACTTTCTGTGCAAAGGACCAAATAATAACAATTTTAGGTTGTGTGCACCACATGATCTCTGTCTAAATGAAATGTGTTTGCGTGGTAGGGTAAGGGCAGTCCCAGACAACAGAGGAATGAAGAAGCATGACTGTGGCACAATAAAATTTGATTTAAAATATAAGTGGCAGGCTGACTTCAGGCTGTGTTGCAGTTCGCTGATCCCCGAATTAAAGGTGGGCTGCTCTGCCTGCCACACACCTGAATGAAAGCACTCCGAAAGACGGGGGAAGTAACAGGAAACCACGAGAAGGGCTGTTGGGGCTATCTGGGAGGAGCCCATCTGGAGCCAAATCGTGGTTTACAGACAGTCTGGGCTACGCCTAGTTTCACAACACAGACTCTGGAGTCAAAGGGTAGAGTGTGAACTCCAGCTCTGGCATCTCTTAACTGAGGCTCTTACACATGTTACTTGATTTCTCTGATGTCTCCTTCTTCAAAACTGGGTTCCAAATTTCACCTACTGTGTAGGCTTAATACAAAACTTCAGTGTAACACATGAACAAAGCTAAGTGGGGTGCAGAACTCAATAATTACATGCTAATAATGCTAGATTTAAAATAATAAAAATAATAATTACAAGCCCTTAGTGCAATACCCCAAGATGAATAGACATACATCACTGCAGATGTTACTACACTGTGAACTTCTTTCCAATTCTATTGCTTTTTATGAAAATCTTCATTATTCTTAATGACTGCATAGAATCCCACAGGAAACATACTATCATGAAACCAAACTCCTATTGTTGAACACTTGTTTATTATTTTCTGCTGTCATAAACAGTAGTATGATGAATATCCTTACAGATATATATTTCACCAGTAGTTCAATTTTATTACTTGAGGCAAAAACATAGGCATATTTTAAGAATCTGTAATTATTCTACCAATTGGCTTTCTGGGAAGGTTAGACCATTTTTTTTTTCTATAAATCCTGGGGGAAAAAAAGGGAGTGGTTTCCTAATATTGTTGATGATAAAACATTTACTTTAGTTTAGGAAACCTAAGACCCAGAGAAGCTAACTTATTCGTCCAATTTTAATAAAAACAACAACAAAAATATGTAGCCAATGTTGTGGTGCAATGGGTAAAGCTGCTGCCTACAATGCCAGCTTCCCATATGGTCACCAATGCAATTCCCAGCTACTTCACTTCCAACCCATTGTCCGCTTATGTATCTGGGAAAGCAACAGGACATAGTCCAAGCGCTTGTGCCCCCGCATCCACACAGGAGAACCACGTGAAGCTTCCGGCTGCTGCCTTCAGCCTGGCCCAGCTCTGCTGCTACAGCCATTTAGGGAGTGAACCCACAGTTGGAAGATCTCTCTCTCTCCTTCTCTCTCTACGTAACTTTATCTTTCAAGTAAACAAATGTAAATCTTTTCTTTTTTGTTTTTAAACCTTGATGTTTCCTTTGGCCTACAGTTTTATTATGCATTTTTTAATTATTTTTGATTAATGGAAGTTTCTTTCAGAATCCAAATTATTCATAATTACTATTAATAATCCCACTTTATGGTTGAGAAAGCATTATCTTAGACAGTTAAATTTCTCCAGATAAGGCAAAGGATTCAGAGAAACATGATCAAACCAGAAATAAATGTCAACCCATTGTTGGGTCATGCAAGGCTCCAGCCAACTTTACTTTTCAAATAGCATAAAAAATACACTACCTTCTAGAAACTAGTAATATTTTCTTTTTGCAAATAGCAAATGGGAACATAGCCCTTCATTGTTGTTGTGAAATTAAACAAGCCAATAAACTAACACCTTCTTCTCAGAGGAAAAACTTAAATCACCTGAACTTCTGACATGATATCTCAAGGCGTTTGCTATGGCTTACCACATTTGCCCTATTCCATTATCTTATTCTATTCCCTTCTTAACACTTATCACAATTCAAATTTGCATTACTTGTTTATTTGCAATAATTCTAAGTTTCAGGAGGGCAAGGACTAACAAGGATTTTGTCTACTTCACTATTTTCTGAAGGACCTGCAGGAGCAGCCAGATCAGAGCAAGGGATTCAGACATATTGGATGGATAGGTTGCCCATGAATGAAGGAGTTTCACAAAGTCCATAGAAAATGGAACTGTAACTTTATTTTGTTGAAAGCCATCTGTAGCTTCTTCAAAACTAGGCTATTTAATTAATTTGATAGAATGGCATGGGAGGGGGGAATGGCATGTGAGGGGGGAGACAGTGAAAGAAAGAGATCTTTATGCTGAGGGCTGAGCCAGGCTAAGCACTTCATCTTAGTCTCCAATATGGATGGTAGGAAACTAAATCCTTGGGCCATCATCTGCGCCTTCCTAGATGGAAGCTGGATAGAAAAGCAGAGGTGAGCACTTGAATGGGGATGTGGACACCCCATGCAGTGGCTTAAACTGCTGTGCCACAACACAGCCTTTTTAATTTTATTTTTAATTTTTTCCTTTAAGAACATACAGTTTCCATGAATGTTTTACAGCAACTAAATTTCCAAAGATGTATGATCACCACTGTTGCCAAGCTTTGGAGCTGTCATTCCCCACCTACGACAAAGCAGCTTCCTGTTGGAGACGAGCGAACTTCTCATCAGCAATAAAATGCCTAACCAATTATGTCCCATTTGAACCTCCACTGTTCAATCATGCCACACACTGACTGATACCGGCCTGTAATGATGAAGAAGGCCAACCCAGGAAAGAGAGAGAGAAAGAGAGACAGCGAGAGAGAAAAAGAGATGCAACAATGGAACTAGTAGCCAAGGAATGCAACTGACCACTAGAGGCTGGAAAAGGCAAGGAAATAGAATTTCCCCTGATGCTATGGGAAGAACTGCCAAGAACTTTGACTTAATTTTTCTTTAAGGAGGGTTTTAAAGGTTTATTTTATTTTTATCGGAAAGTCAGATATACTGAGAGGAAACAGAGCTGCCAGGATTAGAACCGGTGCCCATAAGGGATCCCGGAGCGTTCAAGGTGAGGACTTTAACCACTAGGCCACCACGCCGGGCCCAAGTAAAGTTTCTAAAGTAATAGTTTCTAAAAGAAGAGTTACTTACTTGTTTAGGTAATCTAATTGAAAGGTAAAATAGGGCCTAGCAGCTAAAATCCTCACCTTGCACGCACCAGGATTCCTACATAGGTGTTGGTTCTAGTCCTGGCAGCCCCACTTCCCATCTAGCTCCCTGCTTGTGGCCTGGGAAAGCAGAGGCTGGCCCAAAGCCTTGGGACACTGCACCCATGTGGGAGATCCGGAAGAGGTCCCTGGCTCCTGGCTTCAGATTGGCTTAGCTCCAGCCATTGCGGCCACTTGGAGAGTGAATCATCAGATGGAAGATATTCCTCTCTGTCTCTCCTCCTCTCTGTACATCTGACTTTCCAATAAAAAATAAAATAATAATAATAATAAAGAAAGGTAGAATGACAAAAGAGGAAGAGACAGAGAAGAGAGATCTTCTACTTGTTGGTTCACTTCCCACATGTTCACAAAAGCCAGGCTTATGCCAGGGGAAGCCACGAGCCAGGAATTCCATTTGGGTTTCCGACATGAGTGGGAGGAACCCAAGCAAATTAGCAGGAAGGTGGATCAATTGGAATTAGGACAGCTGGCATCTGAACCAGCCAATATGGAAGATGGGTGTCCCAAAACAGCAGGTTAACCCACTGACTCACAGTTGCCACCCCAATACTCTGACACTAAGCTTTTCACCTCTAGAACTATGAAAGAATATATTTGTATTATTTTATGCCATTACATTTGTGGTGGTTTGGGACAGCGGCAACAGAAAACTAATGCATAGGCCTTCCCCTAAACTAGCAGGTTTATATCCAGAACTCAAATCTTTCAGTGCAGTTCTCCTTTTAGCAAAAACTTCTATCCAGAATCCAGTATTGTGGTGTAATGTAAGCTGCCCCCTGCTACTCCTTGCATCCCAAATGGGCACCAGTTTGAGTCCTAGCTGCTCCACTTCCACTCCAGCTCCCTCCTTAAGTACCTGAACAGCAGTGAAAGAAGACCCACATGCTCGGGTCTCACTACTCAAGTGAGGGACCCAGCAGCAGCTCCTGGCTCCTGGCTTAGGCCTAGCCCAGCCCTGGCCATTGATGCGACTTGGGGAGTGAATCAACGGAGAAAGATCTCTAGCTCTCCCTCGTTCTCTGTGGCCCGGGCTTTCAAATAAATGAAATAAATCTTTTTTTTTTTAATTGCTCTCTTTCTGTGCTGTTTTCTCAAAGATGGGAAGATTTCAGTTCAATACTTGTGCTGTGTTATGGAGAAGTACCTGATTAACCATGACAGGGAACCATGGCAGAATGGCTGAGGAGCAGCATCCGGAAGCAGATGGACTTGGGCTAGGAATGGCCCTGCTGCTTCTTACCAGGATGGCCTGATAATGCTCCCCTGTCTCTCTGGGCCTCCACTTCACCAACTGTACAATGGAGCTAATATTAGCTACCTTATGGATAGAGTCTGAGCATTTAATTCATTGATGTGTGCAAAGCACATAAATCATGTCTATAAGGAGAAAAAAGTATAATAAACTTTTAAATAGTCATACATCTGGTTATATGGAAAGCTACTTAGAGCAGAACAAAATATTGCAGGCTATGGATAACAAATCATTCACAATCAAATTTTCAATTTAGGAAGCTGACACTTTACT
Source organism: Ochotona princeps (assembly GCF_030435755.1). Classification (NCBI taxonomy): domain Eukaryota; kingdom Metazoa; phylum Chordata; class Mammalia; order Lagomorpha; family Ochotonidae; genus Ochotona; species Ochotona princeps. The sequence goes on from NC_080857.1 coordinate 23,467,599, forward strand.
AATTTCAATTTCAAATTCACATGGTTGAGATCCTGTTTTAAAATGTTCCCTATGTTTGGACAAATCACATTTAATACCAGATTACAAAGAGGCCAGCCAGTTTACAGAATGGAAAAATACCTCACTTATGCCATAAAACAAACATAGAGTCAAAATTTCACTAAGTGATATAAAACTAAGATTTTTTAATGTAAATTTATGCCAAAGTCTGTTGATTAACTGGCTCATTCACATAGCTGGGTTTCTTCTTTATAGTCTAAAGAGAACAGCGGGTTTTGGGATCTCATATTCAGAATTCCCAACCTCCCCTGAGGTAACTTAAGGCTCTGCCAAAATTTCCCCTGTTGGCAAGAAAAAATGAAAATGAATATTTTTCCACTCATAACATATTCTCATGTGTATGCTTGCAAGTATTACTTGCAATGGCTTGGTTTTCATCTCAATGGAATGCAGCCACTCCCAAAGCATTAAACCCATTCACTATGATTTGGACTCGTTGTGCTTTGGGTAAGCAAGAGATTCTTTGACCAGAGATGAAAAACAAGAACATTTAATTGAATCAATGAAGTGCTGACAGGCAACACAACCTTATAATAATAAGCAACGAAAACTAAACTGTAAGCTCCCTGAAGGCAGCACCTGTGACCACTCTGTACCCTATTACTATCCTGAACCTAGCACGATTATGACGGATGTGTGATGTGGCTGGAATGAACAAAGGGACTGCTAAAATGAGAAACTAAAGACTAAATGGGCATCATGACAGTCGCTAAAATGTTAGATTGTGTGTTTTTGACTCAGTGTAGACTGAAAAATACTAGGAATGGGAGGGGCCTATTTACAAAAGTCAGTGGTAATGATACATTCGTAGTTCTTACTAGTCTACAATGAACTCTCACTGATTTAACTAAATAAAACTATCTCCTAATGGGTAAATTTTCCTTTTCCTCTTTAATTAAGATACCATGGCGAGAAAAACAGGTGTTACAATAAGTAAAAAACACAGACATTCCACTATTTTTGAACATTCGTAATCTGAATGATCTTGTTTATCAAAAAATTTAACTGTACTCATACTGTACTCATACTGGTGACATTTCTGCATTTAAAAAGCAGTTAGAATGATAGTCTGGCAATTTAATATTTAGCTCAATCACAAATATGTAAAATGCATCCTCAAATTTAACTCAATGTTAAAAATTCAAATAATCTGGGGCCAGCATGGTAGCACTGCAAGCTAATCCTCTCTCTGCAGCACCAGTATCCCACATTGCTGCTGATTCAAGTCCTGGCTGCTCTAGTTCCTATACAACTCCATGCTAATGGCCTGGGAAAACTGAGCAGCATGGTCTAAGGCTTTGGGACCCTGAACCCACATGGGAGGCCCACAAGAAGCTCCTGGCTTCCCAATTTGGAACAGAATGGCCCAGCACTAGCTGTTCTGGCCATTCAATGGATGAAAGATCTGTCTCTCCCTCCTTTTCTCTGTAACTCTTTCGAATAAAATAAAAATATACCCTGGAAAATAAATCCGAACAATCCAATTAGGATTTGAGCAAAAATATGCACAGCTATTTCATGGAAGAGGACACACAGATGGTAAGTAATTACACAAAAAGATGTTCAACACTGTTGGTTACTAGAAAAGCGTAATTAAAATCACAATGAAGTATCACTAAGTACCCATCAAAGGGGCTAAAATGAAAGTGAGTGGTAACACCAAGTGCTAGGGAAGACAAGAACAACAGGGGTCACTCACACAGTGCTGGGGGACATGTAAAATGGAACAGCCATGCTGGATAGTAATTCTGATAGTTTCTTTTAAAACTGAAAATGGATTTAGCATACAATTTCAGATTGCACTCCTAGGCATATATCCAAGACAAATGAAGTTACGTTGACATAAAAATTTATACGTGAATGTTCCTAGCAGCTTTATTGATAACAGTTCCAAAGTGGAAACTCCTATCCTTTAAAAGCTGAACGTTCAAACATAATTTGTTTAACCAAACTATGAAGCCACACCACAAAACACTATTTAGTAATAAAAAGAAATGAATTACATAAACTCACACTTGTAACAACTTGGATGAACCTTAAATGCCAGAAGCCAATATCAAAAGGAGACATACCATACGATTCCATTTCTGCAATATTTGTGAAGTAACATAAGTCAGTGAGAGAGAGAAAAAAAAAGTTTGGCAGCTGCCAGAGGTTAGAGAGTAGGGACTGGGACTAGGGTAAGTGTGGCTACAAAAAAGTTGTGCCAGGCGGTCTTGTGCTGATACATTAAGTACTTTGATGGTGATGGTGGCTATAAAAAGCTAAGTGTCCTTAAACTGCAAATACACAGAAATACACAAAAATGATTACATATTTAATTGGAGAAAATAGAATAAATTCTATGGATTACACCACATCAGCTTCCTGGTGTTGATACTGTAAGTTGTGTTGATACTGTAAGTTAACATTGGGAGAAGCGGCGTGAAACATGCATGTGACCTCCCAGTACAACTCTTTTTTTTCCCCGTATACTTCATTGTATCTTGTATAAACGCATACTTACTCGAAATGAAAAACTTAAAAAAAAAAACTCACAAAATCACCTTAAAGCAACTCACTCAACTCAAGAGGTGCTCCATCCCTCTATGTTTCCATTAAGCCTTAGGGATCATCTTTATAAAGGTACATATGACTTCTTCACCATCCAGTTTTAGATAATAAAATGTTCTGCCATCTTCAAATTCAAACAAGAGGGATTAATACTCCTCAGTTTTCAAAGTAATTCCTCTAAGAATCCCTGAGTTGAAGTACACAAATTGCAGCTATAACCCCAATCTTACCTAGAAGAATGAATCATTGTATCTCTGAGTTGCAAAGAGCTCGGGAGACTGGCAACTCACATTTCTATTGACATGAAAAACCTTTCTGGAACAGCTCTGTTTCATCCAATCATGAGGCATATACAAGAGGAGAATAACAGAATGTACTTATTGTGTTGTCTGCCCACATTCTCTTCCCATCGTTTTTCCTGTCAACTCTTTTTTGTTTGTTTTTTTAAATTGTGGTTCCACCAAGAACCATTTTTTCCAAGGCTAGATCATATCAGTTCATAGAAGATACTCCAGTGGAGTGTCCTGCCTCTCGAAATTCATTGATTTGCCTGCAGTTGGGCACCTTGTCCAAGGGGGATCACAGTATCTTCCCAAGATTCACACTAAATGTAAAAGAGAACTTTCTTTGCAGTTTTGCGAGATGCGAAACTTTGAGTCTCGGCAACCATATATCACATGGTGCACGTGAGAGATTCTGCAAAGAGAAAATGATGGTGATATTCAGAAAGAAACACAGATAGGCGGAGAAGGGAACTAGTTCCAGCTACACTTGAGTCTCTGATTATGGTAGTTTCTCGGGCATATGGTAGTTTCTAAGTCCATCTTCAATACCATGCCCTGCCTTTCCATAACTTAGCCATACAACTCTTTCTTTGTTCCCATGGATACTCCTAGCACCTTTTTAACAATCATCTCTTTGTACCAAGCCAGTTCAAGAAAAGCTCCTGCCACCTGCAACCAAAAGAATCTCTGATTATAAACAAGAAGCCCATGTCTCACAATGCTGTCAGTTCACACACTGCACTGACTGCTGGAATCCTCTTCCTCGCTTCAAAATGCATGAGCATCCCTGGATAGTCCCATCATTACCTTATACCTTAGCAAGTTTCTTCCCTTTCCCAAATAGTCAAGGCTATTTGGTAACCTGTAGTGAAGATGTGCTCCTTTTTCCTGTGTACAGTATAAATCTTAGGAGCAGCACCCCAATTCTTCAGAGGGAAATTATCATTGCTTTACTGAATGCAGCCTAGTGGGTCCTAACGCCGTATCTTTCTTTAACTGAAGACCTAATTAGACCCAGTAGTTCTGGATCTCAACAAGAATGCTGGGAATTGTCAGAGTGTGGCCACTCTGGCAGTCAGATCCTAAAGAATGTGACCCCTGCATTTACTAGGCCTTTTGGATACTCCAGCCTCCGTTCTTTCTAGGTCTGGTTCTTCTGCCTTCCCTTCAAATCTGTAAGCAATCTGAAATCCCTCCAATAAAATGTATTGTTGTTTAAGATCACGAGTTAATGCAATAAAAAAAAAAAAACAGACTTAAATATATCCCACAAGTTTTCCCTTTTCGAACTTAAGTAATCCCAGTTTGTCTAACTCCAGTTCATGTGACTTGATTTTCCAATTTATTATCTGATAGGTTTCTTCCTAAGTAAACTTATTTATCTAAATCTCTCTGAACACATGGAAGTCAAACAAAAAGTGGTATGACCAGAACAGAGATAGGGAGACTAAGTCCATCTTTGATCTGGACATGTGCTTTTGCCAAAGCAGCCCCAAAGTCAGTGTCAGCAGCACATGACACTGATAGCAAATTCTGAGTTTACAGCCAACTGAAAAACTTGTCTGTCTCACATTAACATCTATAAAATAAGTATACAGTTGAGATTTTATTTATTTTTTTGAGAGTGAGAACACACATAGCGATTTTTTTTTATCTAATAGCACACTGCCCAAATGGCCACCACAGAAAATTCTGGGTGGGGTTGCAGGAGCTCAGGACTCAGTCTGGCTTTCCCAAAACAGCATTTAACTGTTGCACTTAATGCCCATCCTCAGAGTTGGCTTTCTGAAATCTACTGACATGTAGGAGACCTGGAGGGGCTCCTGGTTCCTGATTGGCTCAGCTCCAGCCTTTACCACCATTTGAGAAGTAAGCAAGCAGATGTCAGATCTTTGTCTCTCCTTCTCACTGTTAATCTGTCTTTCCAGTAAAATAAATAAATGCTTTAAAAAAAAATCTAGGGCCCGGCACGATAGTGTGGTTGTTAAAGTTCTCGTCTTGAATGCCCAGGATTCCATCTGGTTGCCGGTTCTAATCTTGGCGGCTGCACTTCCCATCCAGCTCCCTGCTTGTGGCCTGGGAATGCAGTAAAGGATGGCCCAAAGCCTTGGGACCCTGCACCCGCATGGGAGACCCGGAAGAAGCTCCTGGCTTTGGATTGGCTCAGCTCCAGCCGTTGTGGCCACTAGGGGAGTGGATCATCAGATGGAAGATCTTCCTCTCTGTCTCTCCTCCTCTCTGTATATCCGCCTTTCAATAAAAATAAATAAATCTTTTAAAAAAATCTAAGTGACAGTTCAACTAATTAGAATTTATGCAGTTTTAGTTAAATGTACATAGGGTCTGATGCAATGGCCCAGTGGCTAAATCCTCACCTTGCACATACTAGGATTCCATATAGGTACTGGTTTGTGTCCTGCCTGCTCCACTTCCCACCCAGCTCCCTGTTTGTGGCCTGGGAAAGCAGTCGAGGATGGCTCCAAGACCTTGGGACCCTGCACCCATGTGGCGGACCCAGAGGAGGCTCCTGACTTTGGATCAGCTCAGCGCTGGCCATTGTGGCCACTTAGGGAGTGAACCGGTGGAAGATGGTCTTTCTGTGTCCCCCTCTCTCTAGAGATCCGCCATTCCAATGAAAATAAATAAATCTTACAAACAAAAAAGAAAACAAAAAAACAAATGTACATAGTTTTTCCAGTGTTCGGAGTTACCTGGTGCTGACCTTAGGAATGAACTGTAACAGAGACTGAGTTTTATTCTCTGACAACATGAGAGTATCCTGATCTGACAAAGCAATGAACAAAGGAATTATACTATTTATCAACATTCCCTGACGGAATTTAAGAATTCCAAATCTGGAAGTTCACATTACAGAAAAGAATCAGCTCTGTGAATCTGTATTAAAGAGCCTCCGAGCCAGTAATACTCAAACAAACAAAGCTAGACTTCTGCTAAAGGATGAAGAAACAAAATGAGAAAAATAGAAGTAGAAGCAACACATATACAAACACACCCCAGACATATGCACCAGACACCAAAAACCAGTAGATCAAGGGGCTGTACTTGAAGACTCAACCACCTGCACCTGTCCTGCACTGTTTATTGACGTTTGTAGGAATGCCCATGGGAAGGGAAGCTGCCTTGTTTCACCCTGCAAAATTTTAGTTTCAGGATCCTTTTTCCACTCAGAAATTTTATATGGCTCAGAGATATCCAGGCACTGGTAAAAGGGTCAATTCCTACACAAAGAGTTTAGAGGGACTGGCCACTGAAAATTCATTAGACAATTTGCTTGAATTTCTGAATGCTCTCTCATTGCTCTCATTTTAATTTTAATCATGGTACTCAGCCAGGACATGGTATACAATGAGAAATTTGGAGAATAAGTACAGTTGGGAGGCAACACGGTCATGAAGCCCGGGAGGGGAGACTGGCTGTCTCGTCTGGTCTTGGTACTAGGTTTCATTCTGGTGAATTTCTTTTCTCTCAGGATCTGAATCTCAGATCATTAATCTTGAAATTGAGTCAATGTGGCAAGAAAAGAGCCTACTTCCCAACCTCTCCATTAAATCTGTTCATAGAGGATGACTTACATCATCAAAATGCTATTCACTTATTTATCACTGAGGGAAATGCAACTGCTATACTGACCAGGAATACTTCAGCTGGCCAGACCAGCCTATTCATTCCCCTGAAGGTGGCCTCCGTGGAACTGTGAGTAAACCCTGGCCCACCTGATAGCAGGAAAATAGGAATACACCTGCAAGAAAATGCTGAGTGCCAGTTGAGAACACTGCCAGCCAACATCTTGATTTTAGTCTGAATAGAGAACTTTACCATGCTGCCCTGAATTTCTAACTTCAGAACACAAAGCCAAAGAGTGGGTGGTGTTGCAGACTGCTAAGTTTGTAGTTCTACAGCAAAAGACCATTCATACACCTATATAGACCAATAGTTGTTATCATATAGGAAACTAGGAAACTGTTGGAAATGTACATTTGTAGGCTATAAAAATCCAGAGGCAACGCCCACCTGGATTTTACAAGCTTTCCAGGTAATCTGGAAAACACAGTGAAGTCCACACTGCTTAAGCAGACATGGGCAATCTTTGCCTTATGATTTGCTTTTGTCTATAATTTGCTAGCTATCCAACGTCTTCTGATGCTAGACTCTTCAGGCATACTAAGAGTATGAGTTCAAAACAAAAAATGAGTTGACCACAAAACTAAATATCAGATAATGTGTTCCTAGCCACTGTAATCCAGTGTCTATTATTACTAGTTAATGCTCCAAGGATCAACACTGTGGGCCTCATGGTTAAGTAAAGGACAACCCACTGCTGGGACTTTGTGGCGGCCACACTGTACCTTGGGTCTGATTCTAAATTAAAAATATCGTGAAACACTTAAGTCTCTATATTTCAGTCATGGGTTATCACCCAAAACTCTCTACTCACACAATCCTGGTAGACAGCTTCGCAGTTTAGAAGACAGCCTACACGAACAAACCTCACAAAGCCCAGCAGAGAGCATCCTGAACAGTCAAGAGACCGAGGTTCCAGTGTAGGCCCCTAGCATGGACTAGCTTAGAAACTGCCAACAATTCAGCTAATATCTCAGAGCCTCAGATTCCTCAGCAGTAAATAAAAAGAAATCATATCAGGTTCAGTGTTGTGCTGCAATGGGTTAACTCACTGCCTGCAATGCCAGCATCCCATATCGGCCTTGGTTTGAGATCCAGTTTTTCCACCTACAGTCCTGCCCCTCTAATGCATCTGGGAAGATGGCAGAGGATGGCCCCAGTGTTTGGGCCCCTGTAACCACTCAGGAAATCTGAAAGAAGCTCCGCAGTTCCTGGCTTCAATCTGGCACAGCCCCTGTCATCATGGCTGTTTGGGGAGTGAACCAAGAGATAAAAGATTTATCTCTTTTCTCTATGTCTCCCTCTCTGTGTGTACTCTACCATTTAAACAAATATAAATGTTTAAAAAAAAAAAAGCTCATAAAGCTCATAGTGGTTTGTACAGTGCCTTAGCAAACTAATCCTCTACCTGAGGTGCCAGCAGCTCACACTGTCAGTTTGTGTCCAGGCTGCTCTACTTTAAATCCAGCTCACTGCTTATGGCCTGGAGGAGTAGTGGGAGTTGGCTCAAATCCTTGGGGCCCTTATCTATGTAGGACCCAAAAGAAGCTCCTGGCTTTGGGTCAGGCCAGCTTCAGGCATGGTGGCCATTTGCATAATAAACAACTGTATGAACGATCTCTCTCTCTGTAGCTCTTCCAACTTAAAAAAATTTTTTTAATCTTCAAAACAAAGGGTCATATAATGGGTGAACATTAGGATTTTCTCACCTAAATCGTCTGTGGTTTTCTCATCCACAGTGATGCCTATGGAAGCAGAACAGTGCCCTTCACTGCAGACACTAAGATGCACAACAGTAAAAGACACTGCTGGGTCTAGTTTATATCTCACAAGAAAAGGAAAATACCGGCTAGACCCTTGAAAGTGAAGAAAAACGAATGCCAATAACAAAACTCTTTAACTTTTTACACAGCAAATTAGCAAACTAGCTTGAGGGTTACAACTGAAATTACTCAATAGCAAATAATTTCCCTTAAAGTTGCAAGAGCTGTGTTCACAGTTTCTTGGAACAAGTTCATTTCACACAATACAGAGCAGAATCTACAGCCATTTTGAAAAAAGCACGCTGAACTTCTAACATATTTGATCTGAACACTGCGGAAAATGTGCTAGGAAACTTAACTCTTGTCATCTAGATGGTTTCTTCTTACACTATCTTTTGAAGAGACTATTTTTTGGTGCGGGGGTGGGGGGGGAAGTCCATGATAAAGATAGGGAAAGACTCAGAAAATAACCAACAGCAGACACACATTCTGGCTTCTAAATACCACCATCTTTATAAGGTGCCAACACCTACTCTTCCATTTGGGCCCAGTTATTCTTTCTAACGAGTAAAAAAGTACTTTCAGTTTTGACTTACGATAAAGAATTTTCATAGGTTTTCCTAATTATATCAGGCACTCATTTTTACTTTTGATTCAGTAGGTATTTGTTGATCAGCTGCAACACTCTCCATGCATCATGGTCAGAACCTGGGCGTAAAAGTCATGGAGGCTGAGCCCGGGGCAGAAGTCTAGCGGCTAAAGTCCTTGCCTTGAATGCGCCAGGATCCCATATGAGCACCAGTTCTAATCCTGGCAGCCCCAATTTCCCATCCAGCTCCCTGCTTGTGGCCTGGGAAAGCAATCGAGGACGGCCCAAAGCTTTGGGTTCCTGCACCCGCGTGGGAGACCTGGAAGAGGTTCCTGGCTCCCAGCTTTGGATTGGCACACCACCTGCCGTTGCGCTCACTAGGGGAGTGAATCATCAGATGGAAGATCTTCCTCATTGTCTCTCTTCCTCTCCGTATATCTGACTTTCCAATAAAAATAAATAAATCTTTAAAAAAATAAAAAAAAGTCATGGAAGTTGCATGTAGGGCTCTCCCATTGCCAGGACACAGGCTAACTAACAGGCAACTGCAGCACCAGTTACAGTGAAAACTCAAAAATTCAAGTTTATCTGGTAAGAGATCCTAGAAAATAAAAAATTAAAATCAATTATATTCAAGCTGTGATAGATATCGGATTATCAACTCTTGTTTTTTTATTTTTTTTAAAAGATTTATTCATTTTATTACAGCCAGATATACACAGAGGAGGAGAGACAGAGAGGAAGATCTTCCATCCGATGATTCACTCCCCAAGTGAGCCACAACGGCTGGTGCGCGCCGATCCGAAGCCGGGAACCTGGAACCTCTTCCGGGTCTCCCACGTGGGTGTAGTGTCCCAATGCATTGGGCTGTCCTCAACTGCTTTCCCAGGCCACAAGCAGGGAGCTGGATGGGAAGTGGAGCTGCTGGGATTAGAACCGGCGCCCATATGGGATCCCGGGGCGTTCAAGGCGAGGACTTTAGCCGCTAGGCCACGCTGCCGGGCTCACCAACTCTTGGTTTTAAAGTAAGAGTTGGGGGACAGCGTTGCAGTGCGGCAATAACAGCCACTGCCTGTGACAGCAGCATCCCATATGAGCACCCAGTTCAAGTCCCAACTGCTCCACTTCCAGCCCAGCTCCCTGCTCTGGCCAATGGAGGATGATGGTCCAAGTACTTGGATCCCTGAGACCTGTGCGGGAGGCCTAGAAGAGGCTCCTTGATCCTGCTTTCAGCATGATTCAGTCCTGGCCATCATGATCATCCGGGGGGTAAATGAGTATATGGAAGACCCTGTCCCGCCCCCTGCCGTGTGTGAATTAGTGTGTGCGTGTGTACGTATGTTTCCTTATCATTCTAACTCTCTCAAATAAAACAAAAATATCTTTTTAATTTTAAATCAACATACACTTTTAATTTTATTAATGGAAAATAATTTTCAATATTTATTGGAAAGTCATATTTACAGAGAAAGCAGAGACAGAGACAAAGAGAAAGATCTTCTGTCCACTAGCTCACTCCCCAAGTGGCCACAAGGCCAGAGCTGAGCCAATCCGAAGCCAGGAGCCAGGAGCTTCTTCCCAGGTCTCCCACACGGGTGCAGGGTCCCAAGGCTTTGGGCCATCCTCTGCTGCTTTCCCAGGCCACAAGCAGGGAGCTGGATGGGAAGTGGAACAGCTGGGACTCAAACCGGTGCTCAAATGGGATCCTGGCGCATGCAAGGCAAGGACTTCTGTCACTAGGCTATCATGACAGGCCCAACAAAAAAAAAGTCTTTAAAAAAATAAGGAGTTAATAATTAACATACCTTCCTGCCATGCTCTGAACATAGTCAAGCAGAACAGCTCACTGGAACCTGTGGATCCCCAGGAATCAAAAGCATGTGTATGTATAGCATGCTTATGTATCGAACCATGCAGTTGTCATTTGTGCCTTATCGTTACTATGCAGTACAGACAAGTTTGGCAAAGGGGCCCCCAGCTTTCCCATTCATACACTCAAGGTCATGGTTCAGTGAATAAATCCAACATTCATTCAATAGCAAGTTAATGAGTACTCTCTCTGTTCTAGCACTATGCTCGACCCTGGGGAGATACAGACGGAAGGCATGGCCCTATCCACATGGAATGTGCAGTGTAATAGAAGAGACAGCTACATAAACAAACCATTGGAACAGTGTGTGAATAGGGCTTTTAGGAGCACACAGTGCTAGCAGAAAGGAGTAAGTGAGTAGACCCACTCAGAGGAGAAAACCAGGTGGGTTGGGGCGGATGCTTGATCTGATTACATTCAATGGCCTGGACACAGTTAACTGGGAAAATACAAAAGTAAGACAAAACAGAGAAATGAAAAATTATATATATAATGCAAGGCAGACTGAGGTGTCAGGTATGTGCTTTTATGGAAGGCCAAAGTGCTTAGGAAAGGCAGAACAGAGGAGGACTACTCCTTTGTGTTTTTTTTTAAACAAGGGCCCTGAAGGCAGCTTCATAAAGGAGGCGGTATTTGAAGTTGCTCCCTAGATTCTATGCTGGAAGGTTCTATTTATACCAGCAGACATAAATTATTTTAGTGCTGAAGAGGTGATTTTAGACCTTCCCTTAGTTAAAGTCTCCACAGAGAAACTGCAATAAGCAAATATATTCTCCACAGAAAGAATCCACCCAAACACCTTGACATTCTCATTTCACGTATTTCACACATGGTATCTTTCATGTCTGGGAAAGTAGACTAGGAAATGGTTCAAATACCCAAGGGCCTCCAAACATACACACTGGAAAGAGTACCTAATTTCCAAAAAAGGTCGGATTGCAGAAGAACGCGTTTTGATTGGAAAACAAGCTGCTCACTTCTGGGTATGGACCAGATGCTGCAGTTCGGGGACCAAGCGAGTGAAAACAGCTCTGCTGACAGTCGCTGCACAGCCTCCTCTGGCCCAGCGGCCATTGCACACTCATTTCGGCGTCACAGCATGAGACCTACTTTCTTCTGCATAGTTTGATACATTTGTTCCAAGTAGCAGAAATACCTCTGACCACTGCTTCTAAACTGTGCGTGACACATGATTTAGGACTAGAAGACGTGAACAGAGGCAACGTATAAAGATGAAACGGAGTACAAGTGTCAAGTATGAGATTCTTCTCTGCATATGGTACACAAGAGTTAAACAGCTCTCTCAGAAAAGGAAAAGAACATGCAGAATGGAGCCAACGTGGAAAGAGTGATGGGGAAATTAGGTCCCATCAACCAAGCAAGGTGCCAAACATGAATGCGAAAATTAAAAACTGAGGAAAAGAATCTTTTTGTTACTAGGAGAAACACAAGAAAACTGCATGTGATCATCAACTTAGTGAGAGTCATGAAGACTGGGTCAGGGATGAATGGCTTTGGTGTCCTAGGTATCCTTGTAATGCCCTCCCTACTGTCACTGTCTCCATGTGACTCTGTGGGACCGTGGCCCCTTATTACACTTAGAACACTTCTAAATGACCCCGTGAGAATGGATTTCCAGGGTGCTGCAATTCCAAGATCAGAACCCACCATCGCATTCCATGGAAAGGAATGTGACTGATCATCCAAAAAGAGATTATCTTTTTTAAACACTGCAATTCTTAAATCCCTGAATGGTCATAGTATCTCCAGAAATGAGGCTCTTTTTGTTTTTCTTTTCCCAGGAATATCCTTCCTCTTGATAACCAAACTGACCCAAGTCAAATTTCACAGACTCTTTCTATAAACCTGGGTGTGTACACACCCACAAGAGTGCTCTGCTGAGCCAGCACAATGGCTCAACAGCCTAATCCTCCCCATGCAGAACCGTTACGCCTACGGGTGTCGGTTCATGATCTGGCTGCTCCACTTCTGATCCAGCTTCCTACTTACAGAATGGGAAGAGTAGAGGATGGCTCAAGTCCTTGGGCCCTTGTGTCCACATGGAAGACGTGAAAGAAGCTCCTGGCTTCGGATTACATCAGCTCTGTCCATTGTGGTCATTTGGGGCATGACCCAGCAGATGAAAGGTCTCTCTCTTCCTTTCTGTAATTGTGTCTTTCAAATAAAGTGAAGAAATTTTAAAAGAGTGTTCTGCCATGGATCATAAATATAAAGATCAGCTTGCACGCATGGCAAGTGGAATTCATGAAGCTTAAAAGGTCTGAGTTCCCGTACAGAGGAACTCATGGCCCTGGGAATCACACAGCCAGCTACTTAACAAATGACTGCGTGTGCTTTTTCCATGGCAGCCTGCCTGCCAGTTCTCATGGAAACAAAGCACTGTCACAGCCCCTGGGTGTGCTGGCAGAGCCCAGCTCTTTGGCAGCATCCATGGCCCCCTGGCATCTGAGAAGACGACCAAGCAGAGAAAATGTGAGGATTAGGAAAAGAAGTCAACAACACAAACAGTCGATTTCTCACCCCTTCCAATGCTGTAGTGTCAACTGACTCTCCTTCTCTCTAGATCTGAGTTTCTGACAAAAATAAAATCTAAACAAAAAAAAGACACCCAGTTTCACTCACAATAAAACTTAAGTGGCATAGATTTATCTTTTAAATTACTGAAGATAAAGAACCTTAGAACTGAATTGCCAAGGATTTGAGGGGGTAATTGGTCTCAAACTTTGCCAGAGTGAAAAACTCATTCAGTTTCTGTGATGGGCACCACATGAAAAACTTAAATACATGTATCCTGGCAAGAAACAATTCTGCTTCCGAGAATTCTCCTACAGCTGAATTTTGATTTGAGTAAAACAACTGACATGAACATAGTTACTCCATCATAATAGGAGACAAGTTCAATGTCTATCAAAAGCAGGTTGTTTAGGTTATGATTCATCATAACTTGTTCTAGACAGCTTTTTCAAGGAATCAGGAAGTTCTGTTACTGTCACTGAAGTCCAATATGCATTGTTAAATAAAAAGCAAAGTGAGAACAGTATTCATTTTTCATTTAACTTTGCTATTATTTCTTTCATTTAAAATTTTTTTTAAATTTTTTTATTGGAAAGGCAGATACACAGAGAAGAGGATTTATAGAGAAAGTTCTTCTGTCTGCTGGTTTACTACCCAAGTGGCTGCAGTGGCCAGAGCTGAGCTGACCCAAAGCCAGGAGCTTCTTCCAGGTCTCCCATGCAGAAGTAGGGTCCCAAGACTTTGGGCCATTGTCAACTGCTTCCCCAGGTCAGAACCAGGGAGCTGGATGGGAAGTGGGGCAGCCAGGATTCAAATCAGTGTCCATATGGGATTCCGGCACATGCAAGGTGAAGGCTTTAGCCACTAGGCTACTGCACCAAGCCTGCTATCACTTCTTTTGTGTCTGTCTTTTGCTTTTAAAAAGAAAAATGGTGAATATAACACATTTATTCAATTTTTATTTATGTTAGAGAGACCTAGATTATTCATCTACTGGTTTGCTTTCCAAATGCTGGGACAGGTCGAATAGAGGAGGCTGTAACTCAAACTGAGTGACAGAGACTCAACTATTGTATCCATCACCTACTGATTTCCTGGGTGCACATTAAAAGGAAGCTGGAATTTGAAAGCAAAGCTGGGAGACCAACCCAAGAGTTCCAGTATGGGATGCAGGTGTCTCAAGCAGCATCCTGCACTGTGCCTAACACCCTCTCGAGGAAGCCTGTCTCATGCTCAAATTTATCTTACATGATCTCCATGGTTTTCCTCTAATATTTTTCTAACTTTACTTTTTTATATTTAAATTATCATCCCTAGGCGTTTATTTTGAGATAATGCTTAAACATAAACGTTAGATTACATAATGATTGGTGTTTTTTCCTTTTATGTTTTATTTATTGGAATGACATACAGAAGGAGAGAGTTGAGTTTATCTTCCATATGTTGGCTCAATGCCCCAAATGGCTATAACAGTCAGCTCTGGGCCAGGCCAAAACCAGAAGCCAGGAGCCAAAAACCCCACTCTCGTCTCCCACTTTAGATGTCAGGGGCCCAAGTATTTCAGCCACTATCTCCTGCCTCACCAGATGCCATCAACAGGAAGTTAGATCTACAGCAGAAAAGCAAGCACTGGAATCTGAACTTTGATGTGGGATGCCTGGCAAGCCTGGCAAGCACTGTTTAACTCACTGTGCAACAACACTGCCTCCCACTCCTTTAAAAAAAAAAAAAATCCTACCATCTCCTAGTTCCACCACCCAAGGATCAACCCTCCAACCACAACGGACCTTGGGAGGATGCTCAAAGCACACTCAAAACACAACACATCTCAACTCTGTTTTTTCTCATAAATTATCACTATGAATTCTACTTTTTCAAGTTTTTTAGTGGTATCACTTGGGGTTTAAAGCTAGACAATCATGTTGGCTAGAAGGCATGGTTCATCTTCCTCCTTCAGGATGCTGATTTTTAACTTCTTTTCCTTGTTTGATTTCTTTGTTTTGCACCTCCCTAACAGTATTTCACAACATACCTTTCTGGCATTTCCATATTCAGCAAGATGCTGGCCTTCCAATGTTTGTACATTTATATACATACAGGAATATCCTATATGAGAGACAAGGCATCACAGTTGTTGAAAGTACAGACTGTAAATTATTCTGCCCATAAACTGTGTGGTCTTGACAAGCAAGCAAGCTACATAACCCTTCTTTTCTTCTGAATATCATTGTCATATAGGGTTTTTGAAAAAATTAAATGAACACATATACAGTACTTTAGAATTCAAATGTCTAAAATATGGTAAGCAGTCAACAAAAACACACTAAACTTTTACTGTAGAGTTTTAATAAAGAACAGGTGGGAAGCATATAAAATGTCTCACCGTATCTAGAGGTAACAATATAAACTTTTTCTTCTGATGTTCTATTAGGGTAAGTTACATTACACACTTCCTAATACTGAACTACCATTGTATTCCTGTTGTGAATCTCATTTGGGCATGGCAGTTATTCTTTTAAGATGCTACAGAACTCTTTTTGCTAATACTTTATTTAGAAAATTTACATCCATAATGAATAAAATTTACCTGTAATACTCATTTTTATACTAGTTCCTCATTCTCCAGTCCTTCTTTTAGATATACTATTTCTTTCTAACATCACTTTTGCTACTGTAATTGTGCTATTATTTGTCTTGCATCTGTTTTTTGGTTGTTTGGGGCAAGAGTCAAGACTGCTCTGTTAACCATTTAAACAGTGGCACCTAGCACAATTCTGAGAGCACAACAGGTGCTCAGTAAACATACACTGAATAAATGAGCAAATTCACTAATGAGGATATATTAATATATTTGATAAAAATAAATTAGTGAACATACTTCAAAATCCAGAAATTGATTTTCCACAGACTAATTAGTGAGAATCTGTGTTTTTTAAATTTAGATTTTGTTTTCGTAAAGGAATAACTACAGATGTAGCAAAAATTTAAAGGTTAATCATATGTTATAAACAACCTTATGTCACAAATCTGTAAACTTAGATAAAACAGATAAAAATATAAATCAGTAAAACAAACTCAGAAAAAAGCAGAAAATATAAATATCCTAAAGTCATTAAAGAAATTGAAAATTATACTAAAATATTTTCATATCCACAGAACTACCTGGTCTACATGATTTTATAGATAAGTTCACCCAAGTAATTCAGAAAAAAATTTCAATCTTAAAAAAACTATGTCAGTAAACTTAAAATGAAGAAATACTCTCAGTTCAATTTTGATACCAAATCAAACATAAAAGGGTAGGAACTACACGTCAATCTCACTATGTAAGATTATAAATAGAAACAAAAATTATAAATAAAAATTAGCAACATAATACCTAAGCATTGTAAATTAAATATGGTTAATATAAAAATATTAATACTGAAATAAAGTCAAGAACAAGTTGAGCTTATTACAGATATGCAAAAGTACTAATAAGGAAATAAATTAATAAATTGAAGAAGATATATTAGTTCAAAAACATAGGAAAAGTAAAAACTATAATAAAGACTTTTGGCAAATTTGGAGTAGAGGATTTTTTTTTAAACCAGGAAAGCATTCTAAAATACAGAATGTGGGCAGAAGGTATACATGACATTAAAATGGCACATAAGAAGCCATCCCAAATGATCTCCCACGCTCTCTGCTCACGTCGCTGGCTGCCTGCAGAAGAGCTGGCAGTTGGGCTACAAATGGAAGGAAACAAAATCCCCAGTTGTCCCTGGAAGAGCGGTAGTGAGGGGCCATCAGCCAGAAGCACTTCATTTGATTTTCTGTAAACACAGTGAACTCTGTGCTAAGACACTAAAACGTGGGGTTATTTTTCAACATCACATCATCAAGAAGCAGCTCCAGGAAAACTCTGAACTGCTTCTCCTGCCGTTCCTGCTGCCATTGTTCCACTCAAGTCTCCGTCTGAGAACTGCAGACAGGGAAAATGATTCACAATGCAGAATTCTCCAGGTACAGAAAGCAATACACACCAAGGCCGTGAAGTGGGAGAGACAGAGTGTGGCGTATGTGAGGATCTGAAAGAAGCCTGTTGATGAGAGGACTAAAAAGAGAATGAGCAGCTCAACTGAAAAGGTCGCTAGCAGTTAGCTCATACGAGGCCCCTTATGTCATAGGATAACCTAACGGCAATGGATGCTGCTGAAAGGAGAAATACAGTGTGATCAGGTTTGCCTTTTGAAAACAAAAATCACTGTACCTGTACTAACAGGATACAAGAGCAGCTGTGAGCTCATCCATTAAGAGGCTATTAGCGGTCCGCCACAGTAGCCTAGTGGCAAAAGTCCTCACCTTGCGCGCGCCGGGATCCAGTATGGGCACTGGCTCATGTCCCGGTAGCCCCACTTCCCATCCAGCTCCCTGCTTGTGGCCTGGGAAAGCAGTCGAGGACAGCCCAAAGCCTTGGGACCCTGCACCCATGTGGGAGAGCCAGAAGAAGCTGCTGGCTTCTGGCTTTGGATAGGCTCAGCTCTGGTCGTTGTGGCCACTTGGGGAGTAAATCATCAGATGAAACGTCTTTGTCTCTGTCTCTCCTCCTCTCTGCACATCTGACTTTCCAATAAAAATAAACAATAAATCTTAAAAAAGAGAGAGACTATTAGAGTAATCTCCACAATTAACGTAAGTATGAAGTGCCAGGCTAAGAAAATGGGCCATTATTATGAAATTTCACCTGGTAAAAGTTACATAGACCTATCACAGAAAGATGATACATATAAGGAGGTATTTTAGGTGTTACAAGAGGGAGGGTAATTGCAC
Source organism: Ochotona princeps (assembly GCF_030435755.1). Lineage (NCBI taxonomy): Eukaryota > Metazoa > Chordata > Mammalia > Lagomorpha > Ochotonidae > Ochotona > Ochotona princeps. Next base: position 23,485,707 of record NC_080857.1, read on the forward strand.
ATACAGAGACTAGTCAAGAAACTATTACAATGGATAAGGGTTGAGATGATGAAAGCTGGAATGAAGATATTTTGCAGAGGAAATGGAGAGGATACAGGGGTTGATATACACCTGTTCCATGTCTGTGGGCAGGACTATGGTTTCCACACACTACCAACTCTGTGGTTCCCACGCATTCATGTTTCTTCTTTTAACTGCAGTGACCGACACAACTTAGGGCCAGGATAGAAAACAAACCAAATGAATAAAAGAATTGACAAGAAAGTGACTGGATCAGAGACATTTTTGGAATTACATTTAGAATCTTTCTAATCTTGGGGGACAGGGGTTAGGGCAAGATGGCATGAAGGGGTACTTCCTGTTAAACGGCCTCACTGGAAACTGTCACAGCTAAAGATCTACAACAATCAAATAAATATGGGATCCTGGGTTGGATCTTGGAGCAAGAAAAGGATAATGGTGGGGTGGGGGTGGAAACCAGAGATTTACATGGTGTCTGCAGATTCCCCAAAACTATTTTGTGGATATTAAATTCCTGATTGTGATAACTGCATTGTGCTTAAGCTAGACGTTAACGAAAGTAAGGGAAAGAATACATGGAAACACTCTGTACTATTTTGTCACTTTTGTGTAATTCCAGATCATTACTAATTAAAAGTTAAAAAAAATAAGTATCACTGTTGATGGCAGATTGCGTCTTTTTTAAATTATACAACCAATTTTGAAAACAAAAATAAGAAAAGTGAATGGAGAACAAAAGCTGCAGAAAAGGTCAGCAATCTATCTGGTTAATAAATTTCTTTGCAGGGGAGGAGCTGATTAAAAAAGTATGGTGTGACTTAGAGCCAACATGAGACTGTTTTCTTTTACAGTTCATAAATGGTTTCTAAAGGCAACTGGAAAGGACGAGTTCTAAAAATATTTTTTGCAATGACAGCATGGTTGGGTTAGTGTAAAGAGTAGTGATGTTGAAGAACAGCACTCATTTAAACAGCGAGCCTTACAGTGTATTTATTTTAAAAAATCACTCTTCATTACCCTATGGTCACACCTCAGGGTGTGAAAGCAGTTTCTGGGCACTCAGTAAGTGAAAAAAGAAGTTAACTTAATGCAATAATTTATCATGTCTGCCTCTGCTCTCTCATGCAAGAGTCTGGGTTATTTTCAATCTCTTCTGTTATGGAAGATTTCATTCTGTCTTTTTGAATTTCTGTGCAAATTTATTACTGCTTAGCAGAAATCTGCTTACAATGAGTGGAAAAGTAAAATACCAAAAGACACACAGTAACAGAGATAGAACAGCTTAAAGACACTGCATGGGCTGGAAGGTCAGCTCTCCCAGGTCAAAACTCTGTCGGTCCCACAGCTCACAGTGAATTCTATTGAGGGCAAACACTAAGCACCCACCAGACCAAGTTATCAATCTCTTTGTTGTGACATCTGCAACATTTTCTGGAGAATTTATAACTCGAGATCTTATCTATCAGTTAATAAACTCTGAGGTTCATTCATTGGAATTTGTGTTGAAAGGTCTTTGACCATATAACCAAAAACTAAAACAAAGTAATATCGAAAACCATATAAATATATAAACAATTACCCAAGTAGGCACCATGCCCATGACTATAACAAAACAGAAGCATTTTATTACTCTATTTCTCTAATGAAGCAGCCTGGTCTAGAATATAGGCATAAGCTTCAGAATCAATGCTCAAATTTCCCTTCCTTTTTGGCCTTAATTTGCCTATATTTTACCTTTCTTGCCTATAAAACAGATGTAATAACATTGTTACCTTCCAGTGGGCTTATGTAAATTAATGAATTTGGTTGTAAAACATTCTGCAAACATGAAGTGTTACATAAATACTTCTCATTCTTTGAATGTGCTCATTATATTATCCACATTGAACCTTAATATTTGCTTCTAACCCTACACTTGAGATTTCCCCAAGGAAGAAGACGTTTCAACTTCTCTTGCTCACAGCTTTACAGACCTCTCTTTATGTTAGCAAAGTCCAATTCAATAGGACATAGGACCAGGAATAAATACAACTACCCAGAAACCAAGCATTATTCAGTCTCAGGCTCTACATATACAAAATGAACTTTGGTAATAGCTAATCTATTTCAGCATTTCCAACTGGGAAAAGCAAGAGAAACATAGTACTACAGTCAGCAAAAACTAAAAGTTCACAATGTAAGGTCATGACTCTCAAATCCTCTACTTCAAAAGAAGACAATATTTTCTCACTAATAAAAGAGCAGGAACCCATGAGGGCTAAAAAATTTTTTTATATCTTAAGAAGATTTGAGTGATTTGGTCTCTTGCTCCAGTTTTATAATCTTCTCAATGAATTCAAACTGCTGTTACTTATGTTTTACATAGCCAGTCTGAGACTAGTACCAACTTGAAAATCTAGTTTCACACTGAAAATTTCTAGGATGACTACATGAGACCACAGTTCTAATCTGGCTGCCTTCCAGTGGGCCTAGGACATAGCTCACAATGGTCCAAGTACTTGGGCTTTGGCTACCCACTTAAAAAACCTGGATCATTGTTCCTGGCTTTGGCTTAGCCCACTTTCAGCTTTCTGGGGACGTAGGAGAGTGATGGGCTAATGGCTTCTCTCTCTCTCTCTCTCTCTCTCTCTCACTCTCTCACTCTCTCACTCTCACTCTGTCTTTCAAATAAGTAAATCTTGGGGAAAGAGGCAGAGTTAGTGGAGGTTGGTGTTGTAGCACAGCCTGCTAAGTTACCACTTAAAACAAAAGCATCCCATATGAACCCTGTTTTAAGCCCTGGCCACTCTGCTTCTAATCCAACTCCCTGCTAATGCACAAGGGAAAGAACTGGAAATGGCTCAAGTTTAGGTCTCTGCCACCCACATAGGAGAACTGCAGGAATTTCCAGGTTCCTGGTTTTTGTCTGGTCCAGCCCTGGCTGTTCAGGCCATTTAGGGAGTAAACCTGCAAATGGAAGATCTCTCTGTCTCCCTCTTCTCCACCTTCCCCTTCAAATAAAATAAATCAATGTTTTTTAAAAAAGGGAAGGGGAGGGAAAAGGAGAGGAGGGAAGAGGAGGGTGAGGGAGCGGGAAGACACTTTCTATAAAATATACTAAAATTTGTATTTCTATTAGTGAATTTATTCTTGGCAAAATATAATTTTTCATATATGAATGACTTGTCCATAACTCTCACAGATTTCTCTTACTAGTTTTCTTTCTTTATTTCATCGAATTGCTAATATGGTATGAAGATTAGCCACTGTTCGATATGCATGACAAAAATTTTCGTGTGGCTTTCATTATTTTACATTAGGAATACCATTTATGAAGTTACACATAATATGTTTCTTCTGAGAGTCAAAAACAGCTAAGCCATGAATTAATAAAGTCTGTAGGACTATTACATACATATTTGTTATTTATTTATATGAGATTCTGGGAGATTTCCCATCCATGGGTTCAGTCTCCAAACGCCAGCAAAGGCGAGGGCTGAGCCAGGTCAAAGCCAAGAGGCAGCAACTCAATTCAGGCCTCCGTCCAGCGGCAGGGACTAAACTACCTAAGCCATCACCTGTTGCCGCCAAGTCTACAATGATCAGAAACTGAAGTAAGGAATTATGGTCAAGTATCAAACACAAGTGTCCTCACCTGTGGCTTAATCATTCCTAACTGAACATATATGTGTGTGTATATATGTATACACACACACACACACTACTCAACAGAATCTTTAAAATATTTTCAGGCAAACATCAGATATCATAGGTGAAAATTTAATGAGAATTCAGAAAACTTTGAAACAACCAACCTGAAGAACATATCTTTATAAGTGAGGAAAAATATTACCTAATGATACAAGGCAAAGATTCTTTCCGCACAGTGAGTTTATTTAAGCAGTAAAGAAGAAACAATGATGACATGACCGCTTAATGCTGCTTTACTGTAGGCTCACTTCCTGACTGTTAATGACATTGGCTTCAAAAGCGTCTGGCAGGTATTGCCTCCCATGACCACAGAAGACAGCCTCCTGGAGCGAGAGATCCTGGGGAGCCTGGAACGCCCACAGCCAAGACCCAAGTCAGCTCACATCAAACCAGCTGGGCCACAGCTGCATCCCAGCTGCCAGCTTTGATTTCCTATGGCTGTACTAAAAACAATCACTCAGCTTGATCACATGCTAATTAAATCCGAATCACTACAGCAAAGGCTCACAACATTAGGAATTAAAACTTGGCAAGAATTTAGAAAGACTATCTGCATAAAGAATCAGAGCTATGACTTCCTGTATCTCCACATATTTTGCCATCTAAGATCAGACAAAGAGGACTGATGCTATTGTGGAAAAGATAAAGATGATAATGGTTAAATATTATCCAGGAGAGAAGCAAATTGTAGTGGCCTATTCTACAATGCCATAAACAGCAAATAGCCATCATTATCAACACTGAGAAAAATGCTTTCCCTGAGGCTCACCAGACCCTAAGTTCATGCCTTGCCAAGTTTTTCTGACAAGTTTTCCTAACAAAGTCCCCAACACATAACAGTTGCTCAATAAATGTTTTTCTGTTGAGTGAAGCTGGGACAGAAGTTACACAGTTGTATTCTTCCAACCAGGTGACAAGGATGATTCAGAGAAATTAAGAGATAAGACAGTGCAAATTTCCATGGACTTGTGAGATGACATGTCGGCACTTTCAAACGGTAAAGAAGACTATTTGTGGTATCTATCTCAAGCATATTTATTAAAGAAGCAGAAATCACTGGTAAAGCCACAGCTTATTATCAGTAATGACATCATTACTGACAGTATATGAACAATGGGAGATCTTGCTGGTGCTTCTGATCTGGCACCTGCCCACCTGCTCTGTGGAAGTGCACCTTCATCTCTGGGACACTACTTGCTCATTCACATGGAATGCATGTGCTTTACATCACAGCTGGAGAGAAATGAGCAGATGTATTTATCTTGCTGTCACTTTTCTCCTGGGCCGAGCGAAGACTAGGTCTGTACTAGGGACTACAGACAATCTCAATCTTCCGTTCTTATTTCCAACATGACATGACTAAAGGAGAACTCTGGAATCCTTAGGAGGTTTCTAGGACTCAGCTTGAGAATACATCCACAAGCTTGGCTTGTGAGCCTGGACACAGTGCCATGTGCCCACTGCCTGGAGACCTAGGTTTAGATTTGAGGAGCAGTGATGGGCCCTACATTGTATAAGGTGGGTAGAGAGGGAGGCTGGGAGTTACAGTGAGCACTCCGTGAATTGTGTGGCTCCTGGTCTTGGCCAAAGGACAGACCTTGATCTGTATTCTGAATCATAAAAAGTAAAGGGTGTGCTGAAAGGAAAGTCAGATAGCAAAGAAAGTCAGTTGAGATTGGGCCTCCATGAATTGTAAGAAGATCCCTGTTAAATAATGTGAGCCAAAAATATAAAACTCAGTGGAAAGGGAGACTCCATAGGCTAAAGCTATATTAGGGCAGCATTCCACAAGGATTCCTAACCCTGATGCTAACTGAATTCCCTATGTACTGTTGTGGATAACTTTGTTTCAACAGCAAAATCCTAAAGCAACCTATGAAAGGAAACTCCTTTAAAGGCAGTTCCAGGCATAAGGCTGTCCCTATTGCTGAAGGGCCTGGCAGAGATCTAACAGCCCCCCTCTCAGGGGTGGGGAACCTTTCTTCTGCCAAGGACCATTTGGATATTTATCACATTATTTGCGGGGCATACAGAATTATCCTCTTACAAATGAGCCTGCTATAGATTTATTGAATTTCATGTTCTGCCTATGGTTGCCTTGGCAGGGCTAGATCAAATGCTGTCACTCTGGGTCCAAGGATCCCCAACAGGACCAGGAGAACTAGGAGGCAGCAATGTGAAACCATTGAGCAAAGTGAGACATGTAGGGGTTGAGAGGAGCATCTCAGGTAACACAAGTTAGGGTGCCTGGAAAGCCCGAGACCCAATCCCAACTCCAAGGTATGTGAGCGTGATATCAACACCAGACACATCCATCTGAGTTGAGTCCCTTACAGGATAAGATTGCTCCTGCTGGCTGGCACCACTCAGCGGACACAGGAAGGTGGGGGCACCACTGGCCACCTGCCCATGGTAGTCCTCTATACTTTATACTTTGGCAGGAACAGAGAAGGCCCTGGGTGAAAGAAGTGTTTTGGTGAAACAGTATTGGATTTTCAGTTTGACCAATACTAAAGTCCTTGGGAGGGCTCTATAGTGGAATTCATGCTGCGTTTTCTTCTCAGGAAAGAGAGAACTGCCATCCATCTGATACATGAAAAGAGGGATTGGAAGTGGACACCTACTCACTCAGGGCAAATAATCATTTCAGCTGATGAACCGAAAAGACATACAACAGCACAGCCACATGGGAGCCGTTGGGTGTGCCAGCATGCTTGCTTTTGAAACGACTGATATCCTGTTTCTGGAAACTTAGTCCTCGCCTCTATTCTCTTCTAATAGAACCCAATCGGTTTCTGACAGCTCTTTCCCAAACAGCTGTCTTTCATTTAATTTCATTTAGTGTGCAAACCGTTTCAAGTTGCGTGCACAGGCATACTGTGAAGAATTCATTTTCTCTAGTTTCCTGGCGACAATAAAAGAATTTAATAATAATAAAAAAAAGTTGAACTTTGGCCTCAAATGTTGCTGTCCTGCCGAAACGGTGAATTACACAAGTGGAAGTGATCCAAAGGTTATTTTGTCCACCCCTACCATGCAGAAAGAGCCTAAACAGAGCCTTTCAGGCAATTATCTTACTTGTCTTTTTCAAATCCACATTCTCACTAAATAAATTTGGTCCAGACCTTGATAATTTGAAGAATGTATTTCCCACAGGGAAAAGAGTCAGGTGGGAGGTAGGAGCAGAAAGGCATTCAGGACTCACAAACTGGAACTTGTCACAATATAGAATTTAAAAGCTGGTTTGATCCCAGAATGTACAGGAGAATGTCAGAGAAGATGTTTTCACTGTTTTTTGTTTGTTTGTTTTAAGATTCATTTTATTTGTTCCAAAGTTCAAGTAACAGAGGGAAAGACAGGAGGTCTTCCATCTGCTGGTTTACTGCACACATGACCACAACAGTTAGGATTTAACCAGGCTGAAGCCAGGAGAAAGAAGCTTCATCCGGGTCTCCCACAAGGCTTCCACTGCTTTCCCAGGCACACTAGCAGGGACCTGGATCAGAAGTGGAACAGCCAGAACTCAAATGGGTGCTAGCATCTCAGATGGAAGCTTTATCAATAATACTACAACTCCAGCTCCTCACTGAATTCTTGAAGGGGAGATTCACAATATTGCATAACCGTTTTAACTCGTGGGCTCCAGAGCTAAATAACCAGGAATTCAAACTCTATTATTGATATTCTAGGTATTGTCCCCAAAAGAGTCCCAAAAGTAACATTTGCTCATACTATGTTTCAGCCATTCAGATGATTTCCATACATTAATGAAAAATTACTTGTATAAGTGAATACTAGTAATTATTGTTTCCAGTTTTCAAATTTCTCACTTTTGCTTGTGAAAAGCAAGTTTCCAAAACAAGACTTGAGATTCACGCAACCTAGACAAAGAAACCAGAATAAAGAAAAGCTACTACGTTCTCTCCTTACTTCCCTTACATCCAATGCAAGAAGCAGCTAGGGACTGACCAAAAAGCAGGGAAGGTTCAGTTCTGTCTCTTTTCCTATGTAACAACGGTAAGAAGAGGCGGTTGTGAGGTAATGTGAATACCTGTCTGTTTTTTGGACAGTTTATTACCTTCTCTACTTTTTTACTCCTCTTATGGTCACTGCATTATTTTCTGAATTCCTTCCTCCCTCCCTTCCTTTCCTCCCTCGCTTCCTTCCTCTCTCCCTCCCTCCCTTCCTTCCTTCCTCTCTTTTTTACTTTCTGAATTTCTTATTGTTTCTTTTTAATTTTTATTGGAAAGTCAGATATACAGAGAGGAGGAGAGACAGAGAGGAAGATCTTCCGTCTGATGATGCACTCCCCAAGTGAGCGCAGCAGCCAGTGCTATGCCGATCCGAAGCCAGGATCCAGGAATTTCTTCCGGGTCTCCCACGCGGGTGCAGTATCCCAAAGCTTTGGGCCATCCTCGACTGCTTTCCCAGGCCACAAGCAGGGAGCTGGATGGGAAGTGGAGCAGCCAGGATTAGAACTGGCGCCCATGTGGGATCCCGGGGCGTTCAAGGCAAGGACTTTAGCCGCTAGGCCATTCCGCCGGGCCCTCTTTCCTGAATTCCTAAACCAAAAGGGTCTCAAATGCCCACAAAATATCACAAAGAATATGTTTATGATTCCTTATAGTTTTGTCCTTAACTTAAATATCTGTCTCAGAAGACATGCTCAACTTCCTTTTCCAATTTATCAGTAGCCCCTGATTGTGAAGGTCCTTAGAAATGACAACTGTCCCATATGAAATTTGGTGGAATTTGGGCCTAGCATTTTCTGTGTACCATTAATAATTACACATCAGTATCTTGTAGGTAATACAGTAAAAGTGTTCAGTTCAACTGAAACTTTAACTCAAGAAGCACATAATTCAAGGGTGACTAAAAGTTTGTTTGGTCAGCAGGATTTTGCTTATTTGGGGGAGAAATATGTAGGGGAAAGTGGGGGGAAATGACTTGTTTCATTGGAAAGTGACTATATTCATCATCTACTTAATATGATAATAAAGAAAAATAATGAAAAAAAGTGTTAGCCTTATCATAAGAAAGCAATAAAGAAATTTCTAAAGCAGCGAAAATGGGTAAACATGGGGATAAGAAGTCATCCCTTTACCAGGATTTATTAAAATTACTTAAAGATTGTTCATTCCTGGGGCTGTTTTTAGCCAAAGCCATCTGCTACAAAGGGAGTAATGGTTCCTCAGGATCCCATTTAACTCCAAGATGGGATGATAACTGAAATTGTTTCTAGCATGAAACCATATTGTTTTTAGAAACTCAGGTGAACAAAGGGCCATTATTTAAGCTGCCCACTCCCACCCGCTTTAACAGCTGAACAATCTCTTCCAATATAAGTAAGACGGATTATGCTGCTCATCTAAGTTCAGAACTGCTTTGAAGGGCAGAAGATAAAATTGTTTTTAAAAATATGCCATTTCCCTATGAGGCCATCAGAATCAACAACTAGGTTAGGCAAGGATTAGAGGAGCTAAATTTGGAGGTTGCTATCCTTGCAACTGTATAAGAGGCAAAGAAATTGAAAAGTTGATGGCAAGTAGGGCCAAAGTGTGAAATAGTTCATGAACAGTCAAATGTGGCTAGAAAATCAGGATATATTCTGGAATTCTCTCCAGGAATGCCAATGATTTGGCAGACATTGGCTGCAGCAACCCATACCATTCAATTTGACGAAAGACAAAATCTGACCCGTTTTAAAAGGGAAGATGAGAAATGAGGTCGATGGTGCTAATACCTTCTGTTATCAAATTCTATCCACTCCTTCCCCTTCTACCCCCTTTTCCCCAACACTAGCAGGAATATCAGGGCCAAACACGACATTCAGAAAGAACTGTGACTGCTACCATTCTATACTCCAGGCCCCAAAAAATTGGTTTCTTGATCCAACCACCCAGAAAGAGAGGGAATGTTGTACAGCAATGACAACAGAGGATCCCCAGGCACATCCCTGGGAAAATGCACGGGGAATGTCAATGGAAAAGAACTGTCCCCAGCAAAGATTTTATCGTCTGTTTCTATCAAGCTCCTTACCTCCCTCAGAAAACTCTGCCTCCTGTTCTACAATGCTTTGGGTGGGACTCTTACACTTCTCACTAGCACCATGCCATAGCACTCAAGAAATAAAACCTACCTCAGCCCCATGTTTACAAAAGAAAGAGACATGTACCAATTCATGCCATAAGCTAGGCTCACAGCCACATTATAAAAGTCAGATTTAACTTGCCTGCCTTCTATCAAACCATGAATCATTTCTACACTGACCCCCCAAGACTTTTGTATTCTGGCCAGGGAGCATTTCAAGTGTGTGGTCATCAAGTGCCATGAATAACAGAGAATTCAGGAAAAGCAGTTTCTAAATCAAATCCGTACTCTTGAAAATAAACACATTTCCAAATGATGTAATTACAACAATATGCCACTCTGAGTTTGAAATGGAATATGATGCTACGTTTTTTTTAAAGAAGAACCCAGAAGGAAATATGACATCATAATTTCTTGTAACTTTTTTCCTTTATGCAACAAAGCTACCTCCTGTAACGTAAGGAAATAGGAAGATAGATTAAAAATAAAGTTAGTTAGACTAGGCTGTCATAGAGAATAGAGTAAACTGTATTTGAATTGAAATAACCCAGACTCAAACAGATAATTGAAGTAGTAGACTGAATCCAAACCCCCAAAGGAGAATAGGTGTTTTTAAATATACGTGATAGTTTTATTGAGATATAACTCACATATCATAAAATTCTCCTATTTAAAGCATACAACTCAGTGGGTTTTTTTTTTTTTTTTTGGTACATTCAGAGTTTTGCGACCATCACCAAATTTCACTCCAGACTATTTTCATCACTTGAAAAGAAACCTTGTTCCCATTAGTAATCACTGTCTATTCCTTCCTCTGTCCAGATCCTGGCACCCACTCATCTACTTGGTGTCTCTGTGTATTTACCTAGTCTGCACATTTCATTCAATATGTCCCTGTTTGTGGGACCAGCCACTGTCACTTAACATAATGTTCATTTATGCTGAAGCGCTCATCAATACTTTATTCCATTTGTTGTAAAATACCATTCCACTTAAGAATAGGTGACACTTCGCCTCAGTTGGCACCCCCTGTCTACCGTGCCAGCTGTTGCGGACACTTGGGGAGTGAATCATCAGACGCAAGATCTTCCTCCCTGTCTCTCCTCCTCTCTGTATATCCGGCTTTCCCATAAAAATAAATTTTAAAAAAAAGTCATAGTAAAGAGAGAAAACCCACTAAACTATTATGAAGCAGAACAGACCAAAGTAAACTGCAATCAAACAGGTTCCAGCTCAAACAAAGTCATTCATAGGCTACAGAAGGTCAGAAAATGTCTCCTTCATGAACCTCAGCTCTCTCATCTATAAGATGGAGATAATCTTGGGGCATGTGTGGTGGCTCAACATGCTAATGCTCCACCTGCAAACTCTGGCATGCCATATGGGCGCTGGTTCATGTCTCAGCTGCTCCTCTTCTAACTCAGCTCCCTGCTCACAGCCTGGGAAAGCAGCAAAGGATGACATAGATCCTCGGGTCCCTGCACTCACATGCAGAATCTGGAAGAGGCTCCTGGCTCCTGGCTTCAGATCCACTCAGCTCTGGCCATTGCAGCCATTTGGGGAGTGAACCAACAAATGGAATATCTTTCTGCCTTTCCAAAAAAAATAAAAAATATTTTTAAATGATTAAGATAATATCTAGCTCTAATGATTTCACGTAGTTGGAAACAATATATAGACGCTCCTAAAAGACCAGGCCTTGGTCTTGTTCTCTATTCTAGCTCCATCCCCAGGATCAATGCCTAGAGTACAGCAGGTACTGCATATCTGTTGAACACATTAACAGAATGTTCAAAGTACTATTCAGCAAGCGTATGGCTTCAATAAGTGGCAAAAGTTATCATCAAGTTACTGACTTCAGTATAATGTTTAAGTTCCAAGTAATTCATAAGCTAATTATCTTAGTACCATACCCTGAGTGAGAGGCAAGTATAAGCCAATTTATCCTGAGGTAAGGCAATCCTGATAGGAACAAAAGAGGACTTCAGAACTGTGGCACCGATACTGCAGTTCATCTGCAAATTAACTTTTGCTTACTTTGTATTGCTGAATACAGGAAATGTTAGAAAACATGGTCCCAGACAGAGAAAATGTTCAAGGCTCAAGAAAAAAACAGGAAATGAAAACTCTACCATGTTGATTTAATACTGATTATAATAATATAATTACATTTACAAAGTTAGGAGACTAATTTTTTAAAAAATAAAATGAAAGGTTCCTTAGGTTCTTACTTTTCTCTAAATATCCTTCAGTCCAATTTTTTTAAGACAGAAATTCAAGGGCAGTGTTTTGGTTAAACAGGTTAAGCTGCTGCTCGTGGTGTAGCATCCTAAATCAGAGTGCAGATTCAAGTCTAAGCTGCTCAGCTTCCAATCCAGCTGCCTGGGAAATCAGCAAGGATAGTCCCAGTCCTTAGGTCTCTGCCACCGTGTAAAATATCAGGGTGGAGCTCCAAGCTCCTGTGTTTAGCCTGGACCACCTGGATGGTGTGGCCGTGTGGGGAGTGATCAGTAGACAGCACATCACTCTAAGTTTCTCCCCCTCTCTATTGCTTTGATTTTCAAATAATATCAATCTTGAAAAAAATTAAAGCAATGTAAAAAAGATCTTTTGAAAAACGGGTTGGCGGGGGAGCCTGTGTGGTGGCCTAACGGCCAAAGTTCTTGCCTGAAAGCTCAGGATCCCATATGGGTGCCCGTTCAAATCCCAGGATCTCATATGGGCGCCCGTTCAAATCCCAGGATCCCATACAGGCGCCCGTTCAAATCTCAGTAGCCTCGCTTCCCATCCAGCTCCCTACTTGTGGCCTGGGAAAGCAGTCGAGGACGGCCCAAAGCCTTGGGTTCCTGCACCTGCATAAGGCTCTTGGCTTATGGCTTCAGATCAGCTCAGCTCTGGTCGTTGCGGTCACTTGGGGAGTGAATCATCAGATGGAAGATCTTCCTCTCTGTTTCTCCTCCTCTCTCTATATCTGATTTTCCAATAAAAATAAAATAAAATAAATAAAAATAGATTTAAAATAGTTAAAAAGGAGGACGAGGGAGGAAGGAGAGGAACACTACAAGTAACATATCAGTCTGGAAATACCTAGTTTCTGGGTACTTATATAATTCATAAATTTTACATAAAGACCTATAACAATAGCAAACAAAACAAAACCTAAATTAAATGGAAAAATTTAAGTTCAGTCACCATACACAATAAGAAATGACTTATAGGGCTTGGAAAAATCCTCACTTTGCATGTGCCAGTATCCCATGTTGGCACCAATTCCTATGAAGGCTGTTCCACTTCCCAACCAGCTCCCTGCTTGTGGTCCCAAAGACTTGGGATACTGCACCCGCGTGGATGACCCAGAAAAAGCTCCTGGCTCCTGGCTCCTGGCTTCCAATCAGCTCAGCTCCAGCCATTGTGGCCACTTGGGGAGTGAACCAGCGAATGGGATTAGAATCAGCGCCCATATGGGATCCCGGCGTTAAAGGCGAGGACTTTAGCCACTAGGCCACCGTGCCAGGAGCTTACTTGCTTCTTGAGCTGGGCACAATAGTATTTAATGATCTGGAGTGGTGAGAAGCTTTTGACAAAGCAAGTGCTTGCATAAAGAATCCTTTGGAGTTTTCCTTTCATTTCTCCTTAAGTTCTTTAAGGAGAAAACAGAATGCACTCAGAAGCAACTGTCTTCCTTCCCTCACCTCTTGGCAAAGTCCTACGGAAGCCAGAATTTTTGTTTCCTGTTCTCTCCTGCAAAATCTTCTGATTATTTTTTTTAAGATTTGTTTTATTTTTATTAGAAAGTCAGATTTACAGAGAGAAATATCTTCCAGCCACTGGTTCACTCTCCAAGTGACCACAATGGCCAGAGTTGAGCTGATTGGAAGCCCAGTGACTCTTCCAGGTCTCTCATATGCCATCCTCTATTGCCTTCCTGAGCCATAAGTAGAGAGTTGGAAGGGAAGTGGAGCAGGCAGGATTAGAACCAGCGCCCACATGGTGTATGCAAGGTGAGATTTTAGCCACTATGCTACCATGCTGGGCCCCGGCCGATTCTTTCAAGTTTTCAAAGTCATCCAAAAATAGAAACTGCCCCTTATGCATGACCTGGCACTAAATGCTAAAACTTCTGTAGATTGTTAGCAGTAAAAATGCCAAATAAAAATCTCCCGGATACACTCTTTCATTCTGTATATGCTGTTACCTTGAGCTTCTGGAATTTCTCTCCAACATAAACCGTCCCAGTGTCACTGTGATGGAGGTGACCTCAGCCTTTGTGAACCCTGTCACTGGCTGAGTTCCAGTCCCTAAAGCAAACACAGCAGGAGGCGGGCCAGGCTGCCTTGATGCTGACAAACGCTAACTAGCTCGCCTAACAGGAATCCAAGCAGATCAAACCTGCAAAATTCTTTATAAAAGTCATTTATTACCTTTTTACCCACAAAGTACCTTTCTTTGGGGGAAGTTATTTGACCAAAATGACTTTTTTTTAAATTAACGTTTTAAATGTTTATTTGCTTTTCATTTACTTGAAAGGCAGAGCAACAGAGAACCACGGGGCATGGGGGGGGGAAACTAGGAAGAGGGAGAGGAAGGCAAGAAGGTGAGGCAGGGGAGGAGGAGGAGAGAGGGAGAGACAGAGAGAGCAACAGTGTATCTACTGGTTCACACCTCAAACCACCACAACCGCTAGGGCTGATGCAGGCTGAATCCAGGAGCCGGGAACTCCATCCAAGGACCCAAGTGTTTAAGCCATCAGCTACTGCTTCCCAGGCATATTACCTGGAAGCTTGATAAAAAAAAAAATAGGGGTGCTGGGACTCGAACCAGGCACTCCAGCATTGAATGTAGGCATTCCAATGGCAGTCCAATCCTGGTCCCCATAACTCCTGCCCCTAATAATTTTTTTCAAAATGCTTGCTCCTTGTCAGAAGTAGTCATAGGATCTTTCTTTATTCAACTTTCCTCTACCCCAAACCAGAGAAACTTCCCTTTCGCAGCTATATATTAACATGTTAAATTGATTTTCACGCCAGGAAAGAGAGAATGAGAAATAACTGCAAATTGTGGAAACAGATGTGGGCCATTAGAGCATCAGTTACAACAAGCCACACGATATTCGTAGGAGGAATAGTAATAGAAGCTCAGTTATTGGCACCTGATACTGTAATAGCTTTTAGTTTCGTTCTTTAGTTTCTGGTTGTCTGCCTTTCAGCCATTTGATTTGTTCTTACAAACAAAAACAAACAAACAAAAAACTATGTATGCATTTGAAAGAATCACAAAGAGAGAGAGGATAAATTACAACCACTAGTTTACTTCCCACATGGCTGCAATGGTCAGGGTTGAGCCAGGCCATGCCAGGAGCCAGAAATTCCATCCAGTCTCCCAAGTGGGTGGCAGGGATTCAGGTACCCAGGCAATCTTCTGCTGCTTTTGCAGCTACATTGGCAGGAAGCTGGATCAGCAGACTGACTGGGACTTGAACTGGCATAGATATGGGATGCTAGCATCTTGGGCAGCAGCTTAACCCACTGTACCACAATGCCAGTTTTATCCACTCCTCACCACTTTTATTTGTTGAATCACTGTACTCCTCATGGCAGGAAGAAAGACAGCAAATTCAAACTCAGTGTAATAATTTACTTCCTAGTGGAGCGGTCCTGACTACATCTCTAAGGCTCAATACACTTAGACACATGATGAATCTGTTTTAGCCAATAAATGGCTCTAGCTCAGGTAATTAATATCCATGAAGGCTAACAGCAACACCACCAAAGGCAAGGCACAATGGAAGGAAGGGAGACCACAGCCCAAATCTAGCGAATGAGAGGAGCCAAGTCCCACCTGCCCTCCAGTGAGCTCACTGAGCTACCCACAGGGGTCACACTGAAAGGCCAGGAAGCCTCCAGAAACACATTACAGACTTCCCAAATTAGACCTGTGTGCAACAGGCAGGAGTTTCTACATGCTCAGCAGGCAGATGAGCATCCGACATGATTTGCAAAATAGTTTTTAAGCCATTTTTTTTTCTAATACAGCAATTTGTATTGGATCACATTTCCCTCTACAGTCAAGGGCTTTGGAAACCCACTCTGTCTTCTTTCTTTACCATCAAACTCCCACATGTTTACGTGGGCAGACTCTAATCCGAGCATGAACCCGGTCAGGAGGCAAGAGACTGATTGGGAAGAAAGTCAAAGAGAACGTCTCTCACCTTTGAAATTCTAACTGCTGTCCAGGCACTCCCTCTCACCCCACACTCCTCTCCTAACATGTAGTATTTATTTATCTTTAATTCTCCTCAAAGGTGCCTGGAGAAGCCTGCCGAGAGAGCTGCCACCTTCCAGATTTAATCGGTTTTCCTCACTTGTTTGGCAGCTCTAAATGCAGAAACCAAAAACTCTTCTGCTTGATTGGGCTTTCTCAACTGGCACAGACTCACACAAATGTCATCGAAGCGGAACAATAACAATATAAAGTTCCCTCCCTCACAATGGCCCCAGTGTTATTCCGAGGGGTTGTCACTCCACCTGTCAGCTGCCATCAGAGGGAAACGAATTTGCGAATTTATACACTTTTCTTAGGCATGTTCTGTCTTTCTGCCCCCACCCCTTCTTCCTATAACTACCTCCTATTCTTTGAGGACTTGTAGACTTTTAAACACATTTTCTTTCTGCAACTTTTAAAGGGTGCCTGTTCACAAGTGGGAAACTGTGCCACTAAATACATTTCACTGTGGTGAAGCAGGCGATGGGGCCAGGAGAGGATCTTGTGTGATAATGTAGCTACATGGTCCAAGAACATTACTCTAGGCCACAGCTGGGTTGAGAGTGGAGAAAGGAGCCCAGCAGAGCCTGCATCTCATTGCAGTGAAGGAACAGCATCTGCGTCCCTAACCTGGGCAAATCCAAGTCAGACACATCTATGACACTGTGCATTCCCTGAACACCACGACCAAGTACCACCCATTGGGGAGCCGTCTGCTGAGCCAGTAACATACCATGTTGGGGACCTACAAATGCTAGGAATCCATGGAGTCTCCTGCATAAAAAAAGGCAGGAAATGATAAGCAAATGAGAACAAAAATACTTTAGCACCCTGGGATTTTCAAACTTTGGAAAATCAAGTCATTGAAGAAAGCAAACCTTTGAATACTTTGAAAAGGAACAGACTGCACAGTTAAACAATAAATAATGCAGATGCTAACTAGTTATGTCCACTGCTGTCTCCAGATCCCCCAGGATAGGGCCTGGCACTAACAGGTGCACAGAAAGGCTTTCTCCCTGCCCAGAGGCACTATTCCCAGACACCAGCCCAAGCATATGGATCCTCTTACTTCATTCAGATTCCTACTCAAAGATCTCTTCAGACATGCACTGCTTGCCCTGGATGCTTTAGACTTCACTTACTCTCCTTCACTTCCTTCATAACAATGACTGTTACCCATCATGCAAGTTGACTTGCTTACTTTTACATTTCTAAACAGGTACCCTTTTGTTCACTGTTTGTTTCTCCAGTCTCTCTAATGATACCTCACATGTAGTGAGTATTCAATAAATAGTTATTAAGTGAATGAGCGGTTAGACTGGATTATAACTTTATGAAGCTTTTTCTTTCAGTTCACCAGTCCATCAATAAACAATTACTAGTTATTCACTAAACGGTGAGTACTGGCTAGAATTTTTTAAAAGCACTGACTACTAGAACCTCCTGGCTAAGGAAGTCACAGTCAACACGAAGAGTCAGGAGACTGCACAGAGGGCTGTGAGCTCAAGGAGGACAGGCCTCTGCATCAGACTGGCCCAGCCAGCGCCTTTCCAGTGGAGCTTCAGGCAGTTATCCTGCAGAATGAATAGAGTGTACATCACAGGATGGAAGGCCAAGGTCGGCAGAGGGCAAACGGTGGAAGTGAGGCGAGGAAGATGTGGAGGACTGCTGCAGTGAACATAAAGGTTTTAAATGCTAAAGCAAATAACTCTGGAGTTTGGAAGGAACCATGGCAGATTTTAAGCAGAGGAGTTCCAGGATCTGATTTGGCTTCAGGAATACCAATCTGAGAATACCACAGAACTTGGATTAGAAGGGGCCAGAATGGAGCAAGAGAGGATTCTGCAATAGGTCAGTGAGAAGGAATGATACCAAGACAACACACCCCTCCATTCATCTTTTTTCCTTCACTTTTTTGAATAAGGATTCTTAATGCTTGCTCAGGCGAAGCTGTGTGCAAGGCACTTGGAACAGGCAGCAGCTTTAAAACTGGGAATAGGTAAAATATAAAAGATTGGGTGACTGCCTGCAGGAGCTCAGCATGACTGGCATGGATGGCAGCTGAGTGACTAAGTGCAAAGAGGTGCTAGTCACCACAATAGGAAATGAAGGGGGTAGGCAGAAAGGAAATAGTGGGGGTAAGCTTGGCAGGGGCAGGATGCAGGGTTGGCATGTGAAGCTTCAGATGGTCTAAAGTGCCAGATGAACATCTAAATGGAGATATCCATAGGCACCACACAGGCAATTCATTACCTGTGTAAGAACAAACTGGGGAAAAATCATTTCATTCTGGATAAATTCTCTAAAATTTCTATACATGGCAAGCCTTTGAGACTGCAAATTTCCCTTCTCCTATCCCCAAATGAAAATACTCAAATTAGTTAAACTCCTTTAGAGAAGTAAATGGTCTCACAGACACTAAAATCATGCCTTTTGCTAAAAAATGTAAGCAGGGAGGGGTTGGCACTGCGTTACAATTCAGTTATGCCATAGCTTGCAATGCCTGTATCCTGTAACAGTGTGCTCATTCGAGCATCAGATGCCCTGCTTCTGATGCAGCTCCCTGTGAATGCACCTGCAAAAGAAGAAGAAAAAGGCCCAGGTATTTTTGGCCCCTGTTATCCACATAGGAGACCAGGATGGAGCTCCTGACTCCTGGCTTTGGCCCGGTCCAGGCCTGGCCAATTGCAGCCATTTGGGGAGTAATTCAACAGAAGCAGAAATGCTTATTCACTTGCTCTCTCTTTCTCTTCTCCATGTCTTGAGTCAAAACAATATATATTTTTTGAAATGTAAAAAGAAAAATTCAAATTACAAGACTTTTTTCAGAAAAATACTTCTGTGTGTATATATACATATATACATATATATAAAACTGAACAATTCTGACATTTTGCTGTTGTGTTAATCAAAAGACAGACCCATGAAAGACAATGGGAAATGGGTAGGAGGTCAAATGTAAAAGAAAAAAACAAGGAAGATGACATGAACATTTGACATTTCTAGGAATTATGATTTAGCCATCCAGTCTTGAGCTAAGTGTCCTTAAATGTCACCAGTGTGCGTCCATCCATCACCAGCAGATGATCTGTAGCAGTTTATGAACACTCATTCATTACAGATGAATATTTAAGAATCACGAGACCAAAGAGGAACACAGACAAGAAATCAATGCTAGATAGGAGTTAAAGTAAGCACTCAGACTTTATTCTTCCACAGATAGTAGCAATGGTCTACAAATCTAGCACTAACCTTCCTAGTAACCAAAGCAGAAAGGAAAAAAACAATGCAACTGAGTGTAAGATTCCTAATAACAACATTAACTTTGTTTTCAGTGAATCGCTGTTTCCCGACTCCAAGATCTGAGAACTTCATCTCCATGTTTTCTCGCAGTTAATCTGGATGTGGTGTCTAGTCAGGAAGAATTTAGCTGTTTACTACCAAAGGCCAGTGACTTCATACCAAAAAGGGGAGGAGGGGAGAGGAGAGGAAAGAGGAGACAGAGGAGGGGAGAGTAGGGGAAAGGGAAGAGGGAAAGGGAGGGGGAAGAGAGTGAGAAAGCAAGGGAAGAGAGGGCAAGAGGTGACAGGAGGAGGAGGAAGAGGGGAGGAGAGGGGAAGAGGAACGAGGGGAGGAGAAAGACAGGAGGTGAAGGAGAAAGGGGGAGAGAGAGAGAGAACACTGCACGGAGTAAAGAAAAAAGAGAAACAGCTAAGGACTTAAGATTCACACATCTCTCTGATGGGAAGACTTGGCCAACACTCTAATTCAGGCAATCCAAAGAAATGAATAGAGAACGGGTCATTCAACCAATCTTCTATAAATATTTCTCAGAAGCACATTTTGAGTAACTGGAAGAAGAGAATTAGAACTCCTCATCTCTAATAGAAACCTCAAGAGGTTTTCGCAGTGTGATTTAAATGTGGCATGATTTTAAAGATGTTCACAGTGTTCACCGATAGCTAAAGTGGAGACACAGCCAAAGTCCCTTCCAAAATGAAGAGACAAACGAAGGCATTATACTTTATACAAATATGGATATCATAGAAAACACTACAGACATAAAAAATGAGATTTAGAGTTAGTCTTGGCTTCAAATCCTGGTTATTATTTACTGCTGTACAGACCTAGAAAAAAATCACTTTCCCTGACCATTTCCTTTATCTATAATACACAGCGTAGTGAAGAATAATCCAGACAGATAAACATCAGTGTTAGGTAAACAGGTATAAAAATAATGAGGACAGGGTGGGCCAATATCTATAGAACCTCTTCAGAATAACGGTCTTTGAAACTGGAGAGAGACTAACATGCAATTTTATGTGGCAAAGGAAGACTTCTTTATAATCCAATGCAACAGTACAATTCTAAGAAAGCACAACTTCTGAAAATGGGACTGTATCTCATTCTTTTTCCTTAAGACTGCTGGATGGTTGAAAATAACACAATTCTCAACCTATTCTCAAACCCAAGACCTTTTTTGGTCTTCCTTTAGTTGCATCCAATTGGTTAGTGTTCGGTGTTTGTTATAAATATGAATAACCTACACATCAAATGATAAATGACAATAAAATAACTCTTTCATCTACCTTCTAAGTAACCACCCACATGTTGCTTCTGTATAGCATCAAATTTAAGACGTAGAGAAAGAACACTTACGATAAATGACTTAATTATAAACCTATACTTGCCAGGAAAAGAATTTTAATTTAACAAGCAACATAAAAAAGAACCAGAGCCTGCTCTCAACAGCAACTACTCGTTTCATCTGATGGCAGGTGTACACCTGAAAAGAAATATCTGTTTTCCTTCTTACACTTATCTTCACCTATGGAAAAAAAAAAAGAAGAAAGGAATTCCTGTTTCTCCCACAAAACACTTTAAAAGCCAAAAACGAATGACGTGATGTAGTTATTTAGGAGTATGCTTATTCCTTGCAGGCTTCTTGGTTATGAATCATCACACTTAATATTACACTTCTATTTTTCTTCCATTAGCCTTTTTCTTTTCTTTTTCTTTCTTTTTTTCTTTTTTTTCTTTTTCTCTTTTTTTTTTGGGGGGGGGGGGGCTCATCACTAACCTATTTTCCAGCCCGCTCTCCTAATTATGCACACTTTCTCCCCGCAGTCACTGGGTTTGCCACATTTCTCAGCCCAGGGTATTCTCAGTCAATGAAAGGCCTCTGTCTTGATGATTTTCTTGCTTTTGCTTTCTCTTAATTTTCTTGAGATAACATATTTTAAGTCTTAACATATATTCAGTCTTAATGATACCATTAAACAAAGAGTTCAACAAATGAAAAGACATCAGTCTACCAGAAATTATGCAGGGACTAAAAACAATAACCAGATGCAAAGCTGTGCAACTTCACACACAAACAGTACATTTTTAGTCACACGGCCATTAGCAACTCAGTAATATGTTTCATTTTCTGTTTGACAAAGACTCAAAATGAAGTTGACAGCACAGCACATTCATAATAAAATAGATACTAGCTCTCATTTTCTTAATTTTTGCTCCTTCCATATGAAGGAGAACAGGCAGCACGTGTCTTTTTGTCTCTAGTTTATCCCACTCAACATCATGCCCTCTGGCTCCAACAATTCTGCTGCAAATGACAGAATTTCATTCTCTTTTTACTAGCTGGATAACTTGCCACTGCACGTGTATCCGTCTTTTCTTTTCTCCACTCATCGGGTGATGGACATCGTAGTTATTTTCTTTCTCCCTTTATTTCCATTACTCATTATTTCCTACCTCTCAAGAAATAAGCAATCATCTGCATCTACTTTTAGATTTGAATTATTTCTTTAAAAGATAAAAAGTGTTTTATTATATATGTTTTTTGTATACATGTGCGTGTGTTACAATTTCATAACTGGCAGCATACAGTGCACAGCCTTTTTCTTTTTAAACTAACTACTACTTTTAGAATATAACTAGAGGGTAGTACAGCTCTCTAATTTATACTTAGTTGTAGCTTTTTATTCCAAAGTGTGAACCTGCTACCTCAAATGATGCTGTACCTAAAGACAACCTCCAGCTAGTTAAAGTTTACATGTAAAGATGACTAAGAAAAAAAGAGAATAACCCTGTTGCCCTGGATCATAAATGCATAAACTATAAGAAAACAACTGATACAGTTAACCAACTCAAAAATTATTTTTCTTTTTTTTCTGAGATTTATTTATTTTTATTGGAAAAGCAGATACACAGAGAGAAGGAGAGACAGAGACAAAGATCTTCCATCCCCAAGCGGCTGCAATGGCCACAGCGGAACAATCTGAAGCCAGGAGCTTCTTCCAGGTCTCCCACACGGGTGCAGGGCTCCCAGGCTTTGCGGCATCCTCTACTGCTTTCCCAGGCCACAAGAAGGGCCAGATGGAAAGCAGAGCAGTCAGGATTAGAACAGGCAACATACGGGATCCCAACACATGCAAGGTGAGGACTTTAACCACTACGCTACCATGTCGGGCCCTCTATGAACTAAAATTAATTTTTGGGCCTAGTGCTATGTTTCAATTGGCTAATCCTCCCCGTGCTACTGTCAGGATCTCATACGGGCACAGGTTCATTTCCTAACTGCTTCACTTTCCATCCAGCTCCCTAATTGTGGTCTAGGAAAGCCATGTAGGATGACTCAAAGCTGTGGGGCCCTGTACGCACGTGGGAGACCTGGCAGAGGCTCCTGGCTCCTGGCTTTGGATCAGCTCAGCTACAACTGTCATGGCCATTTGGGGAATGAATCAGCAGATTGGATGATCTTTCTCTCTCTCTCTCCATCTCCCTGTAAATCTGCCTTTTACATAAAAAGTAAAATACACCTTTAAAAAATAATTAAGGTCTAGGTGCCGGCACCTTGGTGTAGCAAGTACAGCTGTCACCTGTAGTGCCAGAATCCCATGTGGGCATTCTTGTTCCTGTCCTGGCTGCTTTGCTTCTGATCTGCTAACGTACCTAGGAAAGCAGTGGAAAATGGCCCAACATGGAAGACTTGGGAGAAGCTCTTGGCTTAGGCCTGCCCCTGCTCCGGCCATTGTGGCCATCTGGGGAATAAACCAGTACATGGAAAATCGGTGTCCTTCTCTCCTTCTCTATGATTTTGCCTTTCAAATATATAATTCTTTTAAAAAAAATTAAGATCTGGGAGCAGCACAGTAGCCTAGTGGCTAAAGTCCTTGCCTTGCATGCACTGTGATCCCATATGGGCATCAGTTCATATCCTGGCTGCTCCACTTCCCATCTAACTCCTTGCTTGTGGCCTGGAAAAGCAGTAGTGAATGGCCCAAAGCCCTGGGACCCTGCACCCACGTGGGAGACCTGGAAGAAGCTCCTGGCTCCTGTCTCCTGTCTCCTGGTTTCTGATCAGCCCAGCTCCAGCTGTTGCAGCCACTCCGGCTAGCAGTGAACCAGCAGATGGAAGATCTTTCTCTATCTCTCCTTCTCTCTGTAAATCTGACTTTCCAAAAAAATATAAATAAATCTTCCTCCCCAAATTAAGATCTGTATCATCGTGTATTCACAAAAGTAAAAGGTCATACAGCTAACTAGTAAATACAGAGGCATTCAACTTCATTAATAATCAGAGAAACATGACTTCAAATCAAATGCCACTTTACACCCCTCCATTTGGAAAAACGAACAAGTCTCTACAAAGATGCTGGCAAGGAAGTGGGGCAGCAGGTGTGTTGCTTACTACTGGTAGGACACAGACTGACGCAGCCATCCCAGGAGGCAATCTGGCAGTACTTACTGACCTTCAG
Source organism: Ochotona princeps (assembly GCF_030435755.1). Classification (NCBI taxonomy): domain Eukaryota; kingdom Metazoa; phylum Chordata; class Mammalia; order Lagomorpha; family Ochotonidae; genus Ochotona; species Ochotona princeps. Next base: position 23,509,532 of record NC_080857.1, read on the forward strand.
AATGATCTCGGTGACCTCACAACTCCACTCCCCAGAGCACAGCCCAGAGGGTACCAGGATGCTCTTCGCCAGTGTGGGGGAGCAGGGTGGAAGACATGATCTGTTTTGTAAGCAGTATAAATTCATATAGACTCAAGGTATAAAAGCATGCACTTCTTATCTCTATAAACTTTTCTTTTTAAAAATAATCTGTTATACATATTCCACAGAAAACTGGGGCTTGCTGGCAAATTTGAAGTGTAAGACAAAAGCATCATCACAAACTGGAGCGTGTATTACTTTGCAATGGAAGTAAAGGGAATTATCCTGAAATAACTGAATGCTCTCTACAAAGAAGTAAAGTCCTAAAAATTGCAATACAGTCAAATAAGTATTATCTGAACCTAATGGCAATGTGTATAAAATAAGTTTAATACTTTATTAAAACTGCTACTCCTACCTTGTTTTTAGAAAACTTATCCTGTTATGACATGGTAACAATTGGAGGGTGAAAGAGTTTTCTAAGGTTAGGTTAGTCATTCAACAAGAGGTCCTATTTTTATTTTTCCATGCTGCTTCAAAACAAACCTAGTAATCACTTTCCAAGACTGACAGCATGGAAGGGCTGGAGTTTAACAAGACACCATGTTCTGCAGATTTCACATGCTGCCACCACATCAGTGGCTTCATCACACCTCACGGCACAGTGTGCCCACATATGTGGCTCTGGGGGCAAGGAAAGGTCTCCAGGTGCCTGTGTTTTAAATAGAACACGTTGCCCATTCTGGAAAATCAAGAAAAACAATTTGAGTTCTAAATAAGTAAACCAGCTTTTGCTTATTTTCCTAAATTTCGGGTGCAAATCTGAAACGTTATCACTCAGGAAACAGCCCATGCAGCTCTGCTGCTACCTCTCTCACTGAAAACTGCTGTCCTGGAGAGCATGGTAAAACTGGTTACTGCCCAAACGTGAGCAGTAACATTCGTTATCTCACACGGAAGCTAGCAAATGAACCACGTTCAGGGGAGGGGTGGAGGGAAGGCAGGGACAGGGAGAACCTGAGCAAAATGCAAAAGAGGCACTTGGCACAGATGCAACTTGAGAGGACCAGGCCCACTGGGCCACATGGCTTTGTTCCCTGTGAAGGTTGTTTGAAGTGCAGTGTTTCAGTATTTTCTTTTTATAGCCTGGGTATTGAGTTCGGAGGTCTCTGATACACCCCAGGGAATCAGCAAAGCTGGCCTCAGCACTGGGCCAGCCCCCTGCTGGGTCACTAATGAAGATGGAGAACTGTGAGTGCACCCAAATAAAACACAGGAAAAGGCGAAAGAGGACGCTGAGCCGGGTTCATTCCTTTTATTCCAGGGGAGCAACCTTTCTGTACTTGGGAACTAATGAGTCGTGAACAGAAGGCGGGAACAAATCCCACAGTGTGTCCTGGGGAGGGCCAAGGCACCGGGCTTTGTGTGCAGCGCAGGCTCAGCTTTCATGGCCATTCCCCGCAAGGACCAAGGGCAGCTAAACAAAGGCAACCCAGCAGCCAGACACTTGTACTGCCTCTGTGAGCATCTGGGTGACAGGGAGGGTATAGGTAAGGCATAGGCAAGAAAGGATGAATACATTGATGGAACTTTGCTTTTCCACAGCAGTGACGTCTAAAGTTCTGTAGTCTAAACTCCAGCCCCTAGCTTAGTAAAGTACCTTCCACGCCACATAACCAGGAAAGGCATTGACCTTGTTCAAGGTTTTAACTGCCTTTGCCTCCACTCCCAACCTCTTCAGTTAAGCCGAGAGAGTAACTGAGCCAGAAACAAAGTGACCCCTGATGTTTCTCTGAAGGATGAAAACAGCATACTGCTCCCTCCTCTAACCCCTCCCTGCCTCACAAATTGCTGAGACACGAATTTTCCTGACATACACAATTGCAACACATGCTTTAACGTGAGAAAGTTGCCAATAATTTAAGACAAGAAAAAAAAGAGAGAAAAAGAAAGTTATTAAGCCAAAGAGATGGAAGAAGCTAACCATAATAAATACATAAATAAGTACCTTCTAATTAAGAAACACATACAGTGACAGAGCAAATTTTTACTTATATTTATATACCTTAAAAGTTCGTAATTTTACCTTTCCCTTTACTTATTATGATCATAGGTAGGCCAATTAAATATATTTTAGTTGATCCAGGATTATTACAAAATTCATTCCAAAAAAACTCAACCAACATCATCACCATTATTTTCCCATAGACCCACAGAGAAATGAGATTCTTGATTTTCTATTGTTTTTAAAGATTTTTGTCTTTATTTTAAAGTCAGACTTACAGGGGAAGAAGAGAGGAAGAGAGGAAGGGAAGAAGACAGAGGAGGGAATGGGGTGGGAGGAGAGGAGAAGGAGAAGGAGAAGGAGAGAGAGAGAGGGAAGAGAGAGAAAAAGGAATTGTATTCGCTGGTTCACGCCCCAGATAGCCACAAGAGCCAGGACTGGGCTGCCAAGGACAGAGTAGGACACATGTCCCAGGATTGCAGAAATTCAGAGTAGGCTGAGAGGCAGGCAGTTTTGATACAATGAAGGCAAATTTTAGGGGGAAAGAATTCAGCAAATGAACAGTAATACAAATTGCTCTCCTTCAGAGTTTTTGATCATCAAATGTAAAGCTGTGTGAACCAATATAGGATAGTAGTACTTAGGAACCTTGCAATGAAAAAGCAGAACTACTCCAATAATGAGTATTCATTATCCTAAGAGCTGAGACAGATACTGCTTTCGTAGCTTTATTTTATCAGTGATATAGTTTTACCATACAAGGGTTGTCTCCTCTAAATGAAACACAGGACTACCATAATTATCAAAATCACAAGTTAGTAGTTGAAACTCTCTAGTTGGCCAACAGAAGCTAATAGACAGGCTTTGCTTTAGGCAAGAATGCTAAGAGATCAGAACTAGACCATTCAGCAGTATGTACATGTACCCAGTTGTCTGCAAATAGACAGCTCAGGGTCTTCAAATCAAAACATCTTTCTCTCTCTCTTTTTTTTAAGATTTGTTTATTTTTAGTAGAAAAGCATATTTACTGGGAACAGAGACAGAGAGAAAGATCTTCCATCCATTGGCTCACTCCCAAATCCTCGCAATGGCTGAAGCTGAGCCAATCTGGAGATAGGAGCCAGGAGTTTCTTCCATGTCTCTCATGTGGGCGCAAGGTCCTTGACTGCTTTTCCAGGACATAAGCAGAGAGCTGGAATGAAAGTGGAGCAGTCAGGACACAAACTAGTGCCAATATGGGATCCTGGCACTTTCAGGCAGAGGATTACCCAGTTGAGTTACTGCCCAGAACTCAACTGGCACTAGCCCAGAACATCTAATTTCCTAGCACTAATATTGACACCCTGACAAAAACTAGAAAACTAATTTGAAAGTAGATTGGCAATAATGTCATTGTCCATCAGCAGGGACCTATTTTTTAAAAATTATCTTAGTGTAGGTACTGGGGTACAGCAGGTTAATCCATCACACGGGAAATTTTAGAATGATATAGAAGGTAGCAGAAACCTATCACTTGACCATCACAGCTGTCTGCCAGGGTCTGCATTAGCAGGAAACCGGAGTTAGGAGCTGGAACCAGTCACTGAGCTGAGACACAACAGTCTAAGCCAGCATCTTAATGACTGCACAAAACACCACTCCTTGAAAGGTCCCTTTAGTACTCCAATGGGATTAAACAACAGCATCCTTCAGACATTACATTGTAGAATTTTGTTTTTCAAATTCCATGGGAGTCACATTAAAATGATAGAGACTAAGGGCTGGCATGGTGGTGTAGTCTCTTGCAGCACCAGTATCTCATATGGATGCTGGTTCGAGTTCTGGCTGCTCCACTTTCAATACAGCTTCCTGTAAATATGCTTGGGAAAGCAGTGGAAGGTGGCCCAAGCCTTTGAACCATTGCTACCCACAGAGGAGTCCCAGAAGTACTTTCTGGCCCCTGGCTTCAGTCTTACCCAGTCCCAGCTGTTGTGGCCACTGGGGGAGTGAATCAGCAAAGGGAAGACCACTTTCTTATCTCTTCTTCTTGTTCACCTTCTTTCTCTCCCCTCCCTTAACTCTTTCAAATAAAGAAAGAATTTTTTAAAACCGAAAACATAGAGACTTGCAATGGTGAATTCTTGACTCCAAAATATTCCAGGAGAATAATTTCTTCTAAGCCATGCTATACAAATTTGATTCTCCAATATCAGATCAGGGCCAGTTTTCACACAGCTTTATAAATGACTAGGCACTACCGTGACCAACCTTCCGTGAGATTCTATCAATGAATAGTTTCTAAGTTTTAATGCCTCCTTTTTTGCATGTTGAATTTTAACTGTTAATAATTTATCTAAAATTGAAAGTGACAGTTATTGACTACTACACTATTTTTCATTTTCTCAATATTAGACAGACCAGCGGCATGCATGCCAAGGATCATGGTAAAACATCTGGTTGTCAAATGAGAAATTAAATCTTTCCATGAATGCTTTTAAGAGAAGCCTGTTACCGATCAAACTCATTCATCATTCAAAACATTGTTTCATAACTGATCATACATGTTTTTTTAAAAGGAGAGAGGCTTTTAGACAAGGCTAAAATGCCTTGAACCTTATCTTCATTCAGGCTGGGGCAGCCTTCCCGTCATGCCCTTTGATTATGTAGGACCTGAGTCTTGATAGACTCTCAAAAAGAAACGCAGCTATTCAAACATCTGCCCAAATCGCAGGCTTACTCAGATGTAGGTTACTCAAGGGCATTATGTAATTTGATCAACATACTTTGATTTTTTGAAAAAGCCCAAAGAAGAAAAAGAATGCAAATAAAGGAATGGAATCAGGAATATGGGCAGAAAACAAATAAAATTAAGTTATGCATCTGGAAAAGGAAATGCTAGTCCATTCTTCCTTAAATTTGTCTTGAAGAAAAAAAAATTGTCTTGAAGAAAGCAGAAAGCAACAGCAAGTTTTTATCTTCATTTTGCAAATAGGAAAAGCAAGGCACAAAGCAGAAAATGAACAACATGGGGGGAAAATTACAAGCCCATAAAAGTAATGGCTGAGTAGGAACACACAGGTTCATACTCTGCTGTTCTAATCTTTATCACAGAACAGTCCTATTTGTTTTTCAGGAAGCGTGTTAGCTACCTAACTACTACTGCTCTAAGTATTACTTTCATACATATACAATGTAATTTTGTCCAGGTGTAAGTGAGGGAGGAGAAGGCATGATCTTTGTCTCCCACAAGTTGAGAGAGGGAGAGACAAGAAAGTACACACACTGTCTTTTTCTATTTTCCTTTTTTTCCTCTTTTCTTTTCCTTTTTCCTTTATTTATTTATTTAAATTGGAAAATCAGATTTACAGAGAGAGGAAGAGACAGAAAGAAAGACCTGCCATCTACTGGTTCATTCCCCAAGTGGCCACAATGGCCAGAACTGAGCCAATTCAAAACCAGGAGCCAGGAGCCTCCTCTGGGTCTCCCACATGGGTGCAGGGTCCCCAGGCTTTGGCCTATCCTTGACTGCTTTACCAGACCACAAGCAGGGAGTTGGAAGGTAAGTGGAGCAGCTGGGACATGAACCAGTGCATGCGATGTGAGGATTTAGCCACTGAGCCAAAGCGCTGGACCTTATACACACAGTCTTAAATCTTACTGGAAACAATGGGTGACCAGAATCAGTTTTTAAAACAGATCGACATAGGTACAGTCTGATATCATATATAATAAGAAAAAACAAACACTTCAAAAAACTTACGGCATTTTGCTTTGGGGATTTTCAATGTTCTTGAAATATTAAGAGATTATTAGGTACAGTAAAACAAAAATCAAAAAGATTTCGATTTTACTGCAACAGAAAGGCTGCTTCTGATTTATTTACTTTCACTGCCAGTAATACATGCTATGAGAAACTAGTACTTAGAGTCTATGTGCCTTCTCCAATAGAGCAGAGTTTAGGCAGACATGAATACTAAATATCAGTGTCGAGCAGTGCTTAAGATCTCTACTAAGTGTCAAGGCAGTGGTCAACAGGGGATGCCAGGCTACAAGCATTGGCATCCCATATGGGTGCTGCTGCTCTACTTCTGACTCGGCTTCCTGTAACTGGGCTGGGAAAACAGCAGAGGATGGCTCAAGGGCCTTGGGCCCATGCACATCTGGCTCCTGGCTTTGCACTGGCTCAGCTCCAGCCACCGTGGCCATTTGGGGAATGAACCAGCGAATGGAAGATCTCTCACTCTGTGTCTCCTTCTCTGTAAATCTGCCTTCAGAGAAAAATAAGCAAATCTTATTCTAAAAAAAAGTATCTAATATTGATGCACAATTTTTAATGGCCATAATTAAAATATAAATTAAATAATAAGTTTGAGCAAATTTTGGATATTATTTAATATGCCTTTCCAAAACTATATGAAATAAAAAAGAGGAGGTGTAAAAGTTCACCTATAAAAGTTTGGATGAAATACATGCATTAAGTTCACTTTCCTGAAATCGTAACAGCATGAGAGAGTTCACAATGGGTAATCAATGGAAAACACCTAAAATGTACATTACACTCTAAAAAGTGTATGATTTGGAAAAATAAGCACTGAGAAATAGCCAAAATAAGTGAGTTAGCTTCTAAGTCCAGAAGGAATTTAAAAATCAAAAGGCATAATAAATATATATATGTTTCATTTTTGAATGCATTTTCGCCATTTGAAAGGTAAGAGAGATTTTTCATCCAATGATTCATTTTCCAAATGCCTGCAACAGCTAGGGCTGGCTCAGGGTCAAAGCTATGGCTCCCAAGTGGCTGGCAGGGATCCAAGTGCTCAAGTAATCACCTTCTACCTCCCAGGGTGCACAGTGCAGGAAGGTGGAGTTGGAAATAGTGTGGGATGCTGGTGGCCTCAGGTGAATCTAACCTCTATGAAAACTTAGAAAGCTATTTAAGTAAATCTGGATTGTAAGTACACCAAGTTAGAGTTAAACATGCAATCCTAATATAAAACCAATGATGTATTTAAGGACAAACCAAGCATCTATTGTTGGTCTCTTAGGAAACGCACAAGAAATTTGCTAAGTCAGCTACTCACTTCAGAGTGTGTTAAAGATGACAGTGCACCTAGACAACTTTCTTTGCTCTTATTTGGAAAGAACTAAAAAGATAGAGGGCTTCAAGTCTAACACACATATCATTCTATTTTTATTTTATGATCCTCTGCTGATAAATGGTTCCTCTGAGAGAAAGAATAAGAGCCAAATGTAAACTAGAAATGACGGCTCTCAAACATTACAGATCCGAGTGTAGCTTAAATCGAGGCAGAAAATAATACTCTTAACTGTTCAACTGAAATCAAGATACATTTTTAAAATAATGACAATAGAGTTAAAGCACATAAGCAAAGTACTATAAAAAAAAAAAGTCATATTGGTCCTAACATATGTGACATATCCAGGATAATGGGTACCTCAGAAACATGCACCATGTTTATCTTCTGCTCTATGTAGATGCAAAGAATAAGCACACATTGAAGTATAATTTATCTATTATATTATATTTCTATTATATTTCATATATAAATACAATAAATTCCTAGCAACATAACATATAAAACTCACATGGGGAGGGAAGAGTAGGGTTCTTGCTTGCATCTTAGAGTTTATGATATTCTTTTGTATTTACTTTTCATTTTATATGAAATGAATAGAGAGAGAGAGAGAGAGATAGTGTGTATGCTTTTCCATCTTTGGTTTATTACTTTCCTAGACCCCACCCCCACACACAGTCCTGAAAATTCCTGCAAAAACCAGGGCTGCAAACATTCAGGTTTCCAACATGAGTGGCAGGGACCCCAGTACTTACACCATCACCTGTTGCCTCCCAGGGTGTACCTTAGCAAGAAGCTTGACTGGAACCAGAGGAGACACTAAGTCTGGAACTCCAACATGGTTCCAGTCCACTGCTTCACCAAATGGCTGCAATCATCAGGGCTGGGCAGGCCAAAGTCATCAGAACAGAGCTGCTTCTGAGTCGCCCACATGCGCAGCAGGACCCAAGCACTTGAGCCATCTTCTGTTGCATTCCCAGGCTCATTAACAGGCAGTTAGAACAGAAGTGGACCAGCTGGAAGTTGAACTAGCACATCTATGGGATACTAACACTGCAGTCAGTGGCTTAACTCCAGCACCCCCCCTTACTCCCATTCTAACCTTGTTGCTATAATATGGCTCTTACTCCTTGTCCAAGATTGACTGTTATCCGGCTAAGTTTCTGTCATTTGAGAGAGCATGCTTTTAGGAGCGTACAGACTAGTGGTTGGAAGCTAAAGATCTTAGTGGCAGAGCACTTTTGGGTTCCCAACGGCCTTGCTGAGTTTCTCAGACAGCTCAGTCTCTTTTGAGGCCTGAATTTCCAACTTTGCCTTGATCCTGAAAAAGCCACATCCCCTAATCTTCTTGAAGCAAAAACATTCACTCTTGGGAAACAACTGAAATGAACTAAAGCTTGTAAACTAGAGCAAATCACTTCTTCAAACAACAGTTTTAGTTGTTGTTGTTTGTTTTGCTTTTAGATTTTAGTGTATGAGGGTCTTCATTTACAACTTTATTAGAAAACAGGTGAAGGAAGAATTTTAAACAGTGCCATTTTATATTCCCCACCAAGGAAAGGTATGTGGGAGTGCGTATCACACGCACGGCAGCAGACATGACCTTTAACAACATTAAAAAACGAAACAAAAAAAAAATTTCATTGTGCTTTTTTAATCTATGCTTTGTATGGCCTTGGAACTAAGTACATTTCAACATGTTTTTACAGATGTATTAGATATTCACTTATTAGAATGGCAGAGCAACACAGAGAGAGGAAAAAGAGCTAGGTCCTCACTCACTGGTTCACTTCCCAGATGATCACAATAGGAATGTTGAAGGCAGCAGCCAGAAGCCAGGAAATAATTTTAAATTCCCTAGGAATGAATAAAATTAAAAAGACCAGCAACATCAAATGTTGCTGAGGCTACAGAGCACCTGGAACTCTCATTAACTGCTGGTGGAATTACAAAATGGTGTTGAGTTATTTAGAAAATAGTTTGGGGGCTGGTGCCATGGCATAATTGCCAAAACTTCTACCTGCGGTACCAGCATCCCACATGGGTGCTGCTCCCTATCCTAGCTGCTCCACTTGCCATCTAGGTCCCTGTTTATGGCCTGGAAAGCAGCAGAAGGTGGCTTGGGTAGCTGGGGCCCCTGCACCCATGTGGGAGACCTGGAAGATGCTCCTGGCTTCTAGCTATAGATAAGTTCAGGTCCAGCCAATGTGCATTGCGGCCATTTGGGGGAGGTGAACCAGTGAATGGAGGATCATTTTCTCTCTCCTTCTCTCTGTAAATCTCCCTTTCCAATAAAAATATATATATATATAGAAAAATATATATGTAGAAACGCATAGGGCCCAGCATGATAGCCTAGCAGCTAAAGACCGCACCTTGCACATGCTGGAATCCCATATGGGCGCCAGTTCATGTCCCAACAGTCACACTTCCCATCCAGCTCCCTGCTTGTGGCCTGGGAAAGCAGTCGAGGACGGCCCAAAGCCTTGGGACCCTGCACCCATGTGGGAGACTGTCCCGACCTGCAGGACACGACTCTCAAACCCTGAGGCTGGACTGGGAATGCTGGGCTGCTAGCCCCGGGCTGCTGGCCCAAGAAACACACAGACACTCGTACTTGGTGGAAAAGAGTGCCTCTCTCTTTATTTTTACTCCTCATATATATATACCTTCTTCTTTAGGGGAGGGGGAGAAAGGGAGGCGTTTCCTGGGAGTAATTATCTTCATTGAAGCAGGGAAGGAACTAATCAACTATATTGAAACAGGGGAGGAACTAATTATTTGAACAGGAACAAGGGTGGAGGTTCTATTCTGCTTGCTCTACAGAGGATGTTTTGGCCTAATATCCTGCTTGCTGTAGCCCTGCTTGCAGGCTTTTGCAATGCAACAGGCTGTCAGGTAGGCCAAGTCTAAGGCCCATAAGTCTGTGGCTCCTAACAGGAGACCTGGAAGGAGCTCCTGCCTCCTGGCTTCGAATAGGCTCAGCTCAGCTGTTGTGGCCACTTGGGGAGTAAACCAGTGGATGGAAGATCTTTGTCTCTGTCTCTCCTTCTCTCTGTACATCTGACTTGCCAGTAAAAGTAAAATAAATCTTTAAAAAAACCCCACAGTTTGGCAGCTGCTTATAAAATTAACCAATTGTTATATGGCCTGGCAGCTGCTTATAAAATTAACCAATTGTTATATGGCCTGGCAATGGTATTGCTAGATATTCACGAAAAGCAAATGAAAATATATCTCTGTAAAAAGATAAAGGTATAAATTACAGGTACATGCATTTATACTTCTAAAACGAAACTTAACCAAAGTGGCTGTTGGTATAATAAAGAAATTAATTACATTTGTACAATGGTATTGTACTTAGCAATAGAAAAAGGATAAATTGATACACTCAATAACAATGGATGGATTTCAGAATCATCCTGAACAAGACGAACATAGAAGAGTATGTACTACATAATTCCATTTATATGAAATTGTTGAAAAGAAAAAAATATGACAGAAATCTGGTAAATTGTTGCCTGGGGACACTGTGTTGGTTATAGAAAGATATCAACAACTTTTCTGGGAAGATGGGAATTTTCTATACCTGATTTTTAAAAAAAGATTTATTTATTTTAATTGGAAAGACAGATATACAGAGAGGAAGAGAGACAGAGAGGAAGATCTTCCATCCGATGGTTCACTCCCCAAGCAGCCACAATGGCTGGAGCTGAGCCAATCCGAAGCCAGGGGGCAGGAGCTTCTTCTGGGTCTCCCATGTGCGTTCAGGGTCCCAAACCCTTTAGCTGTCCTCGACTGCTTTCCCAGGCCACAGGCAGGGAGCTGGATGGGAATTGAGGCCGCCAGGATTAGAACCAGTGTAGATATGGGATCCAGGTGCGTTCAAGGCGAGGACTTTAGCCGCTAAGCTATCGCACTGGGCCCTATACCTGATTGTTGTGATGGCTACAAGGGTTTACCTGCTATTCATTATCAGTGACATTTATACTGTAATGGAAATTTTACTATCTATGAATTATACCTAATATAGCTGGTTTTTAAAAAATGAGTTTGTTCAAATGTGATGACAAAAAAAAACATCTCTGAAGTGGGGAACACCATCTCATATACTTCAAACCAACATCTGCAGGAGTGAGGAAACCCCCCCAAAATTAAAAAGGAATTTATTGCAACAGCTGTGAAGAAATACCAAAAACAAAATTTTGAATAATTTCTCAGGCATTCAGACTATACATCAGCCTTTTGTCTTTGATAAGTTGCATCCTCAGAAAAAGAAAAAAAATTAGAATTAGTTTGTTGAAAGCCAATTGAGTTAAGCTTATTTTTTATGTAAACAAGTGGGCTAACATCAAAAGGGGAAAAAAATCACTTAGATGGAGAACGACCCATCATTTGCTCTACTCCAGAAGTGACAAGTCTTGACAATTCCGAGCGTGGGAAAGACAGGCTGCTCCCAGCCACGGCACGGGGCTGCCCGGAGCACCTCTAACACTTCCCACAGTAAGATCAGCAGGAGGAGGAGAGGCGCGCTGGAAGTTCAGGTCCCGGCAAGGTGACTGATCCTCCTTTGTTCAGAATCCCCTGCTCCCAGCTCCTGACTGCGCAATGCCATGCACCTTCCCTTTCTTAATCCTGCTGCTGGGGGGAGGCTGATTCGACCAAAGCCATGAGCTAGATTAAACTAAATCTGCTGGAAAGGATCCTCACACAAAACCAGCTTATTTTCGCATGGGATATTTTTGCTCTCAGTAGGAAATGCTTAGTAAATGTTCAATTACTTTAACTGCAAACACTGTTTTCCCTATTATGTTAGTATAAGCCCACGTTACAAAGAGCTACTCAAAACTTTCTCAGCCTTACTTTGGAGAAGAGAATTCATCCAAACTAGAGAGGCGGAAAAGAACTTTAAGAACTCCTTGTCTAGCTTATAAGATCAGGTGTCAAAATCAATTATAAGTTGCAATTTGTTCTCACAAATAATTAAAATACTGCTAATGTTTTGACTGATGTTTGTATAATTTTAATTACATCCCAAGATATTCCTATAAAAATGTCACAGTAACCAACTTGCGTTCTGAGAAAGGAGTTACAGCTCACATGGAGCAAGAAAGAAGCTCACGGGTCAGTTATTCACCCAACTTCAGCCTTTCTTTTCTAGGCTTCCATTTGAAATGCACCACTTCTGAGTATTACCAGGCACACCAGGAATACTTGTGGAAACCACAAACTCTAATTAAAACTAACATGTTTGGGTCCAGCATGGTAGCCTAGCAGCTAAAGTCCTCGCCTGGCACATACTGGGATCCCATAAGGGCATTGGTTTTCATGTGCCAGCAGCTCTGCTTCCCATGCAGCTCCCTGTTTGTGGCCTGGGAAAACAGCCGAGGACAGCCCAAAGCCTTGGGACCCTGCACTAGCATGGGAGACCCAGAAGAGGCTCCAGGATCCTGGCTTTGGATTGGCACAGCTCTGGCTGCCACTGCTGCTTGGGGAGTATATCAGGAGATGGAAGATCTTCCTCTGTGACTTTCTAATAAAAATAAATCTTTTTTAAAAAAACTAATGTGTTCAAATGATATTCATATTGTTCTTTCAAAATTTAAGTATACTGATGGAAATATGACCACATGTTACAACCTGTTACATGGTTTGTGACAGAAGTAGCCAAGAAACACTGACAGTCCAATGTCTTCCAGATAAGACAAGAGGTTTAGTTTTACATACTCAGCTAAAAAGTGCTTCAATGCTGGGTTAAACCTGCATGACTTCCAAAAGGGTTACTGTGACAATATCCTGCCCTTTTCTCACTAATGCTGTTAAGATGGTCCCAGTTTTAATACAGCTCTTCTCTGTACTTTTAAAATTTTTAAGCTTTTTAAAGCATTCTAAACACCATAAATGGGAGAACTTTACAATCACTCTGAAGATTTTAAAATTCCGCATTTACAACTCAGTTTCCGAAAACAAATTTTCTGAATGGGATAGAGAAGTATACCAAGACAGATATGATACTGTTTCTGCTGTCAGAGTGGTAGTGATCTGAGGGAAATGAGCTGTGTGTAACATGTATATATGAGACATATGTTTAATACTCACAATGTCAAAATACATTTTTAGCCAGCACATAGGAAAAAAACTGCTTCGGGCTGAGGAAACAGGGTGCAATGGATGAGGCTGCAAACAGCATTGGCTTTAAAGAATGGGTAACATTTCATTTATAGGATATGCAGGAGAGAGCAGTAAGCGGCTGATGTAACCAACAGCAAACAAAGGGACTGGGCTGCAAAATGGGAGAACTGTTCAGGAAATGATAAAAAAAAAAAAAAACGGAATTACTACAGTGATGTGTGCATGAGAGGGTAAACCTGAGAGAAGGAGAACGAGCAGCGGGAAATAAAATTGGAAGGCAAAGGTAAAGACAGGCAAGGGTGTTTGGAAGGTATTGCAAACGCTCTAGGCTCGGGTGAGAAACAGTGTGAAATTACATAAAAGCAGGCCCTGTGAAGCTAATAGAGCACTTGAAAGAAGGAATCACAGAAGGAAGAAATTCTTAACTGGAAGATTAATTGTCTCTACAATGAGAATCCAGGAGCCCATTTTGGGGCTTGTATTAGGGCAGTAGTGTTGGGAAGTAGGCAGGCATTTGGAGCAGTCCCTGGGATGTGCACATCCCACTGGGCAGCACCTTCTAACTCCAGCTTCCAGATCCAGTTCGCCCTGGGAGGCAGCAGGTGCGGCTCAGGCAGTGGAGGCTGTCACTTCCATGGGAGACTGACGCCCAGGCTCCTGACTTCAGATTCTTTCTTTTATCTTTAAAGATTTATTTACTTTATTACAAGGTCAAATATACAGAGAGGAGGAGAGACAGAGAGGAAGATCTTCCGTCCGATCATTCATTCCCCAAGTGAGCTGCAACGGCTGGTGCTCGCCAATCCAAAGCTGGGCACCAGGAGCTTCTTCCGGGTTTCCCACGCAGGTGCAGGGTCCCAAAGCTTTGGGCCGTCCTCAACTGCTTTCCCAGGTCACAGGCAGGGAGCTGGATGGGAAGTGGAGCTGCTGGGATTAGAACCAGCAGCCATATGAGATCCCGGCACGTATAAGGCGAGGACATTAACCACTAAGCTATGGTGCCAGTCCTTGCTGCCATTTTCATATGAAAGTAAGAAATTAATTAATTAGTGAATTCACTACATTAATTTAATAAAGAAGTGAATAGTCATGGGCTCATTTATGCATATTTATCTATATTTATATATACATATGAGTATTCAAGAATCTTCATGATACTTGTTGACCTGCAAATAAACAGTATTAGTTTATATACCTTATCATTAAAGGAAAAAAAGCCCTAAAAATAATTTTAAAAAGAAGGTAAAAAATTACACTGTTTTCAAATCTGCTGTACTGAATAAATCACAGATTTAAATATATATTAAAGAGAACACCCAGAGCAATGCTTTCATTTTCATAAATGTGTAAACTAAAGCTTAAAATCATTACATATTTACTCCAGCTTTTTGTTCACTTATCAGGGATGTTAATTATCCTTAAGCTGTTGATTCTAGGGGATTATCATAATATACTCTTTCCACTGAGATCCAACTAGCCTCTCAAATTTTTCAGAAGGTGATATGAAAAGAAACAGACTCAACACAATTAAAAATTGATCCAAAATGAAATGTTATGGTATGTTAACACAATGGAATCCTATAAAACGGCAAAGAAAAATGGAGAAATCCTCTAAGAATTAATAGGAAATAATTTAGGATTGTATTAAGTTTAAAAAGAATGCAGAAAAAAAGTGCACAGAAGACTATCCACAATATTCCACTTTGTGCAAGTAATAAATATATAAGCATTTGCTCAAATTAGAAATATATACATATCTGTAAAAGGGGGGCGAGGAGCAAAAGAGACATGATAACTAGAGATGTCATAAATGGGAAAAATAGCATGAGAAAGGCAAAGAAATAGAGGTGAGGTTTGCCTGAGTTCTCACTTTTGCAAACATGTTGACATTTTACACACAGTAAACAAGGATGGAAATAAACCATAAAAATGAAACATAAATAAGAACAAATGAATGAACCTTGTATTTCAAGCAAATGACTTAACTGCACATGATGAAGACAACAGGGAGAGAAGAATGTAGAATAGAAAACTAATCAAAGGACCCATTCACGAGACACACTGTCTATACTCCGAAGATCTAAGGAGACGCAATCCTCCAGCTTCCCAGTTCTGAAAGGACTGTTTCATTTGAAAACTAATGAACATTCAAAATGCGAAGCCCAGACTCAATTAAACACCAAGATAAACAACAGCTCTTTCCAACTGAATAGGCAGTTTTTCTCCCCCTTTTTTTGGAAGATGTAGATCAAGTATATACATGTTAAATACAAATATGGCTGCTTGTAAAAAGAATGAGCAGCCAGATAAAGAACAGAGTAGCATGCTTTGCTATCCATGTAAGTTGTGGTAGTGAGACAGATACAAGGAAGCTACCAACACAGAGAGATTACAGAGATTCAGAAGAGATTAGAGATGATAAAGCCAGAGGAAGGGGTGAAGAACCCACAGGCTGGACAGAAGGCAAGGTGATAATTGTGGTTATGAGGCCAACTCCTGGTTCTGTCCTCTCACGTGATGGCTAGGCAGGTAAGTTTCCTCATCAATTACAAAATGAACATTCCATGTCAGGTACACCGTATATACCTAACACCAGTACATGAGATAGACTAAATGCTAGTTATTGCTCTTATTGTGGATTAGCAGCATTTTGGATGCTGCTGTCCAAGCAAGATCTAAGAACAAATAGCCCTTGAGGAGATTTCTAACGTAGGATGCTCCAGATGTCAAAAGTGATGCTTCCTTACAATGGGACCACTACTATATGTGATGGTTAATGTTCTAATTACCCTAGGGGCTGAAGGAGAACAGGATGAGGAGAAACCAGATCTTGGTTACCTTCAATGAAATTGTTATTTGTGATTTGGTTATCTCATATAATTTGCCCACCTGTGGGCATCATTTTCAGCATAAAATGCCTTTTTAATTTGGTAAGCTATTAACTTGACTCCCTTTATATTGCTAAAAAAAAAAAAAAAACTGAACTACCAGAAAAGGTAATATGATTAAGCATCAAATCGATTTCAAAAAATCTGTTCCTTCTGTCCAGTGAAGGAAACTCCATTAGGAATTACATGAGCAAAGTCTCACATGATCAGCGAAGTACAGGAAAGAGTTCTCTTGCAGCAAAGGCCTTAAACATCTAGCAATTTTACTTCTAATGCTTATTCATGTAAATAATCAAGGTTGAGCATAATAATTTATCCATGAGAACATTCCTTGTAGTACATCCGTAATAACAATTATCAAAAATAAGCAAACAACTTAAATTTCAAAAGTAGACACTAAAGTAAACAATGACATATTTGTTCATGTAAGTACCATACAAACATTAAAGGACACGTTGAAGAAATAAGTAATGAAGAAAAATTTTCAGTATTTTCGTTTAAATTTAAAAAGCAGATCATATTTTTATAAGCTTCTTGGGTATTAATACCCAAAACTTTAACTTTTCTATATAAATCCTAACATTACTTTACTCAACAAACAAACGGGATTCTAGAAATATGAAAACAGTTTCCATTTAGCTTATTTCAGAGATTTTTGGCAATGCTGTGATGGAGTCAATTATCCTTTTTATTACAGCGGTTATTTAATAGCACACAGAAAAATTACTTATAAATATTTATAAATATATATACATGGATATTTAGCAGTCATCTGATCAAAATTTTTCCTACTTAATTCTTTTTTCTCGTTAATATGGTACAGCTGCCATAAGCATTCTTTTGGAAGGATTTTAATACAAAAAAACCACACTCCCCTCCCTATTTACATCACTATATATGGTGTATTTGTATATGAGTCAATCGGCTCAGTAAATATTTAGAGCGACCCATAGTTTGTTCATGGAGATGCCTAAAGAGATGGTGGAAAACGGAGAAGATGGAAAGTAAATTTCCTTCTCCAAAAAAAAAAAAAAATCTGTGCTATTTATAAAGACACTCAGAAAAAGCAGGATAGCACTTATACGTGGTAAGTAAGCGTAAGGGGGTGGAAGTGGGTACACAGAGGTATGCGAAAGACAGTCACCAAAATATTCATGGTGGACTGCTGTTGGAAATGTGATTTGCTGTACTTTTCATTTTATTACACTTTCAAACAGGATTCAAAAAATGTTCTATAGTAACATACATCATTAAGAAAAAATACATTCTCTTTGATGCAGAATGAAAAAATGAGACACTACAGTGTATGGGTACACTGACAGTACAAAAGAAAATAAAAATGATCTGAGGAACATGACACACAATATGATGGTGTGAATTAGCATCGACAGAACTAGAGAAAACAAGGGAACTATCCTTTTTTTCTTGAAAGTCAGAGAGGGAGGGAGAGACACCAACATCTTCCCTCCCTTCCCTCTGGTGGCTCTCTCCCCAGATGACCATCATGCTCAGCTCTGAAGCAGCTAGAAGCCATGGGAATTGCATCTGGGTCTCCCTCCCAAGCACGTAGGCCATCTTCTGTTGCCTTTCTCAGTATTAGTAGAGAGCTGGATCACAAGTGGGGCAGCTGAGACAAAAACAGGTGCACAGAGGGAATGCTGGCATCCCACAACACCAGCTAAAGAAAACAGCTTTTGAAGGGTACTTGCCTTATTATGATAGATTTTGTAAAGATAATTTACAATCTGGTTCATTACAATTTTCATAAAATTATGACTTCATCCATTTGATGCTTACTATATCTAGGGGAAGTACTGAACAGGAAAGACGTAGGTGGACTGAATTAAGATGTCTTGATGGGAGAAAGGAGATTTACATACTAGAATGCTTTGAATAATTAAAAAGTAAGGATTCTCCAGATCTGTGAGAAATACAATGAAAAGTAGAAATATTCACCATGGTGCAAAGAACTTTGTGTCAAAGTCAGAAACAAGATGTACAGAAGGGTGCAGGTAAACTACAGGGGTGAGGAACGCAGGCTTGATGCTCAAGGCATTCTTGAATATGAGAATGACATGAGAAAAACACTGCAGAAAGATAAATCTAGAGCTGGCATGCAAGACGGGAGGCATGAAAGAAGCAGCAAGCGAGCTGCTGAAGAGGCTGGGAGTATGACAAGGGCCTAGATTGGTATCTTGGCTGTGGCAATGCGCACACAAGGACAAAACCAAGAGGTATGTTAAAGGATTGTTTGGAAACTATTGTTATAAAAATCTCGAAATCTTTATAGCAATTCCAAGAAGGCCTGGGGCACAAATTGCCTGGATATAGCAAAGCTGGATATGTCTGGAACCTTAGAAGGCAAAGGACAGGAAAGGAGTGGGAGCAGGTCTGGGAGACAGGCATGGTACTGGTGGAAGAGCTGGGGCCCTTAGGTGAACAAGTTTGCATGGGTGGATGTAGATGCAACCTGCCCACTCCAATGCGTCCTGGTATCTTTACAGGGAAGTACTGGCCTGGGCCTGGGCCTCTAAGACTAATAAAGTGCCCACACCACCAGCTCCAGAACTCAATGCTAACATATGAGCTCTTATTAAATACCTAAAGAATGTTTTGATTACTCACTGGGTAGCTATCTAAATATTGTAAAATTCAGTCACTCCCTTGTATATTTCAGCTAGGCGTTGGAGGAGTGAACACCCAACAAATATTTCCATATCATTTTCAAAGCTTCCTTTCTTGTGATAAGACTTCAAACTTGTTGACACACTAAATGCTGCAGATAAAATTTCAGTTGAAAAATACTGCATTCTTTAAACAGGGTGTGTTCTTCTCTCTTCCCTCCAAAATTAAAACTCAAGAAGACAAAGAGGGAGCACACACTTAGAAATTTCTAACTTTCTTTGCTGCAGTCTCCATTCCCTTGATACATGGAAGCCACCTTAAAGGATTTTCATCATCACCATCATCCCTACATAAGTTTTTCATAGCACATTTTTCCATGCTTGTGGTTGAAAACAGAGCTAAGGAGCTGTTTAGGAAGCATGATTTCAATTATGTCCAATTACATGGGAAAAATTAGAAAGGAATATATGAAAAAGGAAGTCATTCTCTTAGGGTGATGGTGTTACTGCTTTTTCCTCTTTATTTTTTATCTTTTTTTTCAAATTTTGTACAACAAACACATGTTTCTTTTAAGCGCATACTTAGACATTTTCTAATACTAGCAGAATTCTGTGTAGAATGGCTAGTGGAGGGATTTACTATCTCTGGCAAGTAAATTTCATAGAATTTTCACTTTTATTTATTAGGAAACATATATTGTTTCTAGCTTATCTGCAAAGCAGAGAGAGCGATTCCATTCACTAGTTCATTTCCCAAATACCTTGACCGGGACTGGTCCAAGACCAGGGCTATGCCAAAGTGGAGAGCCAGGAACTCAATGTTCTACAGCTCAATCTCCTTCCCACACTGGGGCAGGGATCCAACTACCAGAGCAGTCACGACTGCTCCTAAGGTTACAATAGCAGGAAACAAATGAGGAGTAGAACTAGGTGGTCAGCATTGTGGCTTAGCAAATAAACCTTCTCCCTGTAGTGCTGACATCTCATAAACACACCGACCAGTTCACGTCCCAGCTACTCCACTCCCAACCCAACTACCAACTAACATCCTGGGAAAAGCACCAGAAGATGGCCCATCAAACCCAACTACTCCATCAAGGTACATGGACACCCTAAGCCCACCACTCCGTCTGTTTTATACCTGGTCTCCCTCAATAACAAGACTATGCCTCTTCTCGTAAACTCTATTTTCCTTCTGTTTGTTACTTCTTCTTTGAAAGGTGTCTACCTACTATTTACTCTTTTGCTTTCTGGTTTTAAAGAATAAACATTTTAAGTGAAAAAAAAGACTCCAGGTTTTTATGTAGAAGCAAGTCCTTATTTATACAGCTATAAATAAATAAACCTTATTTATGTGATCTTTATTACGCGAAAAGTCTCCTGAAGTGATTATATGATATGAGCTGACATCTTACTATTATAGAAATACAGGAAATATTAGGATCTAAAAAGGGAAGAAAAAAATCAAGAGTGCTAGTATCTTTTCCTAAGAAATATTTTTAGAAGTAGATTTACTATAAGCACAGAGGATCCTATATCCAGTGAGCTTAAACTGGGCCTCAAAATAGTTTTATCTGATTCATTGAGAAATGTCAGTAAGCAGCCAAATTTTATTCTGAAAACCATAGAATATGTAGATGGCTTTAAAAATTTACAGTGCCATGTTCTAAAAGGCTACTGGGTGAATTAACCATCCCATAGAACATTTTTGTCTACAATAGGCAGGATATTCTAGATTCTCCTGCTGGTATTGCCACTGCACTTCTGCACTGTCCCCTGCCCCCAAAAAGTTAAGGAAAGCTTTTGTTTCCAAACTGAACAAAATAATTAAAATATTTAGGGGCAGGAGTTTGGCCTAACAATTAAGATGCAGGTGGAATTTCCTGCACCCTGTCTTGGCTCTGTTCCTGGGTGCAGACTCCAGCACTGCCACAGGAGGCACCAGAGAGCAGTGCAGGTAATTGGGTCTCAGCCATCCACATAGGGAACCTGGATTCACAAGCTCCCAGCTTTGGCCTGGTCTGTCCAGTTTCAGCTGTTGTGAATATCTGGGAAATGAACCAGAAAATGGTAGCTCTCTGTTGCTCTCTTTATTTCTCTCTGCCTCTCAAATAATTTCTTAAATGAACTAAAACATTTGTATTTAAATGTTAAGCCATAAAGACTGAGAATTTTTAAATGGCGTAAGGTAATTAAATCACTGTCCCTGAGGGTTTGTTCACCTTGTTCTTTTTTTTTCCTCCCACCCCGTACAATACCCTGGCTTTTTCCCAGGTCACTAACATCTACTATAAAACCATAATAAACACAGAGCTACAATATTTTCAAATTTACTTACTCCTGAGAATGCTTTGCCTATGAATTTTAGTTTCAAATGTAGATGTGCATAACATCTTATGTTTCTCAAAAAAAAAAAATTGCAAAAACTAAATTGAGTTGCTTTTTATCTGCAGGCTCCTCACTGGAATTTTTTTCCTGTAAAGTTAACGGATTTTTGGCAGAAAATATCATCCACCACTCCTGGATAATATATTCAGACACAGAGTTAAATGTTCTTCACTCACACTCAAAAGGTAACCAAATTAAAATTCATCATAATATTATGCAAAAAGCACTGTGGGAAATTATAAGGAGTGTAAAATAAGGGCTGCTGTTAAAATGTTTGTCGGCATTTTCTATTATCTAAACCCAAGGTAGCCTTCAATGATAATAAGTCATTTCCATTTTCTAAAAGGTAATAATAGGGCCC
The DNA here is from genome assembly GCF_030435755.1 of Ochotona princeps. Classification (NCBI taxonomy): domain Eukaryota; kingdom Metazoa; phylum Chordata; class Mammalia; order Lagomorpha; family Ochotonidae; genus Ochotona; species Ochotona princeps. The sequence continues at coordinate 23,531,026 of NC_080857.1, forward strand.
GGTGGCTGTGGCCTAGCGGCTAAAGTCCTCACCTTGAACGCCCTGGGATCCCATGTGGGCGCCGGTTCTAATCCCGGCAGCTCCACTTCCCATCCAGCTCCCTGCTTGTGGCCTGGGAAAGCAGTCGAGGACGGCCCAATGCATTGGGACACTGCACCCGCGTGGGAGACCTGGAAGAGGTTCCAGGTTCCTGGCATTGGATCGGCACGCACTGGCCCGTTGCGGCTCACTTGGGGAGTGAATCATCGGACGGAAGATCTTCCTCTCTGTCTCTCCTCCTCTCTCTGTATATCTGACTTTGTAATAAAATACATAAATCTTTAAAAAAAATAAAAGGTAATAATAACATCACTCATAGATCTACCTTTTTTTTTCCTAAGCTGCTAACCACAACATACATTACAGCTAGGTAAAAAGTAATATGTAACAATGTTCCCACTGGCCAATGATAAGCATCAATTAGATTAAACCAGGAAGAAAGGGAAGGCCGAATGGACTAATTGAGATGGAGAGAAAAAGAAAAGCAGAAATGTTATCTTTACTAAGTTACCTGTGTTAAGATAACCAGAAACTAAGATGAAGGAGAAAAACATGGATTTGTTTTATGCTAAATTACTTAAGATTTATTCAGAGAAACACATGGAATGTTGACTAAACCAATATGAATCTCAGAAGACTGCTTCGTGTCTCCAACCAACTAAATCAGCATCAGATGTCACTATTTTGGCATGTTAAGCAGTTCAAAGACCATAGGGACTGAGAAAGACAGAGAGAATACAGAAAATCCAACCAACTTTGGCCTAATGATCCTTCCTCATGATAGGCATGTGCCTTCCCCCATTCCACTATCTTAAGCAAACACAGACAAACCATTCTTCTGCTTAGGCTGATCTGCAGAATTCAAACCAATTCCTACTGGGTGGTTTCAAATTCTTTTGACCCTGAGAGTGCCCACCTCAATTTGTTTAAAATGTGTCTTTCTTCATCTACTGGACACTTACTTTTCACTATTGTTTTCTCCTGGACCCACTCCACCAACTGTTGGTTCTGCTTTTTCTGGGCCAGGAACAAAAGATGAGACGTTCCAGCCAACAAGAAGAAACCTGTTTTTGTCATCATGCATTGCAGCAACCTGATGGGCAGGGAGAATTGGGTACCATATTTTAGCCACGTCCTTTCCCTGTTCTTTTAAAAGTTTATGGCCTAGTTCTCATTTGTAAAGTCTCAGCATGCTTCCTTCTTTACAACCTTTTCTATAAACTGAAATGGAAAAGCTACCTCATGGCACTTTATATAACTTTAGTCCTCTCAGGGGTTTTGTCATCTGTAGTAATTTGTCTCTGGAGCCAAGATCTAGTTTATGTCTGATCCTTTGGTTATTTCTTTTTTTTTTTTTCTTTAATTCTGACTTATTTCTCCAGAACAGGGCTTCTCTCTCTACTCAGTTGCAAAAAACTGTGTGGATTTTTTTTTTATTTTAACATTAATACATTTTCAAATTAAGTATTGGCCCAAGGCTGTGACCCAACTCTATGAGCTTTCTCAAGATCTGCAGATCAAGCCAAAAGAGCTTGGTCTCTGCTTAGTGGAGAAAGTGATACAGACAAATATGGAAATGACTACTTAGGTTCCAGATTTCAGGTTCCAAGTCTTCTGGAAAAATCTTGGTGACTAGAATCCCATGTTTCTCCCCTTTTAAGAAAACCTTAACACTAAAAGTCTGAAAAGCTCCTAATATTTCTCAGTAAGCAAATATCTCTTTCAAAACAGCATTCTGATCGGTCTCATGCAAATGAATCGCCAATTAAATCCTACCCAAGATATTCCTGTACTAAGAATCAAAGGAAAGCTCTTGGCAAAACTGCATCTTGGGATCTGTCAAAACCCAAACCTTTGGAATCAAATGACTCTGGGATCTTTTGCCTGGTTCCCAGCAGCCAGTGGGGCGCTTCTGCTTGAAAACAGCAGCCCGTCTCTGCACACCTTCTGATGAGGCTCCATAGTCTCAGGCCTCAGGGGCAAAGGTCAAGAACCAACAACTAAAGGATTCATGAAACCAAAGCCCTCAGTAAATAAACTTCAAACTCCTAAGCACTGTCACAGAGATTCACACATAGTTCAGCTGTTGAAAGAAGTTGTGTTTTTTCTTTCTTTCGTTCTTTTTCCATTCAAAGAGCATTTTAGCCTCAGGATTACCTTTCATTCAGCAAGGATCACCTACACTCTGACTATTGTGGTTATTAGAGCAAATCACAGGGTGTTGAGAACTTGGCTTCCTCTGTCTTAATAAAACAGCTCAAATCCTAGAGGCAGTTAATCCCTGGAAGGCTTTGTGATCCCATCCCCTGACATGTTTGATAAATATGGAAATTGTAAAATGTTCTGACTTGTTAAAATTTTTTCGGCCTGCTTAACGTGCTCTTTGGCCCCAACATGCACCGAGTGCTGACTTGGCACGCCTAGCAGCCTCCAGCACCTTCTCTATTGTGTATATGTTGACAACCCCTGAAGCATAAATAAGTCACACTTGACAAAGCAATGTTTATTCTACACTCTAAGAGGGACTCTCCTTTTCTCAGGGAAACAAAAGCATAGCAAAGGAGAGGGGAGAAGGGTGTGTTCAAAAAAAATGTGGCAGAAAAGAGAAAAAAAGAAACACCCTTCATTTCCAAATGAATGCAAAATTGAAGACCATTAAAAAAAAAAAGAAAGAAATCTAGGTTGGAGAGAGGTGTGTCTAAAGTTTGCTGATAAATCTTTCAGAATCTGAAATTATTATAGTAAGAAACAACTCTTTTTCTTTGTTTATTGCTTTTAAAAAATGAGATGAATATAGTTTTCTTTCATTACTTTCTATCCAATGAGTCAACCCTCAGTTTTAATCCATTCCAAGTTAAGAAAATAGAAAACTATTATGACTGGTGTCTGGCCACTAGTGAGCAAGAACGCAAGCTCTGGTCTTAAGAATATATTCAACTTCTACTTAAATAACTAACCACCTTTGAAACCCAATAAACAACCACATAAACACCAAAAAAACAGGGCCTATTAACTGTACAAACAGCATGTAGTATTTAGAAACCCTGCAGGGAAACTCTCTGAAGGGAGACTCTATGAAGAAACCACAAAGATAGCACATGGCTGAAACACCAATGAAATATTAGAACCCTGAGCAGTCAAGAGACAGTTAACATTCATCAGTCATGGACGGTACAGATGTTCCCAGACTCAACATCAACCTCCCACCATTTTGACCATTCCCAGAAGATTGCCTTAATGGAATCGTCTGAGGCTGCTGTTTACATTAAACTTACAATTATGAGAGCAACAGCAAAACTAACAGCAGAAGGATACAAAGTAGAATGAAAACAGGGCTCTATGGATGCAGAGAGAGCACATCTTGATTTAAAATAATCATCATCATCATCATCATCAGGCAGCAAAATAGCTGAGTGGTAGAGAGCTGGAGAGGAAAGAAGAGCCAGAAATGCACAATCATGTTAATGCCACTCAGGAATGACGGAGAGTTAAGAGCGGGGCTGTAAACCACTCCCTGAGCTATAGTTTAGAGTGGGTGGGAAAAGAATGACCAGGCTGTTCCAAAAGGCAGGAACTCCTGGGGAAGGAAATAAGGCAAAAGAATATCTCCCTCTCAGCCTAGTCTTGATAGCACCAACTGAGAAAATGAGAAAGTAGAGAAAAGATAACTTCAGGAGAGAAAAAAATGATCAACACGAGACTGTTATCACCAATCTTCCTGTCAATATCAAATTTCTTACAAATACAGCTCTAAACAGCCTGCATGAAGAATACAGCAATACATAAGCAAAAGGAGCCCAAGCCTGTGACCAAGCCATCCATCTGCTCCCTCTAACGGGGAAGCACAAAGCTCAGGTCACCTTCTGGCTTCTCTGACTTCAACTTGAATGAGCATCTCCTGGGGATCTTGTTAAAATGTAGATTTTGATTCAAAAATTTGGAGGGCCAAGGAGGCGCAGACTTTGTGTTCCCAGTAAGTTCCCTGGGGATGCTAATACTGCTCTGAATAGCAAGGGTTGCTAGAGATCTTGGTCAGATAAACTTTTCATTTGCCTTGTGACCCACTACTAGCTACATTTTTGATGTTTCAGTTTAGTCACTTATTTTTATTTAAAAAAAAAAAATGATTTACAAGAGTGTGTGTGCTTCTTTCCACTGATTAGCCACCCGAATGCCCGCAGGAGCCTCTGCTGGGGTTGAAGTCAGCAGTTGAGAATCCATTGAGGTCTCCCACCTGGGTGGCAGGTGCCAACCCCTGGAGCCAGCTCTGCTGCCTCCTAGGTTTGAAGTAGCAGGAAGCTGGAGTCAGGGACCCGAAGCATGTGTGAAACTCCATGTGGGTTGCCATTGTCTTTATCAGTGGCCCACCCTTCTTCTCTAAGTAAGTGGAGGTAACAATGTTTAACTCACAAACTTGACGGCAGAAATTAACTAAAACTGTTGAGCCTAAGACTGAGTTATGACCATCCATATTACAGTATTTGCCAAAGTGCGATACATATACCATTACTGGGAAATGGGGAAGCTTTTTAAAAGGGTAACTATGAGAACAGTGATATTTTAATAAGAATCAGGTAAAAACATAACTGTCATCTCTGACCCTTATAGTGCATGAGTATTATCAGTTAGGACAAACCTAAGTTTACAACACAGTCAATATAAAAAAATTACTAAGCAAGTTAAAGTACAAGAGATATATAGATATTAAAAATAATGAGTGATATTCAACTGACTAAAGTTTGAGAAAAGTTTTTAAATGTGCATTTCAATACCTTCTGATCATCCAAGTCTTAGAAACCATTCAACATCCAGAAGTTACTCTTACCCATATTTACGTGGTATACTGAATCAACACGCTTAAGGAAAACAAGTTCTGCGGAACACAGCAGGTTTCCTCTCTGATGCTCCAATTAACCAACTAAACCACCTTCCAACAGTGGGATCAATACTAAAATTATTTCCCTAAGAAAAGGAAAGCTATGGTTTCATGTGTACAGCATTGTAATGTTTCTCTTTTCCCCACAAAAGTTTTATAACATCATTCTTTGGTAATTTGTGGTCAAAGAGAAGGGTGTGGATGACTGAGCACTTTACGAACGAATTTGTCATACTATTTAGCAGCAAGCTTTATGGCTAAGAGGAAGTTTGGGAGCATGTACGAGTTGGAAAAGAGGCAACAAGTTATGAGTAGCATGACTTTCAAAAGAGAACTATAAAGGGTTGCCTAATGTATTTCGCATCTGATGTTTGATACAGATGGAGCAGCATATTCTTGCAGTTCTGCTGTTGATCACTGCTGTTTGTTCAAGTTAGTAAAAAGAATGTGAATGCAGACATTTCACAACTTTACTCACTTGTCAGTAATGTGAACCACTTTTCCACTGAATTGAATAACATTCTTCAAATTCTGAAAGAATGGTTTCTGAAGTCTGTTGTAATATTCATGATGTAATGGCTCTAAGCAAGATACAACTTTAAGTAGAATGAGTATTGATATTATCTCCATTGCTTTTTATAATTATAGGCCATCAACAAAAACATAAACAAAGTTCCTAATGTGTTGCGTTGGTCAGTTTCAATGGGTGATCTGAAACTACCAACATGATGCCCATGAACATAAAATTGTAAAGAGATGTTTAGGATATTACATAGGATTTGCAGCAAAAGCAGACACAAATGACCTCAAGAACACAGATCATAATAAAATGTGGTAAAACATAATTACAGAGAATTAAAGGGTACTTATTATTTTGGCTTTAAAATAATGTACTTAAGTTTACATAGTTTGGTGTTTAGTAAAACAGTTCTCAAATTTTCTGAAGATTTAATCCTTAGTTCGTGGGAGCAGCCAGAGGCTAGCTTCAGCCCATCGGCAACCAAGAACTACACACCACACAAGGCTGCTGACACCACCAGACCTGTGTAGCCCTTTTTGAGTTTTCTACATTAAAATCCCCTGGTAAATGTGCTGAATTTTATTTGTTTGGCAACAACAACAACTACAAAGAAAAAAAACCCTAAAGCTACAGATACTGCAAATTATATTTTATACATAGCCAGGTTAACAGTCGTTAACAGAAAATTTCTAAAACATGTCTTTCCCTGTGCCTCTGGGAAATCAAACAGTAAAAGCACCTTTGCATCTTGGTAGGCAATGGATACTTGGAAAAAAACACTTTAAAAAGGACATCGAACAAGTAAAAAGCTACCTGTGTAGATTTTGATAAATAAAACTGGTCAGAAAAACCATGTATAAATGAATCATAAAGATTGTTTCTTTGAGATAACCACCACAGTATAAATGTTTTAGAAGTCGTCACTACTTGCCAATACCAACTTTTTCATTTGTAAAAGATAAAAGGAAATTACAAGTAAATCCAAAGTGATTTTGCTAATCTCTCTACCAAAGTGAACTACTCAGGGAATTAGAGAGCTTATGCCAGGAAACGGTCATTTATGATGTTATCTGTGCTTTCAAAGGGACACCCTCTGCCCTACCCTTGTAAATCTTTGAAAACCTAAAAATTTCTAAGTTGCTCTTAGTTCCTTGGAAAAACTCAATTAACCAGTTTATATGAAAGGGATGAAAAATGCAACTACTTCCCTTGAATGGGGAATGTGCTTGCGTGATTGACTTTCAAAAACTTACTGTAGAATCCTATGGAACTGTTTATTTCAAAAGTAAGTCCTCAAAGCTGAGGGAAACGCACAACACGCACATTGTTTATCTCTGCAAGATGGAGCATATGGAAAAACTTACGACTGTCAAGTGTTATTACACTGCAAAACAAACATGTGGAGGAACACAACAGGGATAAATACAGGGAGATTCGTTCACAAATTGGAGATGCTGAGGGCACATGGAAGAGTTTACAAAAATTGCAATGTTTAAGACATCAGTAGGCCACGGTGCTAACCTGAGCCCTAGAAAGAATTTTATGTATAGATTCAGCTGTTCCTTTTGAATGGTAACACTGGCTAGGACATGTGGATTAATTTGAGAAGCAGCATTGTAAAAAAAGGAGAGAAGAAAACAATTCCTGTCTTGGGCTGAAAATTATACATAAGTATTATGGATATTTTTTAAAATAGTGAACAACTGGGCCCAGCACAATAGCATAATGGTTAAGGTCCTTGCCTTGAACGCACCAGGATCGTATAAAGGCACTGGTTCTAATCTCAGCAGCTCCACTTCCCATCCAGCTCCCTGCTTGTGGCCTAGGAAAGCAGTCAAGGACGGCCCAAGACCTTGGGACCCTGCACCCACATGGGAGACCCGGAAGAGGTTCCTGGCTCCTGGCTTTGGATTGGCACAGCTCCAGCTATAGCAGCAATTTGGGGAGTGAATCATGGGACGGAGGATCTTCCTTTCTGTCTCTCCTATTCTCTGTACATCTGCCTTTCCAATAAAATAAATAAATCTTTTTTAAAAAATAATGAACAACTAAAATCATAAGGTAAAATAACTGTTGAATAATAAATATTCAAATAAAAATAATGTTGAAAACAGGAAAACATTTACGACGATGCAAACAAGTTGATCTTTTAAAGATTTTGTAGTAATATGGACTGGTGAATTCATTTGATTTTAAACTTTGATCTATTTTTTTTTTTTTACAAAGATTTCAGTTTTTAAAAAGAAACCAAACCTGTATCCTTCCAAACCATCCTCTTCCCCCTTTTCATTTCGTGGGGAGTCAGGGCAAGGAACAGAGTGAGAACATCTCCATCTGCTAGTTCACTTCCTAAATGCCCACAATGTCTCCAGTGATACTGAAACCAGGAACCAGGAATTCAATCCACAGCTCCCACGTGGGTGACAGAAATCTAGCTACTTGAATCATCATTGCTGCCTCCCAGTCTCTGCATTAGCAGGAAACTAGGATCAGGTGGGGAGCCAGGAATCCAACCCAGGCTAGGCTTAATGCCCAGACCCCTACACTGTCCATGTGATCTGGTAGTGGAACATAAATGGATTGTTTTGGGGTCAGTGTTGTAGCATAGCCAACTGCAGCACTGCCATCCCCTATGTGCAAAGGTGGAGCCACAGCTGCCCCACATCCAGTTCAGCTTGCTGCTCCTGTCCCTGAGGAAGCAGAGGAGGACTGCCCAAGTACACCCTTGGACACAGACCCAGCAGCTGTTCTTGTCTCCTGGCTTCAGCTTAGTTGAGTCCCAGCTATTGTGGCCATTTGGGAAGTGAACTAGCACATGAAAACTTTCTCTCTCTCTCTCTCCTCTCTCTCTCTCTCGCTCTTTCTCTCTGTAATTCTGCCTTTCAAATAAATGAATCTTCTTTTTGAAAAAGAAAAGTCTTATGCTACACATAGAAGTTTTAATGAGAAAGTAATAATTGGGCCCAGTGTGGTACCCTAGCGGCTAAAGTCCTTGCCTTGCATCCACTGGGATTCCATATGGGCATATGGTTTGTATCCTGGCTGCTCCACTTCGAATCCAGCTCGCTGCTTGTGACCTGGGAAAGCAAAGGACTGGCCAGGACCTTGGGATCCTGCACCAGCGTGGGAGACCTGGAGGAAGCTCTAGCTCCTGGCTTTAGACTGGTTCAACTCCAGCCATTGCGGCCAATTGGGGAGTGAACCAGTGGATGGAAGATCTTTTTCTCTGACCCTCCTCTGTAAATCTGATTTTCCAATAAAAATAAATAAATCTTAAAAATAAAGTAATAATAATCCCTGACCCACAAATTCTCTCTCAAGTGCCCTGAAGAGAATTCTAAAATAACTCTAAAGCCTGAAAAGTAATTCCTAGGAAGCAAAAGCATTCTCTCCACAAAGCGCACATGAACTAAATACAGAGGCTGAACTAGGTCTGGGCATTCTATTTCCTTCAGTTCTCCAAGTCATGACTTTAACAGGCAAAGAATAACCAAACAGCAACACTCTGATGGGAGCGCATACTTTCCACACACTCTAAATGCCAAAGGCCTGTTTAGAGAACAAACAGCCAACCGCTTCTTAAATGTAAGGGCCAGAATTAAGAGATGTTTCTGACCAAGGAGTGTATTTCTGCCGCTATCTCACTCTGTAACCTTGGTGAGGAGACTTCATCCACTCCTCCTCCAGCTTGAAAGACAGAGATGGAGCCATACAACCTCTGCTCAGCTCTCTCGGTTATCATGAAACTATAATGCCCGGGAAAATGTTGATCTCTTAGAGGGAACAAAAGATTATTTCTGACATAGGCAAGAGAGGATTTTGTTTAGATTCTTGACACACTGATGTGTTGTCATGGCAGGAAACAAAGAACCAACCAACTCCCAGTCACAGAAAAATGCTGTTGTTCCTCTTGTTTCTCCCCCTGGAAGGAATGGTCTGAAAGGCGGCCCATAAGCTGCCATCTAGATCACATCTCATTTCCACTTCCATAGGAGCCACACAGGCCACCAGCACAAACTGTAAATTCTCAACAGGTAAGAGACAACTGGAATGGCCAGGCTCATGATTAGAAAACCAGAGGAAAAATTGGGCTTGGCTTTTGACTCTCAGAAAAAGAATGGGATTGCAAAGTTAGCATTAAAAAAAAAAAAAGGTTTGGACCTCTTTATAGCCTTGTCTTCCTGTATCATGAGAAGTCTTCGATGTGGCTGCCAAAATTCCTTGATGGGAAAATGATTTTGTAAAATGAAACCATTGCACTTAATTGAACCTCAGTTCCTGGATATCTGCCAGTATTTGCATTTAAGTTATAAAGAACTAGTGCAATAGAATCTTCTCTTTAAAGGCTCTCGTGCATGTACTATATTTATTTCTTCCTTAAATTTTCTAAGTTCATTTTTTAAAATTTATTTATTTGAAAGAGGGAGGCAGAGAGATAGGAATGGACCAACAGATAGAAACTAACGCCTGCAACAGCTGTGTCTGGGCAAAATGGAACCCAGAAGCTAGGAACTCCATCCGGGTCTCCCAGATGGGTGGCAAGGACCCACATCCTTGAGCCATCGCCTACTGCCTCCAGGGTGCGTATAAGCAAGAGGCTGGATCGGAATGGGAGAGAACTCTATCCCAAGCACCATGAAACAGTTCACAGTCATCTCAAACAGCTTTTACCAGCTGTGCCACAATTCCCGCTCCAATTTCTATTTTTGACCTGTCGGGGACAGAATGGTGGCAGCAGCTTACTTCTTGTTTTTCCGAGCAGTGAGAGTTCCCAACAGCTATACATTTCAACTGTCCTAGATGAATTCAGAGCTGTATTTAGAGGAAGTATTTATAGCAAGTGGTAAACAGCCATGTTTGCTGCCCCTGTTGAATTGTAGATGCATTTTCCCCATAGAAATCAAGTTATAAATGGCAGTTAGAATCACATTTCTGGAATGTTAAATTTGGAAAATAGTAACAAGAAAAACCTTTCTTTGCACATTGGTGACACTCAACAATAAGATCAATGTCACGCTTTCTTATTTTTACATTGCCCTCAAGAACGTAGCTCAGGATATGTCAATTTATAACAAAAAAATTTTTTTTCACTTTCTAAATCCTAGAATTAATTTGCCTTGTGTTAGCGCATGTCTTCAAAGTATTTGAGCATGGATAAAAAGCAATCTTTCCCACAATTACCTAAAAAGAAGCCAGACTTGAAATAAGATATAAAACAATGAACTTCATGAGTATAGATGCTCCACATTGTGATTTACATAAAGGAAAATCGGGCACATTAAAAAAAGAAAAAGGAGGAGGAGTCCAAGGGAACCAGAGATCACATTACAACTCAGAAATAGACCTCTCCCCAGTGTGGACTTAGAAGAATTTGAGTGTTTAACTTCAGAAACCCAAAGTTAATTCCCTCTTCCTTCTGCTTGAAATCCAAGTATTTGAAATTGTTGGTGGTAACTTGGCTGAAATTATGATGCATCCTCCAAATTTTCTGGGTGTAGGCAATTGCCAGAGAAAGAGTGGGGAAGGGGGTAGAAAAATAGAATCTCTTCCTCTTTCTGTCCTAATAGAATTTAGTTTTGGTAACTTCATGACCCTAATGGTCTATATACCCTTTCTCTGGGGTACTTTAAGAGACTTATTTTTTCTAAAAATTGCATCTAGATCTGTCTGAAACTGTGCAGAGGAAAATTTATTATTTAATGAACCCTTTTTGATGTCAATTTTGGATCCAATAGGGTTGTATAAATATGCTGTCCTTTCTACATTCTTTTTGTAGTCTTAAGCTCAATAATGCTTACTGATCTAAAACCAAAATCTAATCTTTCCTGGGTAAGAGTTCTGACTAAGTCTATCTTCCAGTGTGTAAAAGGCCAATAATTTCAAGATCAGCGATATTCCTAATAATTTATTCAAAGTGTACCAAAAAATGAACAAAATCTCCCCCAAACCACATTATCAAATAACCAATGGTCATGTGAGAAACATGAGTAAAACAAATTTATAACGGTGCATTTGTATTTCAGATTAAAGAAAAACAAAGAAGAGAGAGTATTAGCCCACAGCTATTAAATCATCTGTTGGGACATCTGTACCTAATATCATAGTGCCTATAGTTCACTCAACTCCACTTTCAGTCCAGTTTCCTGCTAGTGAGCCCCCTGGGAAGCAGCAGTAGTAGGGTTCTCAACACTCATATGGGAGACTTGGATGGAGTATGGCCCCACCCTGGTTGGCTGTGGCCATTAACTTCCTCTCTCTCTCTCTCTCTCTTCTCTCTCTCTCAAATAAGCACATAAGATATTTTTAATTAAAAACACCTTGCACTTACAAACAATGCAAATACACTATCCACTACCTTCCATAATTTACCTTTTGTAAGTACACTGGAAGAAAACATTTCTTAGCTTACAGGATATAACAGTGCTTCTGTCGCCACAGGACACACGTTCCAAGGTCCACAGTGAAAGCGTGAAACCACTGACAGTACCAAACATTATATATGCTATCTTTTTCCCTAGATACACTATGAAAAAATGTTATTTGCATATTTGGCAGAGTAGGAGAAAAAAATAATAACTAGCAATAAAATAGAACAATTCTAGCATGTCATTATAAAGTTATTTAAAACTTACAAATTATTTAAGGAATTTTCCACAATATTTTCAGCCCACAGTTGGATGTAAATAACCAAAATCATGGAAAGTAAAACCACAGACAAGGGAGAACACTAAATTTTAGAACATAGGGAAATTCACCCCTAATTTTCTGAGAATTTACCGAAATAAACTGACCAGAGGGTCTGGATAGCAGAGAGAACATCGAAATTGTGAATTTGCAAAAGAGAAAAATCACATCAAAGAGGAAAGATCACAGAAATATGATGACCCACTAACCCAACATGACCGAACAACTTGGCAAGCTTTTTATTTTTTAACGGGAGAGAGGGAATATGACTGGAGGCAACCTTTAGGAAGACAGCACATAATTTTTAGGGAAATTCAATGGGTTGGGAGAACTTTCAATCTCCTGTGAGAAAGTCTGTTCAACTTGCACAACAGATTATTCCATCTGGAATACTGATTGGGACCACAGGGAAAAAACAAGGGTGTGGGCCCAAAGTATGTCCAGGTATGCTGATGGCCTTCAGTCTTTCTGGGATCCAAACTCAGTCACCTATGGTTAAGGAGATTTAATAATAAAACAAAGGGAGTTGTGGTCCTCTGTGAGTGGAGTCAGTTACACAGACAAGGACATTTGCACAGAAAGGTCACACGGACCTTGATTCCAACGTAGGAGGAAGACCCTCCCAGTGTCAAAGAGTTCCAGCCTTTGAGGTGTCATTTGCTGAACCCATGAGAACATTCACCAAGGCATTTATGGAGCATCCATTTTCCCTGCCTTTCATGACCGTTCAACCCTAAGGCTCTCCTTCAGTTCAGTAGTGATGGGGAAGAAGAGCAACATGAAGACACTGACAGCTTTCCCTGGGGCAGCCTCCACACCAGGGGTAGCCTGTGCAGCAGAGGGGGAATAACTGGCCAGAACAGCACAGGCCACAGACTTCTCATGCTCAAGGCTTTGTACTTAGCTTGTTCGAGAACCAGACTGGCTCAGTGGGTTTCATAAGCCCTCAGGATGCTCTGAATTAAAGAATGCATGATTCAAACTCAATTTGCAGCTGAAAAGACCTCACAGAATTATTCCTGTAAATGTCATCCAAATATAGCTGGAAGACTGCATGAGAGCTGGCAGAAGTGCTGACGTTAAGTGGCATTTTACACTTAAAAGCATCCAAATTGGGAGAAAAGAGATTTGGTGTTTGTAGCGCAGAAGAAAAACAAACATTTTAAGTCTTTTAATTGAAAATAAGGGAATGTGTAGAGACAGAAAAATAAGAGCATGTTCTGGAAAGCAGCCCTGCTGTCCACATTTACTATGTTTAAAGAAATATTCTAAGATAAATATAGGAATACCATATGTACTCTAAACCCTAACATATGTTATTATATGGGATGGTTTTTCTCTCAAAGGAATTAACTATTTGACAGCAACATTTAACAAAATTGTACCAAATGTCTTCTGTAGGCCAGGTACTATGCTGGAAAATATAGAGTTCATATTGTTGGGCAGAAAGAATCTCGGAAGGCAGTCATTTGTTACGATGCTGCTTGGGATGCCCAAGTCCTGAGCTGGAGTGCCCATGTTCAAATCCCAGCTGCACTTCCAGTTCCACCTTCCTCCTCTTGCACGTCCTGAGAGAAGGTGTTGGATCACAATGGGGAGTAGCATGCTCAGCTGTGTCTTGCTTAGGAGACTACTATGCAGAGTGTAGAACAGTGTGATGACAGGGTGCATGATAAAAAGCTCCATTCCTGGGAGAGATTACAGAGCCTTAGAAGGCACTGGTAGGATGCAACAAAGAGATCTGGAGAAACCCAGGAGCTATTTGGAAGGCAGGATCATCAAAAAATGTGCTTGTTTACAGAATGTTGCAAGGACAAAAGAAGGAGACAAGGGTATCTCCAAGGTTTCTAAGCTGAAGCACCTGGAGTTGAAGTCACGGGACATAACAGGCTTTCACTGGCAGGGAACAATAATGAGATTTGGGATGAAATCTAAAATGGTTGGGAACACAGGCTACTGTAGGTTCTACAATGAGTAGGATGTTAAATTTAGAGCACAGCTATGATGGGGAAGGTGAGAGAGAGGGGGAAGGAAGAGGAAGAGAGAGAGAGATACACAGTTGAAGAATCTTTCAAGATGAAAAACTTTTGGGGGTCCCTCTAGTGGGGATGGATGGATGGATGGATGGATGGATGGATAGATAGATAGATAGATAGATAGATAGATAGATAGATAGATAGATGAAACAAATGAATTTTAGACTAAGATTTGGGCTTAGACATCTTATCATATTTATGCAAGCATTTCAAAAATTTTTTACAAGTCTGAAATTAGAAATGCTTTTAGCCGTGGGCAATTTTGATAAAGAATACTCAACCAGCAATATCAACATAAAGGCCTTTCTTTTGAGTACTTACCATGTACCTGCTATAGTGCTTAGCAATGTAAAAATATCTGCTTTACTCATTACAAAAGTGATATGGTATAAGTATTATTATTTCCAGGTAACACACAAGGAAATTGAGGCTGACAGATAAAGCGTTTGTCAAAGATTTCATCATGATAGATCTCAGATGTGATTCCAAGTAGGTCTGGTTGCAAACTCCATGCTTCTGATCATTAGGCTACACATAGGATTTAAGAGAGAGATGATATCAGAGGAAAACGAAGACCTCTCTAAGATGGAAGTCAATGGAACCCAGCAGAACTTCAGAAAAAAAATTTTTTTTCTTTCCAAATATTAGGGACAGAGGAAAAAATTACCATGTGATGAGATTTGTTAGCCCTGAGAGGTTTGTTGGTCTTGAGAAATGAATAAGAGGTTTTCCATGTGAATTTATATATTCTTCCAATTAACTCAGAAGAAGGCATTTGCTGAATATCAAGACAGAACTGACATGTTAAAAAATGGTCAAGGGTGGGAAAAACCTGAAACTGTCATTCCTTCATTGAAAAAATAATTTTGAATGTCTTCTATATGTGAGATACTATTCCACAGAACTGAAAAAAAAAAAGAAAGAGAGAAGGCTCCTCTTTGGGTGATCTTTAAGTTCACATAGAAAAACAGAATGCGTAAGGAGAACTACTG
Source organism: Ochotona princeps (assembly GCF_030435755.1). NCBI lineage: Eukaryota > Metazoa > Chordata > Mammalia > Lagomorpha > Ochotonidae > Ochotona > Ochotona princeps. Next base: position 23,546,173 of record NC_080857.1, read on the forward strand.
TAAATGAGGTGCTCTGGAGAGGGTCTCTGTGAGACAGGACAAAGCCCAAGCAAGCATGGAGAGTGGGGAGAACTATTTGGGAATAAAGTGAGATTCCTGAGGCTAGATGAGGTGGGTGTCCATGCGCTTACGGAGTAATTAACCTGTCTTGGAGAAGACACTCCCGCCATCACTGCCATTCAATCCTTGTGTGATGTTCCTTAACTGGGCTTCTCTTCTGCCTGACTTCTAACATGACACTGACTTAGCTGGGAAGAAATACAAGTGAATTACTAGTTTGGTATAAGCATCCTTCCCAGTGAATTAAAAATATATAGATGGAGGAAGGAGAAAGCAAAGCTGCCCCTGACCACAGAAGATCAAAAGAGTGACAGACACAGTTTAAGGACTGGGGGAGGGGGAGGGAGGGGTTCAGTTCCCACCCCCTAGTTGTTTACCCAGGTCCTGTGCCACACATCAGAAAGCTCCCTGGGACTCCTCTTCACAAGCAAAGAGCTAAGGCTCCTTTTTTATTTGTTCCAACTTTTCCTTATAAAAGTTGGTATCTCCAAAAGATAAACTAAATATTTGACTACAAAAGCCATGCTACAAAAAAAAAGATTTACATGCAAATGTGTTTTCAATGTTGCATATAAAAGTCAGCATATAAGAACAAACACTGAGTATGATCTCATTTTCAAAAACTGTTTTTATTATGTTAATTGTATACATATAAAAATTAATATATTTATATATATTTCAAGAGTGCAATTCGGTGCAAACCCCACCTAGTCCCCTAAACTTTTTCATTCTCCCAAACTGAAATTCATTTATTAGGCATGATGAACTTTGTATATGAACAGAACAGGTGTATACAAAAAAGTGTATACAAAAAAGTTGTATATAACACTGAGAGCTCAAACATTAAAAAAGAAAAACATATTATTTATATCTGGAGTAATGACTAAAGTATACTGCAAGAATAATTTCAACTTTGGTATAAAATTTTTAGAATGGAAAAAAAAATCAATACACTATCAATGCCCTAATAACACAACACTTGAAGAAAGAAAACTGTTACGTCGCAGATGACTAATTGTCCCTTATCACCCCATTTTCCCTTCCTGCTAATAAAAACCCAATCCTTGGCTGAGTAAACTGAAGCCATGTGAAAAGGTAATCATTCCTGCAGCTGGATGTGCTCCTGTGACTGCTTTTTTAGCCAAACAGGACGTGCTATGTGTAGCTGCCCACTAGTGTCCTTATCAGGAAAGAGCATTCATCTTGCTCTGCTCCCCTTCCTGCATTACTGATACAATAGCTTTACTCCAGCAGCCATACTGGGCCATAATGCAGCATGCTAAAGCTGAGTGAGTCCTATGACAGACCTACTGGGGTTGACATTGTGCCACAACTGGTTAGTCACCAACTGGTGTTCTGTTTTCAATCCAGTTCCCTGCTAAAGTTTCTGGGAAAGCAGTGGAAGATGGCCCAATGGCTTGCATCCCTGCCTCCACCCCTCACCTCCGTGAGGGACCCAGATGAGAATTCCAGACTCCTGATTTCAGACTGGACTGGTCCTGGCCATTACAGCTATTTGGGGAAGGAACCAGGGGATGAAAGATCTCTTTTTCTATCCATCCCTCCATCACCATGCTTTTCAAACAAATAACTCTTTTTCTTCTAAAAAAAAAAAGATGTCTCTCAATTTTAGAACTATATTGCCTTAATTTGATATGATGTTATGTATAACAAGTTATGTTATGAATGTTATATGTTGTGTATAAACCAAAATTGAAATGTCAATGAGGTGGTCACAGAAGGTGGATAAGAAATCGCATTTACTTTTACCATATTGGTTACTCATTACTATGTCAATTAATTCCATAATGATGTAAATTTTTGCTGATGGTATGTTGGAGCTTTTAATTGATCGGGATGATACTCTGCTGGCTCTGTCTTCAGACCAGAGAGAGTATACCTAAGAAGCCGTTGAACTTGACTGGACAATAAGATGCTGGACTCTATGTTTGGTATATGCTTGCAATGGGGGAATCTCAACTGAACTTGAACTGTGGTTATGCAACAAGGTGGAGGAATCCACCATGGTGGGAGGGTTTGGGGAGGGGTGGGGAGAATCCCAGTACCTATGAAACTGTGTCACATAATACAATGTAATTAATGAATTTAAAATAAAATTAAAAAAAAATATGCCTAATTATTCACTTGAAAGGCCAAGTTACAGAGAAAGAGGCAGAGACACTTACATCTGCTGGTTCATTCACTATATGGTGACTGAGGTCAAAGCTGGGCCAGATCAAAGCCAGCAGTCAGGAGCTTCTTCTGGGTCTCCCACATGGGTGCAGGGGCCCAAGCACTTGGGCCATCTTCTGTTGCTTTTCTCCAGCCATTAGCAGGAAGCTGGACAGGGAGCAGAGCACTCAGGACTCAAACCGGTACCCATATGCGATGCTGACATTGCAGAGGGTAGTTCAACTCATTATACCATAACAGAGTCCCCTATATTCAGTTACTTTAATATTAACTGATATAATAACCTTTTTGCATCATTTCTATCCCAGAATGTCTTTTACTCAGTCCTATATGTTTATCAGCAACTATTATTAAAAAAACAAAGGAGCATGGAAACTGATACCTATCCAAAACAACTCAAGACAAAGGTGCCCAAAACCTTCATCCTATTTGAATTCTCCTTAATTCTGCTTCTGTACCCTCCTTTCGGTGAGAAATTCTCTTTAGCACAGAGGCAGTATTCTGCAGGCTTTGTTCCCATCTTTTCAATCCCTCCTTTGCCTGCCAGGCTCCTTTAACATCTGGCACTTTCTCTAAATTGTTTCCACCAGGATAGAGAGTTTTCATGTGGTTTTAAATGCTGTTTCAGTAATCAAATATCCTAAAGCACCCATCCATTCAATTATCACTGAATGCCTAATAATGAACTATTTATTGAGTGTTTACTCTATGCCAGGAATGCTACCTATCTCCCAGCCTCTCTGTCAATCCAAAAGCAGGGGTGAGTCTATTCCTTCGAGAGCTGGAGACGTGAAGCTCGAATAGCCACCCAAGCCCTCAGAGCTGAGAGGCAGAAGAATCAGACTTTGAATCCTGCTTATTTACGCTACAGTCCATTGTTCATTATCTACCCCCAAGGTACTCAAAAGTCTTTGACTTGAGGAGTTCACATTGTCTTAGGCAATACAAATAAAAAGCTGAATAATTCAGAAGTTTCTTAATAGTCCATGATAACACACAAAAACAGGAATAATTAGAAACACTAGGAGGGATGGGTCCTTCTGTCCGTGCTTCAATTTCCACTCCACAAGGGAAAAACAAACCCTTTGCTGAAACCCATACACAGCAAGCAGTCAAGGCAGCGAGAGCTATTACAACCTTGGGATAAAGGTAAAACCAGAACAGAGCTTGCCCTGACATTTAAATTAATACCTTCAAAAGTCATCAGAAAAGCATTTTCCTTCTACAGGGCATGCCGCGGGTGATTTATTTCATCACATCTTAATCTTCAGGGGAAAAAAATTACACAGAGCCTTAGCTTGTCTAAATTGTCCACTGAAGGCAACCAGTTATTGACTAACCAGACATAGGAGAGAGAGAACAATTTTCTGGAAGAGTGTGAAATGAGATTATCTGCTTGTGTTTGAAGGCAGTTTGGAAAGGGCTGAGAAATTCCTTCACAAACTGAGATGAGCTATAAACAATATGAGAAAGAATGAACAGAGACAGGAAAATAAAAGCTTAACAATACACAGGTTGGAGAGGAATGTGGGACACCCAGGATTCAATTTTAGAACAAGACACCTTCAATCTGTTAAAAATGACAACTAACTCCTTAACTACTTAGCAGTTTTTAAAAATAGATTAATTCTGACACTGAAATACTTTTTAAATATAGGACACTTGCAAAAGAACTCAAAACTTTTCATGGAACTCCATAACAGCCTATACAAAAAAGGAATCAAATATCAATCCTTAAAAGGAAATTTAATTTAGGTATGTTCTAGTGGTGGTAGTTGTTAAAGGAACAAGTTTTAAAAGTACTTATTTTGCTAATAACTTTTAATTCAACAACATTAGAGCTACCTATTAGAATTGGGCTTTATATCAAGAATGTTATGTTTTCATTATACAAGTAAATTATACTTAGTACTGAAATTTAGTAGAACATGAAGAAAAAAAATAAATAATAAATTCATGCCCTTACACTCTCCAAATATGACTGCTTCTTCTATTGGCAAGCTATATTTTAAATTTTCATCACAAATAATTTACATATTCAGCATTCTTTCTTTTTCATTTTAACTATAGGGAATTTTCCTATGTTATTATAAAGCCATCAAAGAAGTAATTTTTAACTGCAAGAAACATTCCAATGAATTACTTAGGTACAATTCACTTGATTCTTTTTTCATTTCCTTTTTTTTTTTTTTTTTAAGTTACAGAGAGGGAAGGAGAGACAGAGAGATCTCTTCCATTGTTGGTCTATTCTCCAAATGGCTACAACACCCGAGACGGGGCCACATCAAGGCCAGGAGCCAGGCTTCTGCTCAAGCTCCCACAGAGATAGCAAGGGTATAAACACTGGGTCATCTTCAGCTACTTTCCTGGGACATTAGCAGGGCTCTGGACAGGAAGCGGAGCAGCTGGTATACCAACTGCTGCCCAAATGGGATGTGAGTTTTGGTAACCCAACAAGAATATCCTTGACTAATCTGAGTTCTGTAGTTGTTGTACATCTGTGTACATAGTCTAAGAGATACAGCATAACAGTATCATAAACATACTAAGGTGAAGGATACCTGATTCACTTTTTAAAAAATTTTTATTTATTTATTTATTTATTTATTTATTTATTTATTTATTTATTTTAGAAATCAGATTTACAAAGAGAAGGAGAGACAAAGACCCTTCTTCCACTGGGTCACCCTCAGGCAATCCAAAGCCAGGAGCCAGGAGCCAAGACAGTTCTTTCCTTCTTTCCCTCTTTCTCCCTCTGTCTCCCTCTGTCTCATTCCACCTTTCAAGTAGATGAGAATAAATTTAAAGAATCAAACTACAGATACAAGGGTGAAACCATGCTTAACTTAAGGGTTCTGCAAAAACATGTTATGAGCAGACCCTTGGATCACCATGTCTGAAAGACCACAATATGGAAATGCTGCACAGTATCAGTTTGTTAGTAAATCAATTTTATTATGATACTTATAATAGCATTTTCAGTTACATTAAATTAAGAAAACAAACTTTCTGACTCCAGCATATTATTATCCACTAAAAGCTTATGCTTCCCTGATCTGCGTCTGTAATGGAAAATGCAAAAACCAGAAGCCATCATGTCCTTGTCAATGAATGTCCATTCATAATTCTCCTATTTGGAGTCTGGATTGCTGTCCAAAGGGGGGGCGAGGAGAATCTCTCTAGGGTCTACCTGCTCACACAGACACCTCTATGCTTGTTTGTTGAGATTCACAACAGCCCATTGTGCTTTACAGATCACTGGACACTTTTAGTCTTTAGTGTCGAAGCTCTACAAGAAATGTTAATTATTCTTGGCAGGAAATGATGGAAACTGGAAAGAACTAGCCAGACTACCTTCATCTGTAAGTGAACTGGAATTTTTAGGAAAGTGTTCCCTAGTAAATTTGTCTACTCACAGCTTTAATCAACCAAAAATTTATAGCTGTTAACAGGTTGTGCCTCTGTATTTCTGAAGATATAAATAAACTTTTTAGTCTGAATAAAAACAGGTTTGGAGTCCAGTTGTCAAAACTGGAATTAGTAGTCAGTAACTAACTGTAATTAAAGCAACTGTCATATAGTCATTTCATTCTGGTGGAAAATATGTTGTTCTGTTTCCCCAAAGCTACAAAATGTTGTTCACGAACAGTGCTAGGAGCATCTAAACCAAAGCTGCCTGATCTCACCCATTAAAGCCCTACACAACATCGAATGCCAAGTCCAAACATGTGCGTGTTCAAGTAGAGGTTCCAAATCAGGAAGAAGCTAATTACTTAAATTCAAATTGGAAGGGAAAGGATTTTTTTGAGAGTCTGTAAATCAGAAGGCCCTTAGAAAGTGGAATGGACATGTGGGTAAGGAAATGAACTCATGTGTATAAAAAAGTGTTTTCACTTCATTCAGGAATGCAAGAGTAAATAAATTTTAACTAACTAAAAAGTAAGTAAAAACAAAATCATATGTTTGGATTTACACACAGTCCTGCTTAGAGTCTGACAGTATATATGAATTATTTACTGAAAAGTAAGGCTCTATATGACATTTTAAAAGAAATGACTGCTAAAAAAGTAAAAAAAAAAAAAAAAAAAGAAATGATTGCTGCATAGATTTAATTAGTTAAAACAGTCATCAGAGAAGTAACCAATCCAATCATCAAAAAATCTCAGCTATTCAGTGTACTTCCTCCAGTTTTGGAAACCTTGAAAAACTAGAAATATCATTTTCAGACATTTGATTTTTTGACTTTCTACATTATCCTCTACATTCTTTCATACAAAAGATTATCCAAAATGCAAAGAAACACACATTTCTTTGTAGTATAAAATACATGTAAAACAGAACAGTTAAATACAGAAAAAATATGATTCATAAATATAGTATTTTAAACCTTTATTACTACATACTGATAAGCTCTTAAATCATGCCATGTTCTGCATGAAACTTGCACTTTATTATAAAAACTTTGGTATGATATATCACACCTTCAAAATTCTGTTCTTCCTCAAATTCTTCTCATATGATTTCATACTAAGTGACAACAGTAGAAAGTCATCACAAGAAACAGCTCAATTGTACACATTTTCTACATGTTGGAAAAGGAAACCACACAGTGAAAATACTGATATTTAAGAGCAAATATACCTGTTTGTAAAAGTACCTTTATTCTCTAGCCACAGAAAATATTGTTATACTGGCAAACCAGAAACCATTATTACTTTAAAATTTTTTCGTCTGTTTTACTTATTTGAAAGACAATGTGTGCGTGTGTGTGTGTGTGTGTGTGTGTGTGTGTGTGAGAGAGAGAGAGAGAGAGAGAGAGAGAGAGAGAGAGAGAGAATATATGAATCTTCTATGCACTAGTCTATACAAATGCCCACAATAGCTGGGACTGGGCCAGAAGTTAGAAACCCAATCCAGATCTCCCACGTGAATGTCAAGGAGACAACTATTCTAACCATCACTGCTATCTCCCAGGGTATGCATGAACAGGAAGCTAGGAGCCAGGACCCAAACCCTGGCACCCCACTATGAGATGCAGCAATCCAAGTGGTGTGCTAACTTCTATGTCAAATGTCTGATTAAAATCCCATTATTCTAAAATATTAACATTTGCATTCAGAAAAGGGAAGTTTTTGTATGAATAATTAAATTGAATACATGATACAGACCTCCAAACAACTGTCTCTCCATTAAAGCTCTGTCTGAAGGCTAAATGTTTCAGTGATCTTGCCCCCCTGAACTTCTATAGAACCTATAGACAGAATCCTGTTGTCAAGCAATTTACTATATATTGGTTTGCATTATTTTACAGTCATTTCCTATTTTAATCTACATTAAAAGAATTTTTTTTACCATGAATTAATTTAACCACATTTATAAGCACCTTTAGCAACTACTACCCTCATTACAATTCTTAATGAAAAAAGGGTACCATCTGCACAGAGTTTTTTTTTTTTAAAGATTTATTCATTTTATTACAGCCAGATATACACAGAGGAGGAGAGACAGAGAGGAAGATCTTCCATCCAATGATTCACTCCCCAAGTGAGCCGCACAGGCCGGTGCACCGATCCGAAGCCGGGAACCCAGAATCTCTTCCGGGTCTCCCACACAGGTGCAGGGTCCCAATGCATTGGGCCGTCCTCAACTGCTTTCCCAGACCACAAGCAGGGAGCTGGATGGGAAGTGGAGCTGCCAGGATTAGAACCGGCGCCCATATGGGATCCCAGCGCGTTCAAGGTGAGGACTTCAGCCGCTAGGCCACGCCGCCAGGCCCACAGAGTTTTGACTACCACTTAATCCAGTGGACCATGGCAAGCCATTGATAAAAAGTAGTATGATAAAAGCAACATTGTGAGACTAATAAAGCAATATTAGGAGAAATCATGGGCAATCTGGATTAGAGCTGAAGGATTACAGATACAAACTAAACAAAGTGATGATTGCATTGTTCACAAAATAGGTGATGGATATCTGAACTAGTGAGGGTGAAATGCAAATGAAACAGATGAGTTAGATTGAAGGAGCCTAGAAATAAAGTTGCACTGTGAGAATGAGATACAAAGAAGGACCAAAGATAATGATTTTCAATACAATGAAACCTTATGAAGTTCCAAACTTGGGCAAAGTATTCAAAAGTATGAAAGTAAGGATATTATCAAGGCCACTGCTTGGGAAGCCCACATATCATATCAGAGTGCAAATTCCAGTCCCAGCCCCCCCACAGCCAATCCAGCACCCAGCTAATGCGTTCTGGGAGACAGCAGGTGATGGTTCAAGTGTTTAGGCCCCTGGCTCCCACTTGGAAGACCTGAATGAGTTCCAGGCTACAAGCTTCAGCCTGGTCCAGATCTAGCTGTTTACAGGCATTTGGCAGTGAACTAACAGATAGAAGGTTCTTTCTCTTATTTCAAATAGAAATATTTAATAAACATTTTAGCAATATGAAAATAGATCAGCTCTCAAAGTGTTCAAAATCAAGTAAGACAAGAAAACAATGCCCCTAAGTATAACGAAGTTTCAGCGCAATTACTATTATAAAACAGGTATAAACAACATGTCACAGTCCAGAAAGCAGCTAGGCGAATCCTCTGAAGAAGTGAGAAAATCAACATTTGAAGCCAAGTGACCATTATGTTAATAGAACTTTTGCTACATTAAATGTGTTCCATCTTCAAAATGTATCTTAATCCACCTCACTTCAATCTCTTTGTACTAAATCCAAACCCCAGTCATTGGTTGCCTACATTTTCTTCATGAGACTTTTGGCATCAAACATACTCTCTCATCCAGTTGCTCCTCAGAGCAAAACCAATTAGTTACCAAGGTTTGAGCAGACTCTTTTCATCAAGCACCCTTTGATGACTTCAGATGACTTTGAGGATCAACCCTTTGCTCCCAATCACTTCTCTAAGGCTTCTCCGTCCTCCTCCTCCATCTCGCTTCTTCTCATCTTAATAAGAGTTTTAAATTACTTTTATCCTGGTTGAGGTTAATTAATCAGCCAGAAAACCTTCATACTGTTTCTACCGCCTCCCTGTTACATGATATTAAACAAATTGCTCTTATTTCTGTAATCTGAGGAAATAAAATCAATCTCATGGAGGTGGTGTGAGGATTTATGTGAAGTTTAAATAATGTGAGAAGAGTAAGGACATAAACTTTCGTTTTATGAAGACTATTATTGGTTAGTGTTGTTTCCAAATTCACAGATAATGCCAGATGAATATCAATGCACAGATGATACAAAACTATTATTTTTTTCAGGATAAATTCCAAGAAGAAAAACTGCTGGCTCAAATTATATAAATATATCAAATTTTATGTGGTGTGAAATATCCTCTACAAAAGTAATGTCAGTTTACAATTTTACTAATCTTTTATCTTAGAGTTTCCTCCTACTCAGTCATATTTTATAAAAATGATGGGCTAAAAAAATGTCATTATTCTAATCTGCATTTATTTCATTAGTGTAAATTTTCATTTTCTTTTTAGTATGAACCACTTGTATTTCTTCTGTGGTGAATTTTAAAAATACTGTTTGGCCAACTTCCTATTAAAAGTTAGTGTTCTTCCTCATATGACTTAAAACAGTTCATATGGATTGTCGGAGCCCTTTATCAACCTACATTCCACAAAGGTTCCTATGAACAATTCTTGCAACTCAACAACAAAAGCAAATTACCCGAGTATAAAAAAATGAGCAAAGGGCCTGAATACACATTGTTCTGGAAAAAAAAAAAAAGACACACAAATATCCAATGAGTATGTGAAAAGTTAGAGCCTTAGTCAACAGGAAAATGCAATAATACAATAAAACCACGAATTACCACTTCGTATTTATTCCGACAGTAGGTATATGTGCTTGAGTTTTCAAAGGAAACTAAAAAATGTTGATGAAGACCTGGATAAACTGGAGCCTTTCACATTTATAGTGGGAATGTTAAGTAATGTAGTTGCGAAGAAACCAGTTAGGCAGTTTCTCACAGTGACAAATAGAGTTCTATGCAGCCCACCATTTCTACCTCCAGGTACAGACTGAGACAACGGGAAGCACACAATCACACAGAGGCTTCACCCAGCACCATTATTTACAGCAGCCAAAAAGCAGAAGTGAAATAATGCAGCTAGAACGCAGCACATCCACACAATGGATACTATTTGAACATAAAAGGAATGAGGTACATGTTATAATACGGATGCACTGTGAATGACATTACACTAAGGTTAAGAGGCCAGATACAAAAGACCACATTTTATATGACTCTGTTTCCACGAAGTGTTCACAAGAGAAAAATGCAAAAGACAGAAAGTAAACGGATGCTTGTTGGTCGCTGGTAAAAGACAGGGACACAGGGCATGGGGCTTCTTCTTAGGGGTGATGAAAATATTCTGTAGTTAGGTAGTGGTAATGGCCATACAGTTCTAGAAATGAAAACCACTAAATCGTACACTTTAAAGTGGTGAACTTTACTGCATATGGATTATGTCTCATTTATAAAAAGAGTTTACAAATTGAAAACAGTACTAGGTATTAGAAACTAGTTTTAAATGAAGAGTTCCATATATGCTGAAATGTAAAAAAACTTCAAGAAATACTAACTAAAGGAAAAAAAACAGCATATACATGCTACCAGTTACATTAAAAATACACATACTCATAGATGCTTATACTCACATAGGAAGATGAAAGAAACGATAACTAGTTCATTTTCTAAGAGCAACTGAAAAGATACCAAAAATAACAGACTGGTTAAAAAAATCTATCAGATTTAAACATCAGATGAATCAACAGCTTTCTAGAAAAAAAGTTATTAAGTGATCTCAAAGGGATATAATAGAAAACACAAGTAACCATTAAAAAGCTGAATTAAAAAAACTACTAGTATAAGAGAAGCTATTTATGGTACATAAATCAAACATTCAAACACAAGACTAGTATTTATAATACACAGATGATTCTCAGCCTAATAGTTTAATTCATACTTCCTCAGGGTTTTTTTAAAGAATTTATTTGAAAAAATCATTTGAAAGACACAGTCATACAGAGAGAGGAAGAAACAGAGAGAGAGAGAGTTCTTTTATCTGCTGGTTCACTCCCCAAATGGGCCAAGCCAAAGCGAAGAGATGTGGGCTTCTGGATGTAGAGGTCCAGGTACTTAAGCCATTTTTCTCTGTTCTCCCAGGAACATTAGCAGGGAGCCATATCAGAAGTAGCACTGCCAGCAACTGAACTTGTGCTAAGAGATTCTGGCACCTCAGAAGCTTAACCTACTATGCCAGAACATCAGTTCTGATTTTTTTTTATGGTAATACAAAAGATACACATTCAATAGAAACTAGACTTTAACTTTCGAATTTGACTTTCTCCCAAGTCAGCAGTCTACACTATAATCCTTTCTCACAGTACTGGGCAGCATTAGCAAGTTGCAACTCCCAGCTAACATTGCAGTCCTAACTGTAAGTCACTTATACTCCACAATGTACTGGGTTCCTAATACCTGATGTTCAGTGGGTTTCATGCATTGAATGCATTTTTAGTTTACAATATTTTCAACCAACCCACCGTATTTTCAGTTCATGTTGAGACTGTCAGGATGGAACACCATCATGGCCAGGAAGCATCTGTACAAAGACTTCTGAAATCAGTGAGAAAAATCAAACCAAATGGACACAAATGTGATGACAGATGTCACCAAAGATGTTATATAAATAACCAAATAACACATGGAATAAAATGCCTAATGTACTTAATTATCAAGGAAAGACAAACTAATAGCATATTATAATACTAACCATACCTACTAGAGTGACTATAATCAAGGAGGTAAATATCAAGCCCCAATAAGAATGTGGAGCAATGGGCCTGGCGGCGTGGCCTAGCGGCTAAAGTCCTCACCTTGAACGCACCGGGATCCCATATGGGCGCCGGTTCTAATCCTGGCAGCTCCACTTCCCATCCAGCTCCCTGCTTGAGGCCTGGGAAAGTAGACAAGGACAGCCCAAGGCTTTGGGACCCTGCACCCGCGTGGGAAACCTGGAAGAGGTTCCGGGTTCCTGGCTTCAGATCGGTGCGCACTGGCCCATTGCGGTTCACTTGGGGAGTGAAACATCGGATGGAAGATCTTCCTCTCTGTCTCTCCTCCTCTCTGTATATCCGGCTTTCCAATAATAATAAATCTTTAAAAAAAAATCTTTAAAAAAAAAAGAATGTGGAGCAATCAGGACTCAAATATTGCTGATAGCCGTGTAAACTGATTTCAGTATATCATCAGAGGTGATAATACACATATCCTAGGGCCCAATAATTCAACTCCTAGGGCAAGGAGAATGCGCAAATAAGTTCCCTGAAATTTTCAAAGAGCCCAATTGTATCAGATAAAAACTGGAAAGTCCCCCTAAACTCCATAGCAGTAGAAGGAATAGATAAAATGCAGCTTATCTACACTTTCGGTGACCCTACAGTCAGCTGTGGCCAGATAATATTAAAAGTAAATAACAGGGCCCGGCGGCGTGGTCTAGCGGCTAAAGTCCTCGCCTTGAAAGCCCCGGGATCCCATAAGGGCGCCGGTTCTAATCCCGGCAGCTCCACTTCCCATCCAGCTCCCTGCTTGTGGCCTGGGAAAGCAGTCGAGGACAGCCCAATGCTTTGGGACACTGCACCCGCGTGGGAGACCCGGAAGAGGTTCCTGGTTCCTGGCATCGGATCGGCGTGCACCGGCCCGTTGCGGCTCACTTGGGGAGTGAATCATCGGACGGAAGATCTTCCTCTCTGTCTCTCCTCCTCTGTGTATATCTGGCTGTAATAAAATGAATAAATCTTTAAAAAAAAAAAGTAAATAACAGAAATAAACAGTCTTGCTGTATATTAATATTATTTATTATTGTCATATTTTCCTGTGCCTGTTTTATACATTAAATAGCATTCTAGAAACATTTGTATAGGAAAAAGCCACAGTATATACTATAGTCAAATTGGCTATATAAAAATATTTCATTATGTAATAAAAATAACTCTCATTAAAGGAACTACTAAAAAACCATACATAAGAATACAAAAAAAAAGAGATGTGTAAAATCTTTAGGGATAAAACTGTACATTACTGAGGAATCCTTAAATAAAAAATACAAACCCATTTCCATGAATGAGCAACTCAAAACATTAATGTCACTTCAGCTTAGTGATTCAGTATAACTCTAGAATGCACACAGAGGATTTTTTTGTAAGAATTTATCACAGAGAAGCAGAGGGACAGAGTTCCTAATGACAGATAGAAGAGACAAAGAGGGACTTTTTTTTATTAATTATTGTTGGTTTTGGTGGTCTTCACATAACTGATTAGGGTGATAAATGTCAAGGGCTACAGGTAGGTGGGTAAGATCACCATTTCTAAATTCTCTTTTTTTCCTTCCTGTATCTGGGGAAAATGGGGAAACAAGGGGAGAAGCCACACCCAGCCTCCCAAACACCTCTGCACCCTGGGATGGAGGACAGCCATCCGAAACCAACCCAGGGTCCCTGATGCGGGGCATGCTCCGAGGGTCCTGCTCATGCGCTTTTAACAGTTCAGCAGTTCTGAATTACTGCTGATCTCATCACTCCAAGCATGATGAAATCTCTACAGAATCCACTGGTTGACAATAGAGACTCCGTTTGCCCAGATATTCACTGCCAAAACTTGGCTGGGGTAGAGGCCAATTTATTCTGTCAAAGAGGGATGTTTTAACACGGAAATCCACATTTCACAGGTGAAATCTTGTTTTTGCTTTTCTCAGTTTTGGTCTCATCATTTTCAGGGGTGACAGCCCTTCTCCATGAACCTGATTTTCTCCATAACAATGCAGAGCTTCAAACACAAACCAAACAGACCTAAAGGTCAAGTAAAAGCTACTTGTTAGAGAAATGAAGCAAACTCAATCAGAAAGCTGGCTGATGTTTAATAATGCCAAAAACCAAATAACTAGAAAGACAAAAATCTTAACACAATAAAATAAAACATGAAGTTTAGAATTCCCTTTTCAATGGCTTGCAGAAGGAATACTAAGTCTGCACTTCACATGACCCTCAACTGTTTTTTTTTACTAAAAGAGAACATGTCAGACTCTAAGAAAGATCTCCATGGTACTCTCACATTATCAATCATTTAGAAAACCCAGGCAATCAATTTTTACAGGACAAGAGGAAAAAAAAAAGGCTGCAAGCAACCCAAGGGAAAATGATAACATGGAAAAACAGACTTAAGGAAATCTGGAAACATACTCTGGAGTTTAATATTAGTGAAATGATCAGCTTAGAATATCAACTTAAAGCACTTGAAGAGTGGAAAAGGAAAGGCGAGTCCATAGCAATTTCCCACAGGCCTCCCCAACGCACTAGTCCTGGCAGTAAACACCAATGGCCTAAGCAACTACACTTTAACTATGGGTTAAATTTTTTGTGTTATTCCTTCATGCTTCATTTTTACTTTCAAATTATCAAGATTTTTAAAAAGATTTATTAATTTTTACTGGAAAGTCAGATTTACACAGAAAAGAAAAGACAAAGATTTTCCATCCACTGGTTCACTCCGCAAATGGCCGCAAGGGCTGGAGCTGAGCCAGTCCAAAGCCAGGAACCAGGAGCTTCTTCCAGGTCTCCCTCTCTCTTGCAGGGTCCCAAGGCTTTTAGACATCCTCCACTGCTTTTCCAAGCCACACGCAGGGAGCTTGAAGGGAAGTGGAGTAGCCAGGACAAAAACCAGCACCCATATGGGATCCTGGCACATGTAAGTTGAAGACCTTAGCAACTAGGCTACCACACTGGGTCTTATCAAGATCTTTTTAAACAACTTAAAAAAAAAAAAACACTTAGAAAACAAAAAAACTTTTGTGAAGATTCTGGACCCTGTTAAACTTCTGTAAATTTACCTGCAGACTTTCCTAACTTTTATACCTTCGAGCCCTTGTTTATGAAGCTTCTTGAAAGCAAAATCTCATTGGGAGCCATCTGACATATATCAAACTCCTACTAAACCTTCAAGACATAATTAAAATGTCATTTCTTTCCTAAAGAATTTACAGCAATAAAACAAATTAATTGTTCCTCCATCCCACATTAATTCAAAGGGCAGAGAAACTAGGCACTTGATGAACCTCAACTACATGCCATGTGCTTTATAGAAGAAATTTATTTGAATTGTCGCAATGGTACTCCTTTCCGGAACATAGCAACCTGAAGCCAGGGGAAAGGATGTGATAATGGCATGTGGTTGGATTGAAAGGAAGCCGATCTGATCATGAAGTCCTAGTTCTTTATATGGTTTCAGGCTGCCTCTTACAAGAGGACCAACAAAAGGCAGTTGAAAAATGGAATAAAATGATGACTTTACTTTGGGTAAAAAGAAATTGAAATACACGCATAATTTTTTCATGATACTTTTGAAGAAATCTTTTTGGTACCAACAGTAAAATTTATGTTTTAATCCTGTTTTTCTCCAATATTTTAAAGCATTTTCATATTAAAGTCCATATTATAGACTGACTTATATGTTTGCTTTTATAATTTAAAAAATAATAATTTGGAAGCAGGAAAGTGGAGAAAACATAGGAGGAGGAAGAGAGAGGGGAGAGAGAGAAAAAACAAAAGAGGCGGAAAGAGGCAGTAAAAGGGAAAGAGAGATCTCTTCTATCTCTATCTAAATGCCAAGCAACAGCAGGGGCTGGACTAGGCTAAAGCCAGGAGCCAAGGATTCCATTCAGGTCTCCTACATATATAGCACAGACCCAACTACTAAAGCCATCCTCTGCTGTCTCCCAGGGTACGTATGATCAGAAAGCCAGATGAGGAATGAAGGAAGGCAGGATATGATGCCAGGCACTAAGCACCAAAACATGGGATGCAGGTATCCTGGGTGATGACAATCTGTTGTACCATAACATCAATCTCTGTAGAGTGACTTATAATGAGTTATTTATATACCAGTTCACTCTAAAAATGCCAAAATATATCAAAGTAATGTAGAGTGTTAATAAACCATTAAGCATCATCCTCCGGTTTGTTTGATTCAGGAGTTCCAGAGCCAAGCTCCATGTTAACAAGCTCCCGGATACCATGTTTTGACAATCCTAGACACACTCTGCAAAGCTTCCAGTTGTGCTTCCGGTACATGATCTTGTGTCCAATTTGCTATTAATTCTAGTATTAGTATGAGTAGTGTGAATACTCTCTCTCATCCTGTGTGTCATTCTGCCATTCAAGTAAACAAATCATTTTTAAAGGCACATCTTAATTAAAAAAAAAAAAAAATTTAATCTTGGGCCCAGAGTGGCAGCCTTACAGCTAAAGTCCTCGCCTTGCATGTGTCGGGATCCCATATGGGAGCCGGTTTGTGTCCTTCGGCCCCACTTCCCATCCAGCCTGTGGCCTGGGAAAGCAGTCGAGGATGACCCAAAGCCTTGGGACCCTGCATCCACGTGGGAGACCTGGAGGAGGCTCCTGGCTCCTGCCTTCGGATTGGTGCAGCTCTGGCCATTGCGGCCACTTGGGGAGTGAATGAATGGATGGGAGATCTTCCTCCCTGTTTCTCCTCCTCTCTGTATATCTGACTTTCCAATACAAATAAAAATAAATCTTTAGAAAAACACATATAATCTTCTAATGGGCATTTGAGAAGCTGGGAATATAGAAAATGAATTATGATAATTATGTGCCCTCAAGAAGCTTATAAGGGAGACAGGCAAATAAATAGACAAAACCAAAACACGATGTACTCCAGAAAGAGACAAGAGGCAAGAGATGGCAGCAAGCCAGTCAATAATTCAGTGTGGCCAAAGCAAAAGACAAAAAGGGAATAGAAATGGGATTGCAGAAACAGGAAGGAGTGGATGATGAAATCTGTGCCATGAAATGGAGTGTGGACTTGATAGAAACTGGGAGTCCCTGACAAACTCTGAATTGCTGAATATTGCAAGACTTAACTGCAACACTCATGTGTCAAACAGTTTTAAAGACACACTGATTAGCAGAGTAGGGAGAGAAAGGGAAAGGAGGGGTTATAGAGAAGGACTTGGGGACAGAGTTAGATGCAGGGAGACCCAAAGTTCCTCTGGTAACTTAGGAGACTTGACCAATTGAATCATGCCCCCTCCTTGGTCACTGCCCCCCCCTTTCCTCCAAGGACACTGCACTCCTGAGGCTCCCCTGTCCACTGGTGACTTCCTCTCCACATCTTTTGTTGATTGCCTCTCTAACCCACTCCTGCCTCGATCCACATTTCTTACTGTGGAAATGCCATAAGCTCAATTGCTGTTGCTTTTCTCTATCTATGCATTCTCTTGTGCATTGCATGTCATCTTTGATTTTTGAAGAGCTTTTATTTTGACATGACACCTCAACTTGTTTCTATTAGAATCCTGAACCCACATCTTCTTGCTTACACACTGCTTCCATTTGGATACCTAGTAGACCATCAAAGTTAGTAAGTCCTCAAAATTCAACTCCTATTCTCCATCTACCTATTTACCTATACTTTTAGTTAATGGGAAATGCACCTTCTCAAAAGAGAGGGAAAAAAACTAGATTTATCCCTCTACTCTTACATACTACATGCCACCTATTAGAAACAACCTCTGACGTGGGTGCAGGAGCCCAAGCCCTTGGGCTGTCCTCCACCGTTTTCCCCGGCGATAAGCAAAGAGCTGGATCAGAAGTGGAGCCACAAGGCAAGAACCATGCCCATATTGGATACTGGCACTTGAAAGTAAAGGATTAGTCTGCTACCCACCACACTAGCCACAAATTGAAACCTTCTAAACTACTATATAATTAATTTATCTGTTCTTTATTGTTTGTCTCACAAACTTCATGAAGGCAGGGGTCTTTGTTCTGTTCAAACATCACAATAGAAAGAATACAATCCGCCATAGTGGCCACTGACTAAGTGTTCCTTGGAATAAACTGTACCCAGTAATGTACAGAAGCTCATGTAAAATAAACGTCACAAATATACAACCAGTAGGAGTTGGCCATCAACAATGTTGAGGGCAAAGGTGGAAAACAAAAGGTGGGTTGACACCCACATTTCTAACATTGAATAAAAGAACGAGGACAAATTGAGAGGAAAAGATTCAAAGTTGAGTTATGGACCTATGGAATACATGACTTGGTTATATCCTCTCCTGAGTTTGTGTACTAAGCCCTAACGATCTCAGTTGAGTTCCGGACCTATGGAATATACGACTTGGTTGTATCCTCTGAGTTTGTATACTAAGACCTGATGATCTTAGTCTAATCTGATAAGCCAGTTTGTTCTGATATAAGCACTATTTTGTTCTCACTATTTTTTGTAAAAATTTAATTTTTTTTTTGAAATTGGAAAGGCAGATTTACAGAGAGAAAAAAGAGACAGAAAGATCTTCCTTCTACTGATTCACTCCGCCATGTGGCCACAACAGCCAGAGCTGAGCCAGTCCAAAGCCAGGAGCTAGGAGCTTCTTCCGGGTCTCCCACATGGGTGCAGGGTCCCAAGGCTTTGGGCTGTCCTCGACTGCTTTCCCAGGCAGGGAGCTGGAAGGGAAGTGGAGAAGCTGGGATTAGAGCCGGTGCCCATATGGGATCCCGGTACATGCAGGGCAAGGACTTTAGCCAGTAGGCTACTACACAGGGTCCATTATTATTTTTTATTATTACTATATTATTTATTTTTTATTAATATAATAGGAATGTTTTAATGGTAGCTAAACAGACTTCTTCTGGAGGATTTTTTTAACTGTAATAAAATACGTAAAACATAACATTCACCATCTTAATAATTTCAAAGAGTATCATTTGGTAGTGTTAAATATGGTCACACGCGTACAATCTAAAGGAGTTCGTTCACCTTGCAAAACTAAGACCCTGCATCCATGAATGGCAGCTCTCCCTTTCCTACTCTCCTCCCTTCCTGGGAATCACCATCCTATTTTCTGTTTCTATGTGGATTTTTTTAGTCTAAATGCCTCCACACTAGTAAAATGATACATTGTCTTCTGTGACCAGTTTATTTATATTGTAGCATTGTGTCAGAATTTTCTTCCTTTATAAAGCTGAATAATATTCCATTCTGTTTCCATGGCATCTATTATTTATTCACTCCTCTGTGAACGGGCACTTGGGTTGATTCCACCTTTCAGTCACTGTGAACGATGCTGCTACGAGCATGGGTATACAAATACAACTCCGCTTCTCTGTTAGCTTGAGCTAACTACGAGAGATGACAGAGGACATGAGTTGGGAACAGAAAGATTGGCAGCAGCTAACATTTTGTCAAAACATTCTGGAAGCACAGAGAAAGACGATGTGGTCCAGCCATGGTCTTAGCATGTTTAGGTTAAGAGTGAAGACCAACCCATGGTAACCCTGTCCTGTCTCCACTCTTGCTTAGTTATAATCACATACAAAAAAGAACTGCTTCTTAGTTTGTATTTCTAATTCTAAAACTAGATATCACTTTCTCATTCTACCTTGGTCTGATAATGATTTATAAGCCACTGTTAATAGAGTATACCTGAGATGAAAGTGCATAACCATCTTACATTAAAATAAATTAAAGATAAAACTTGGCCATGTATCCAGTGACTATGTACAACGATTAACTTATGCTGCAGGCAGTGCCTTTGTTGGCTTAATGTTTCAAAAACTTTCTTTTTTCAAGATCGTTCTTGTCCACCCAGCAGTGATGCACATTAAAATTAAGACTGGCTAAAACCTCTCAGCCAAGAGAGCAAGAAATGGCCTCTTTGCAGGGAAAAAAAAAAAAAAAAAAGTGGTGAGTGTATATACCACATAGTATTTTGTTTTTCCTTTAAAGAAGCAACTCAGAAATTTGCAACAGGAAAACATAGAAAACTCTAATACTAAGTAAAAAGAACCCCGAAGAACTGTTTTATATCTGCTTTCAATCAATGTTAATATTGAAGATGTGAATAATGATGCAATTCTTGCATGAATATATATAATAGTATACAGAGTTAAAACTGAGATTTTTTTGAGGACTTTTCTTACACTTTCATTTATAGCTCACATAATAAAAAAGGGGAATGTTTACTTATTATTTTAATAAGGCTTCTTGGTACAAAAAATAGAGCCTATTATCAGATTTTTGAGCAAAAATCAGAGAGAAGTGTAGTTTATGAAGTTCCTACACTTCTCAGAGTGATGAATACTTGCCAGATAGTCAAAAAAGTTTATTTATTAATGAATAAATAAAAGGACAAATCAGTGAAGCTAGCTACTCTGTTGTGTCTGTGTACACTCATTTCATAGCACCATTTCTTGCAGCTGCAGTGGGATCACCTTTGTTTTGGTGCTAATTAATTGTGTCAAATGTAAATAATGATTCCTGGAAACAAAATTACAACCCCTTCCTTCTAAACTCCTATGATAAGTCCTTTTAACTTCAGAAAGATGTTTTAGAAATGAGTAAACAATAATAATGCTCCTTGCAAAATTAACCAGCATGTTTTGATAATAACATATACAGATGATTCCTGTTTATTATTTTATAGTCAATGACATTTTCTGCTTCTTAGCCAAATAACACAGAATAGGATAGGCTGTAAACAAGTAAGGCACACATCACCAAAGAGCAGAATGAATCTGAGAAAACAACTATCTGATTAATATATTTTCCTATATTGCCACATGTCCAGAAGGTAACTTGGCAATACTTCGTTAAATTAGCTACTTAATTGCCAGCCCAGCCAAGTCTGTTTTTATGTACAGCTTTAAGGATCTTCTTTATACTGAGTCAAAAATCTATCTGGTTTGGTTATAAGAAAACTCCTCTTACAATGTCAGTCACTTCGTTAGTATATGCTTTGAAGCTTTTCACTCCTAATGTGTGATAATCAGATCAGAACACTCTAATGCAAAAAGGACCAAAGAGGGCTGTCACCTACCTTGCTCCAGATGTTGTACTAATGTAGCCCATGATCATAGTGCATTTTTGGAAGAATGTGGCAAAGTTGCTCATAGTATGTTTATACCTGACTGAAGAATATTAAATCACTTTCTACTCTACATCTAAAGCAGTTCCCCTGTATTGTGTAATGTACAGCATTATATATTGCCTTACAAATGTTCCCAGTAAATGGTATTATATTGGTTAATCCCATCATCCCAGCATGTTTAGAACTTACTAGATTCCTGTCTCTACCACCTGTCATTTCCATCTTCCACATCCCTGCATTAGGTACCAATGTGATAACCACTGGTGACAGCTATCTCTTTTAACTCTTTTTACATAGGAGGGTACTTCAAAACGTTCAGGGGAGATAGAATTAAAAGATAAGTTCATTTTGGTGCCAACATTGATGAAATCCATGTAAATGAAATATCTTCCAAAAAGACATAGAAAAATACATATTCTGAAAAAAACTGTGGATTTCAAAAATGTTGAAAACCACAGAGGCAAGAGAGGTGTGTGTGTGTGTGTGTGTGTGTGTGTGTGTAAATGCCAAAACTACATTCTCCAGATTTAACTGCTCAACTCCTATCTACAACATGGGGAAACGCGTTCTTCACACCAAATGAGAGGAGCAATGGCCAACTGCTGCCTTGATCTACCTGGGCCACTCCATCTCCTCTCATACATGATCCACAGTCAACTAACCTAAAATGATACCTAACAAGCTTTAATCTTTTACCCTTCCTTTAAAAAAAATTTTTTTAAACTAATAGCAGAAGCTAAACTCTGAAGATAGAAAAAAAAAAAAGTAATCAAGCAGGCGTAATAGGAGCTACAGGATCACACTGCCCTGGTGCTGCTTTTCTGTCACATCCTCACCACCAACTGCACAAAGTTGTATGTTTTTCCATCAAAAAAAAAAAAAAAAAAACCAAACCAAAATACTTACTATTGATAAATCATACTATGATCATTTAAATTAAAGCACCATTTCTTAGTTCTTGGGCAGTATATGATCACACATAACGATTGCATAGGACAAACATTTTACAAGACACCATCCTAGCAAGTGGAGAACAAAATATACAGCAAAAATAAGTGAAATTAAGTGAAAAAAAAGTCTCTGTGCCTGGGCACTGATGCAGTCTGGCAGCAAGAAGCACTTTCTCTACTCTCTCCCCAACGCCCCTGCACAGGAGGAAAGTCGATGGATCTCAGCCACCTTCCCCGCATCCACCCAAACCCTCTCCATATTAGTTGGAGGCTCACATAGATCTATAATCTCATCACATTTGTAATAAATATTAAAATAGAGTTTTAAACGAATGGGGCTATCACACTCCGTAATGATATTGTATAAAGTCAAAGGCCTTGTAGGATTTTTAGTTTTTTCATTTTTGCTTTTTTTTCCCCCTCTGTCTCACTAGGAACATCCTGCAAAACTAACCTACCGACGTGATGAGTCAGACCACGGGGTGGTATTTCACCTCGTGATTGGATTGCAAGTTGGGATGTCACATCCCACATCAAAGTGCAGGGTTCAAGTACTGGCTCCCATCCTGATGCCAGCTTCCTGCCAGTGAATTCCCTGAGAGGCATCAGTGATGGTTCAAGTCCTTATGCCACTGCTACCCACGTGGGAGTCCCAGGTTGAGATCCCAGCTTTGGTTCCTGAAAGTGTTTGGAGGCATTTGAGAAGTGAACTAACAGATGAGGGCTCGCAGTCTCTCTCTCAGCCTATCTCTCAAAGAAAACATATTTTTAAAAATAAAGGTATAAATCACTATTTCTGGCTAGCATTTGAAAAGAAATAATAATTTTGTAATTTCCCCTAGAGAATTAGGATCAGGTTCAAACTCCTAACAACCTTTTAGAAGTAGGGCATGTAACTGCCTAAACTGGAAAAAATCCAGGGCTGGGCATGTAAATGCAAGCAAAGCAGACAATTTCAAAGATAGGCATCATATCCTCAAGGCTAATGGGCTGGCATAACACAGGAAATTCCAAATGAAAGCTATCTCTACTGTGGCCTATAACAGGTTGCTCACCAACCTACCTTACCTCCCTGCCAAGAAGAAAAAGTCAGGTTTTTTTCAAGTATCTCATTTCCATATCAAAATGAAAGGTCAAAAATCATTAACTCAAGCCATATTTTAGAGTTATCTTCCTTTTAGATAATATGTTAAGAATTTCTCCTGCATTAAGTCCACAACAGATATCGCATAATAAGAAAAATCAAGGAAATTCAGGATTGAAAGCCTGGATATCATTTAACCTGGGGCTTTACTTTTGCAAAAGTTCAGAGATTTGCCTTATGAAAAGCAGCCAGCTACTAGACAGATCTAGGAAGCACCACACATAATTTTGCTTACTTCTGCAAAATAACACACTAGGTCCACAAGGCACACTTCTAACTGTACAAGAATGACAGTCTACCTGCCTGCTCAGTATTTCATATCTTACAAGTCCGCTAATTCAGAAGTCTAACAGTTTTCACTTAAAGCTAAAATATCACTTTGTATACTCGCAACTACAGAAATATGGGTGTTGAAGATATTATATACTACAAACTACATTTTACAAACACTACAAACTGCATTTTACAAAACACATTATAATAGCCTAAGTGTGTAGCAATCAAATGTCATCACATATAATTAAAGATAAACTCAATGCGTCAGAACAGGAGATCAAAGCACTCTACATACTGCAGGGTCTTCCTTTTCAGTGGCCTGTACCTTCAGCAAGCCTTTAATTCACACAGTTTGGAGAATCACAGTACCTACTTTGGCTGCGTAGAAATAAACTACAAAGAGCCTTGCTTTTAAAAACATGGACAAACATAAAATATCCTCAAGCCATGCCTGTGAACAAATTTGCACATCACTAGTTTTCAATTAAAGCTGATCCTGGAAAGGACAGATGTTGTTTTCCATCCTCTGAATGAGACTGAGCTAATCAGACATTTTTGAGCCACAGACAGAAGACAGAAATCTTAGATTCATACTGTGGCAAGAGGGCATATCACCTACTATTTCCCACTTGCTCGTTGTTTTTCAGTTTTGTTTGTTTGCTTCTGTTTTTCTTTCCTACCATGGCAATGAAACACCACTACTTACCCAAATGATTCAACAAGAAAGCATTGAGGACATTATCACTCGGTGTTATAAAAAAGAAAAGAAAAATCCCCACTTCAGTTATTTCATTCCTCTAAACTTTGGCTGAACCATACCGGCTGGGGAAGCGATTGCCAAGTTATCCACAGGCACATACACACAGACAAACCACAATATGGAGAATGTTAGCCGTTACCCTAGGAATCTCTGTGCTGAAGTATGTGCTGAGTAATGAGGAGCTATTCCGTCAGTGCAGATAAATGTAGTTTTAGAAGAGGCCTTCAGAGATAAATAATCAGCGGAGATAACAGCTGCCTCAGATGACAGTATGAAAGTCACTAGTAAGAAACCTGTATTGTAAATGTTTTCATTGAAACAGGAGAGAACAATGTTCTAAAACTTCCTGAAAGCTTTCTACTTTCAAATCCTAAAGAATGAAGTCAACCTTCGTGCAGCCCTCCACAATGTTCCGGGCAATCAGAGCCTCTCCCAGGCCGCAGCGCAGCTCCCCGGGTTTGGCTTCCAAGCTGAAACCTGCTTACCTGCACTTACCTTCAGAGCTTTGGATGAGTCACTTTCTTAAAAATAATGTTTTAATTTTTTAAAACAAGGATAATGAAAGATCTTTTTTCCTTAAAAGCATAAGAACATATCCAACCTTGAGAAATGAATCTTAAAAAATTGAAGATCTTGCATGCTAATTTCACTGCCCACTGAGTACCAGTCAGACAGAAATGCTATTTTGGAAGTCTGTGTGTGGAAGAGGCCAAATCTTATTGAAAAGGGTATCTTCAGAGGAATGAAAACAACACAGATAAATCAGCAGAAAGCCAGCATGTTCTGTGCATACACCACATCATATTTTGTCTTGCACGATTTTTGAAGTTTCTTTCAAAAATTAAAACATTCTGCTTCTACTGCTGTCATGCCCCCTTAACCTAAGAATGTGTGTAAACTTTATTTTATAAATACATTAAATTTTCATTATAAGCTTAGTGTTACATGCACCTGGAATTGTGCCTTTCAGACACAAATAAATAGATAATAAATATATATTTTTAAATGGATCTACATGGCTTACGGGCCTGAAGGTACTATACCTCAAAATTTATTGTATACTTTAAGGTTGTTTGAAATTGACATTTTTGCTTAATGAACATTTAAGCTAAAGACTCTAGAAATGATCTAATTCAATCCCAGATCTTACTCTACAAGTATAAGAAACACAACATAGGATTAATACCATAGATCCATGGTCTCCTAACTTTTGAGTGTATATTCCTATCAGTAAATATTTGGAACACACATCCTTTCAATATATATGTTTTAATTATGTGATGTCTTCTATTAAAAATATTCACTTATGATGTACATTATAAAACACACATGTAAACACAATTGATATAAAGTCAAAGTGAAGGTCAAGTTCTAACATTTTCTTCCTGCACCAGAGCATAAGCAACTGTAAGCCCATATGAGGCACATGTGCAGGTCTTTCAAAAAGCTCCTGAAAAAATGAAATTCAAAGTTTATTCTGGTACAAACAACTTTTTAAAATACCTGCATGTGAGGAGTATTTCCTGGAAAATGCATATTTGGGGAAAAATGCATGCATGGGTTTCAAAAAAATTGTACAAAAATAAGCTTATCACTTTTTAAAAGTACTTATTTTTTATTGCAAAGACAGATTTACAGAGAGAAGGAGAGACACAGAGAGACATTTTTCTTCTGTTGGTTCACTTCCCAAATGGGCACAATGGCTGATGCTGTGCCAACCAGAAGCCAGGAGCCAGGAGCTTCTTCCAGGTCCCCCATGTGGGTGCTGGCTCCTAAAGCTTTGGGCCATCCTCAACTGCTTTCCCAGGCCACAGCAGGGAGCTGCATGGGAAGTGGAGCAGCCTGGACATGAACTGGTGTCTATATGGGATCATGGCACTTACAAGGCAAGGATTTAGGCACTGTGCCATCACAGTGGGCCCAATCTTATTTTTTAATGCCATTTTCATATTAACTCTCTGAAGTATGCTCATGTATTTTGATGTTGACGTGGCACCCAAAGCACTGTCCGGATTTAGAGGTAGGCAGAGAGAAGACAGAGGCCCTGTAGCCTGAACAGAGACAGAACAGAGGTACTTGAGAACACACAACAATGGAGGAGTATTGCAAAGAGTTAAAGACAGCATACGGATAGGTTGTGAAAACTTTTGAATGCCACAGGAAAATGGCTCATACCAAAGGTAATAATGGGCTTTGAAGAGTTCAAATCAGATGTTCTGAACGCAACCACATTTACCAAAAACAGTAAATAAGTGGCAAAGATTTGTAAATTTAATTTAGGAAGACAGGTAAGTTTTTATCGAATTATTTATTACGGATTGATTTATCTTCTAAGGATCACATCAAATCATTAACAAACCTAGCTCTGCCTAATTGCCTCCTTTTTTTTTACTTGTCTAAGTTACATAACTACAGACATTGGTAATTCTGTATCCAACAAGGTGGTTTTCCAATCAGAAATTTAACTAGTAATTTTCAGCACAAGTCACTTGTTCAGCCACTGATATTGGAAAACCAAATTACCGGCCGTTTACCTTTTCCCCAAAGATATGAACATCTAATTGCCTGATTGATATACAAATTAATTCATAAAAAGGTTTTTTAAAGAAACTAAGCAGTAACAGCTAGGTGGGCTTATCTATTATTATTATTATTATCATTATTATTCACTTATTTATGTGAGAAATGGGAAAGAGAGACATAAAAAGACAGACATTTCCTAAAAGTCTGCAACAGCTAGAGCTGAGTCGGGCCAAAGTCGAGAGCCAGGAACTCTATCCTGGTTTTGCACACAGATACCAGGGCCTAACTGAGTGGGCCATCTTCCACTTCCTTCCCAGGTACATTGGCAGAAAACTGGATTGCAAACAGAGCAGCCAGGAATCAAACCAACACCCTGAAGTAGGACACTGGCATTGCAAGTGGATGCTTGATATGCAGCACCACATCAGCTTTTGTGGGCTTATCTTAAAATATGGCAGAGCTCTTAAATCAAGCTTCAGTATTACATTTGCAAAACATTTCAGAGACAGACAGAGCTGTGATTCACTGATTATTTCCTCAAACACCCCCAAGGGCTAGGACTATGCCCTCCAGTCAAAGATAGAAACCAAAAACCCAATTCTGGTTTCCCATGTGGGTACTCGGAACCTGATCTTTTGTGCCGTCACTGCTGCTTTTTAAGTTTTGCTCTGGCAGGAAGCTCAAGACATGAACAAGGACTTGAACCCAGGAACTTGACTGTGGATGTGGGTATTTTAACCATTAGGCCAAACCTGTCGGTAGATTGTCTTGAATATTCTCATGAACAGAAATCAAGATCCATCCACAAGGGTGGGCATTGGGTACAGCCACTTAAGTCATACACATCTCCTATCAGAATACCTGATTAGAGTCCTGACTGCTCTACTCCTTACTGCTTCCTGGGAGGCAGCAGATGGCCCCTGCCACCTCTAAGAGAGACCAAAATGGAGTTCCTAGCTTGCCCAGTCTAGACTGTTTCAGGCATTTGGCAAGTTAACCAGCAGATGGAAAATACTTTCAGCCTTTCAAACATGATGAAAATAAATAACTTTAAAAAGAATTCTTGGGCCCGGTGTGATAGTGTAGTGGTTAAAGTCCTCGCCCAGATTGTGCGGGATCCCATATGGGCACCTGTTCAATCCTGGCAGCCCTGCTTCCCATCCAGCTCCCTGCTTGTGGCCTGGGAAAGCAGTTGAGGATGGCCCAAAGCTTTGGGACCCTGCACCTGCGTGGGAGACCAGGAACAGGTTCTGGGCTTCGGATTGGCTCAGCTCTAGCCATTGCAGCCACTTGGGAAATGAATCATCAGACAGAAGATCTTCCTCTCTGTCTCTTCTCTGTATATCTGCCTTTCCAATCAAAATAAATAATTCTAAAAAAAAAAAAAATTCTTAGCATCTGCCATTTTTCAATTTGGTAGTAGCTCCTGTGAGAAATTAGCAACAAATCTTTAGACCTTTGTGCATTGTTATATGTTAATACAGAGTTGTCCAAGTGTTGCCACAATGCCTCTGCATGAATTCTTTTACTATGAGTGATACATCAGGAATTCTACAGATTTTTTTTTCTGTTCATTTTTCAATTTTTCCTTTTTTTTCTTTGTATATAAAGAGACTAATGAGATCTGAAGGTGGTTGCTCCATTTGACATTCCCATCAGCAAAGGAAAGAGGGTTTGGTTCCTTCACTCATTTTCCAACACTTAGTATGGTCAAAGTGGTTCATTTAAGATGTACTAATAGGTGTGTTACCTCACTACATTTTTATTGTACATTCTTCAAGTACGCAATAACGTAGAGCTCCTTTACTTATGCTGGACATCCATGTATCTTTTCTGGTGACCTGTCAGCTCAAATCTTTGGTCTTTCTGTTGTTGCTGATGTTGATTTTATTGAGTTAGAGTTCTTTATTGTACATATAAGTCTTCTACATTTCTTTTTTGCAAATATCGCCATGTTTGCAGCTTGCCTGTTCATTCTCTTTCAAGTGCAGATAATTTGAATTTTGACGGAATTTTCACTTATTGATTTAATCATTTATGGACTGTGCCTTTGGAGGCATATATAACAAATCACTGCCTGTCTCAAGGTAACAAAAGCTTTCCACTTACTCTTTTAGAAGCCATTAAAGTTACAGGATTTGCATTTTAGTTTAGAATCCATTCTGAGTTGATTTTTAGATAGTGCATGGCATGAATTTTCTTTTTCACAGATATTCAATTTAGTACCATCAGTTAAAATTAAAATGTTTATAGCTTTTTTCTAGTGTGTTGTCTTTATACCTTTGTCAACTCTCAATCACTCAAGTGAATGTGGAGCTGTTTCTGGACCATTCTGTTCCATTGCCCTATCTCTCCACGTTCACCCATTACCGCTCGGGCTCACTCAACGGCTCCAAATTTCAACATCTTAAAATCAGGCAGTGTCAATCCTCTAACTATACCTTACTTTGAACGTTGGACTTCATACAATTTTTATTTTATTTCATTCTATCTTTGGTCTAAGACACTACGGTGATGAAAATGAAATAAAGAAATTTTCTATTTATACTCACATAAACTCCAGAACCTATTTTTAAGAGATGAAACCATCCATTCTAAAAGCTAAGCAATAAATCTTGAAGGGAGACAAAGCACAGGCTGCAGCAAGATTTATAATCTCTATGTTAAGCATTGCACAGGTTCTTTCACTCGGCTCTTCTGTTTGGTAATTTATGTGATTTTAACAAACACAATTTTAAACTTGATAACATGAAGTAACCAAGTATAGTATTAACATCTATTATGTGGTCAGAAATGTATTAGATCTGGTGAAAGGAAGTAGAAGTTTTTCTATCATAATTGTATCCACTTGGCGGTGGGGGTGGAGTTCAGATACAAAACATTGTGAAAAAAACCCTCCCATAAATCATCATAAAAATAACAGAAGAGAAGCTTCGTTCAAAAGTACTGTGGGAAAATGGGACCAGATAAGATTACTAACACTCCTCAAAGGAACCCATCAGTCAGGTTTTGAGAGAAATACTGGTGAGATTAAGACAAATGAGATCAGTTGATAGCAAAAAAAAAAAAAGACACGATCTTGAAGAAAACTTGTCCTAGTAGCACCAGGTAGTACAGGCGCAAGGGAGGATGAGTAATGCGCAGGGGGTCTGGGAGAAGGCTCTCTTTAATCCCTGCTTAGGAGCTGCGGGTCCAGACCATGGTAGTGGCCATTAAGACGCCTTCATATATACAAATAAGTTGAAGACAAAACTATTTCCTTACAATGTTCAATCTATTTGAAATGGGAGCTTTACACTGTATTTTAACTGTATATAATTAAGTATGTTTAAGCCATATACAAATCACAATTGCATTAAAAAGAACACTCCTCCCGGACAGTAGTGAGGCCTCAGGGCTGCAGACCTGGATAGTCTGCACTGCAGGAGGAAAGGGAGCGCGTTAGTTGTCAGGATAAGCTGAGAGCTTAAAATTTTTCCATTTCCATCATTTTCCAGTATTCCAGAACTTCAGGGAGTAATCACTGTCAATACATCTACCTATGAATCTTGCAGAGGAAAAACAAGGAACAGAAATGGAGAACTCAAATATATGAGAAGAGGCAGAGGAATGTAGTAGGAACGAATGATGTGAATAGAATTACACTTTAGCAAAAGCACAGAAAGTTACAAAATGACTCTCTTTACTGAACACAATTGGCCACAGCATTACTTTTAGACTGCATGTGTACTTACAACTCAATACTAATATTATAACATGACTTTAACCTTTTTTCAGGGAGTAATGAGAAGATGCTGACACAAAATTCCAATTATTGCCCTTTTCTTTGTGAATCAAATCCATAAAACTTTCAAGAAAGAGGAGATAAAAGTAAATTCTGTGTTCCTCTCATCTATGCCAAACGGCTTGGCCAAGCTCAGAAATGAAGCAGCACAGGCATTAAAGACCTTGAATTACTGCTATTTATTTAACACCAGCTCTGCTCCAGGCAACCTGGAAAGCTCTGCTTTGATTGCTCAAGGCTAAAAGCCAATTCTGATCATTGACCAGAAGGAACACTGTCTTAAACATTTCTGTTCAGCAATGTGTGTTCAGGCTAATGATGAAATGCAGTTCTAGATTGTCCTGAAGTTCTAGCTCATCTCCATGATCAGCTCTGGGAGGTACAGTTCATTCAGCAGCATTTTAAAGAGAAATCTTGAAAGTTAAAGTCCAGATTTCTGATTTTTCAATCAATCATCATGTGCTCGAAGCACAATTTAACAGACACACCAGACGCAAAAATGATTTTAGTCTCAGATAATTGGAATCCTAGTTGGAAGGTGAAATTAACTCGATTAAATGAATTAAAATTAAAGAAACACATTATTTGGTATTGCATCAGTACAACAGGAATTAAAAGATTAAAAACTAAAGTGGGCCAGAAAAATGCAAGATAACTTTATCAAAGTGGCAGAAGGAACATGGAGGTTTGAGCAGAGAAAATCAGTAAGATTTGAAACAAGGATGGCTTACAAGTGAAAGACAAACAGCAATAAGAATAAGAAAAAAAGAGAGAAACGGTATTAGAGACAGGATTTGTGCTAAGGTTAAGGACCAAGGCTGAATAAAGAGAAGGTCACGGCTTATGGGAGGTTTTACATGTTCTGGAAAATAACTAAAAGTAGGCCAGTGAGAATCTCCAATGGTTACCACTATAGGAAGCTCAGGCTGAGTTTCCTGAGACAGGGTGGTTATGAAAACAGAACTGGGTAAATACCAGAAGCAAAGAAGTTGGTGGAACAATCCACACCAGAAATGGTAAGAGCCTCAACTCGAGCAGCACACACTTCTGCAGCATTCAACAATATGCATTAAATGTCTGGCTATCAAAGACAACATTACTGGCCCACAGAAACTGTGAGACCATAAAAATTTATTAATTTTTTTAAGATTTTTTTTTATTGCAAAGACCTACATACAGAGAGGAAGATGTTCCATCTGATGCCTCACTCCCCAAGCAGCCGCAACTGTGGCAATCCAAAGTCAGGAGCCCAGAACCTGTTCCAGGTCTACCACACAGGTGCAGGATCCCAAGGCTTTGGGCTGTCCTCTACTGCTTTCCCAGGCCACAAGCAGGAGTTGGATGGGAAGCAGAGCAGCCAGGACACAAACCAGCACTCAAATGGAATGTTGGCAGTAGGAGGTATAGGATTAGCCAGTTGAGCCATTGCACCAAAGCCCTGAAGTTCTTTTTAATTCAGTTGTCATGAACCAATCTCTTAACTTTAGTCCTACACTATGTGCCCCCAAAAAAGAAGCTTTGAATTTATCCAAACCACTATTACATCACATACCACTTGTTATTGCACACTATTCTTTATGTTTGCCATCTTTGCTACACTGTGAGTTGCTCAAAAAAAGGGACCCATAGCTTATTCATCTTTAAAGTCTCAGTACCTAGTCACAGCAGATGTTCAATCATTAACTGAAGATAAATGAATTTACTGGGGGAAAAAAGTGGCTTAGTAAACATATCCATATATTATACATCTTTTACAGGTATCAAGATTTTTCTTCCATTTCTCTGTTGAATAAGTATCTGCTCTGATTTAAATAGTACGTGGCTCCAAAACTCACACAGATGTTTCATCTTCAAAGTCAAAACTTAATGCTACTGTGTATTAAGGTCCTTGGTCCTTAACAATACTGAGCAAGTAGAAACCTAATTCAGTTAAAGTGTTGAGGAATGGGCCTACTGAGAGGCCTTCAGTTAGGAGGCATACCTCCAGAAGGTTGTTCTCACAACAGGGCTTGTTACAAAGTCCTGCAGCTTGCTCACTCTCTGCCTCCCAGATCATCAAGAGCTCCCCGCTCGTCACATGTTATACTGTCACTCTCTATCTACCATCCTCAAAGCAATGCAGCTACTGGATTGTGAATTATGAACCTCTAAAACCATGAAACCAACTGAACTACTTTTCTTCAGAAATGAGCTTGTCTCAGGTATTCTGTGATAGTATTGAAAAGTTGATTAATAGAGTACATCTTCAAGGTAATTTCCTACAAATCAGTTTAGTCACATTTGTCCAGTTAGAAAGCTAGCCAAGGGTCTTTCACATGGTTGTTTTTGTTTGTTTGGCTTTTCAGATCTCACCTTTGGCATGAAGAAGATACTTAAACATTATAAAATGCACACATGTATCAAAATGGCACATGTTAGCCCACAGAAAAGTACAATTCTTGATGTGTTAATTAAAATGAAAGTTTTTAAACGATAAGAAGACCACTAAATGTCTTTTTCCTAGCAAAGTTGTGACACTCAGTAACTTAAGTTTACTTTGCTGAAAAGATCAAACTCCACAAAATAAAATGAGTAATTAAACACTGAGTAGAGGCAAATTAACCAACTTGCAGATACCACTCACAGTCTGAAGATTCCTGTCAACTTCTGCATGACTTGCTTGGGTTTCAAGAAGTTTATTTCTATAAACTGACTGTATTTCATTCTAAATCACAATTCAAACCTCAATCTTGATTATCCTGAACTAAACAGTACTGAATTCATATTACTTCATGTTTTTCTTGTCAAGTTATTGAAAATTTACAGTTACAAGGGCACAATATTTATTTTGCTATATCAAAATCTAAACTTCCATTTTTCCTTGCCCTCAAATTGATAACTGCCTGAATGAGAGAATTAAGAAGCTATTTTTAGAAGAGCCTTAAGGATTACACCAGTGAGAAAATAATGAAGCTTTAAAAAAACGTAACATTTGTAGTTAACATTAGATGCTTAATTTCTAAAAAAAAAAAGATTTATTTATTTTATTGGAAAGTTGTATTTACAGAGATGAAGAGACCTAGAGGAAGATCCTCCATTTGCTGGTTCACTCCCGAAGTGGTCACAACAGCTGGAGCTGAGCCAATTTGAAGCTAGGACCAGGAGCATCTTCTAGATCTCCGACATGGATGTAGAGGCCCAAGGCTTTGGGTCTTCCTCGACTGTTTTCCAGGTCACAAGCAGGGAGCTGGATGGGAAGTGGAGTGTCCAGGATCTAAACCAGCACCCATATGGGATCCCTTTGCATGGAAGGCGAGGTCTTTAGCCACTAGGCTACCATGCCAGGACCAGAATGCTCAATTTCCAGAAGTCTACTCAATATAAAATTTCAACTTTCAAAATGGTCCTGATGCACCAGATCAATCTGTAACTTTACTACTTAGAATATAAATAGGCCACTACCAATCATAAGGAGTCGTAATCAAGACAAATTCTACTGAAAATGTTTGTGGGCATTTACACAAAACAGCTGCCACCCAGGATGACTAAAATAACATAAATTAGATGTAACTGAGTTTAAGGACCACACCAGATTTGTAATTCAATTTGTCCTATGTGGTTTGGGGTTTGGGCTTCGTTCCCCCTCTAACAAACCACAGTTCGAAAACTTCATCAAATGGCAAGTACAAAGGAACAAGAATATATAATACAAATATATAATACAATTCAGCAGGAACAATCTACATAAAATTCACCTTAACCATTGGACAGTTGTGTTTTGTTTTGAGTCTGATGGCAACAAGCACTTTTTGGATTTCCTTTGAGACTCCTATTCAGCAAAAGGTGTTACTGCCAATTTATCACAATTTCTTAGCTCCAAAGTTAGTTTTGTTTTGATCTAGTTTCCTACCTCTGTACCTTGTTCATCTAGATGGACACAGGAGATTCCAGATTACGCTCAAGCCTACCTACCAATTTCAGTCCCAAAATTCTTGTGGTCCTTACAGAAAATCAAGGGGTTGGGGAGGGGGAAGAGTCAGAATTTTAGCACAGGGAGCTGTCAGCAGCCTTCCAGATAGCTGATTATACAGTGTTGATAGACATGGCCAATTACATTGTCATCGTTGGTTAATCATCTGATTTCTTTGGGTCTAGTTAGACTTCCCCTAAAAAGAATGTTTAGATAAACTGTCCTGAAACTAACCAATGCCTAATTCTTGTGATTTACTCACACACAGCACTTTGTGCTCGAGGGGATTTTACGAAAACCCCGATTTTCGGAAATTTAGTCTAGCCTCTTACCATATCCTTCTCATTAGAAGTCAAGGGTCTCAGGGAAGATTTGAGGTAAAGAATTTTCCAAATGAGCAAGCTGCCCAACCTGCTTTCAATTCATGCCCTGAATTAGAAAACCAGAGTCTCATGGAATTAATGAAACAGACTTCATTTCAGAAAATTTGTTTTACAGGATTTCTCCCATAATGATCCCTCAAGTAGAAGACAGCAACAGGAGTGTGTAGAAATTTGGTAATCAATTAGAAAACAATTATTGGTCTCTTTTAAGTATTTGCACTCTTGCATGCATTAAAAAGTCACTTTGCCCTGGGAAGATAACAAGATAATAAATGCACACTCTTACAGAGACAAACTCTTAATTCCACTGTTTTTCACTCTGGCAAATACAGACATGAAAGGCACCTGGAACAACAATTCTTCTTGTGTAACTTTCCAGAACACTCCAGAAGCCTGCCTCTTCTAAAGCCTGTGTTCTTCCCAGCTGTCCTAAAACTGAGAAACCACACTCATCTTCATTTGTGTCAAATGAAGATGGAAAACAATTTCTGAAAAATCATATTTTGCTTCAACAAGATCGTGGGAACACAATTTTTCTTGACTATTTGTCTTCTGTCTGCTATCTGACACCATCTGAGGTGTAATATAAATCTTCTGTAAAAAAAAAAAAAGACCAAGAAGTTCTGCTAGTTAATTATAGGTCTCTCCTGAATAAACCAGATGCTGAGTACAAGATGGTTAAGATTACTGCCAGCTAGGACATGCAGAAGGCACTCAAACTATCTCAGAAGCATACTCACTGTTTTATGGCAAACACACAACACACATATGCAAAGTACCATCACTGCTGTGACAACACTATCCTGTATCTTAAGTTCACTCACAGTGAGTCTCATCTGTGCCATTTCAAAAGATCTGCTTCTGGGGCTAGCACTGTGGCTTGGCTGTCAGCAGCCACCTGTGATGCCACACTCAAATATGGGCACTGTTCGTGTTCTGGCTGCTCCACTTCCTTACTAATGTGTGTGGGAGAAAAGTGAAAGCCCAAGTTCTTGGGCTTACTAAACCCACGTGAGAGACCCAGACGAGGTTCTGGACTCTTGGTTATTGCCTGGCTAAGCCCCAATTTGGACCATCTGGGCAGTGCACGAGAGGATGGAAGAGCTCTCTTTCCCCATCTCTAACTCTGCTTTTAAAATGAAATACATAAATCTTTAGAAAGTTTTTAAAAATTCAATTTGTTTCTACTGAATTAAATAAACCTCTACTGAATTAAATAGAATAATATATATATATAATATATATATTACATATATATATATACATGTCATCACTTCACAGATGGAGGAATTACGGTAGAACAGAGGTTATGTGACTCAGCCAATGTGTTAAGATTATATCGTGGGGCCAGTATTGTGGCATAGTAGAATCACATGTGATTCCAGCATCCCATAAGCTCACAGGTTCGAGTCCTTCTGTGCCACTTCCAATGCAGCTCCCTGCCAATGGCCTGGGAAAGCAGAGAAGGATGACCCAAGTGCTTGGGTCCCTGAACCCATGTAGGAGCCTTGGGGGAAGCTCCTGGCTTTGGACCCCACAGCTCCATTGTGGCCACTGGGAAGTAATTCAGTGGATGTAACATCTCTCTCTGGTCTCGCTCTCATCTCTCCTTCTCTAACTTTGTCTTTCAAATAAATAAACTCTAAATATGTAAGTTTATATTTTAAAATTACATTGTAATTAGAGAATAGTCAAGTCTGTCTACCACGATGACCTAAGTAGTCATGTAATATGCAATAGTTATACCAAAATAAGTTCAAGAGGCAGTGCAAAATATATCAAGAACTATGAATTGATCATGATCCAGATAATTCCCCTCTATTTCCCAAAATTCTTATAGTGTAATTAAATTATATTTTTAAAGTGCAAGCAGCAAACCCATTTATGTCTGCAGGCAATAAAAGAGAAACAACAAACATGCAAAGCAAATTGATGGTGTCTTCTTCAGTTGCTCTTTTTGGTTACTTGACAAATGTGACTTCTAAAGTTCAAGAAGAACTGAAAAAGTAATTTGTTTTCCTTGGTAAACCATATAACCATATTCATGATCAACTCTACTAAATGTATACACGGAAAGAAAATATATTAGGGCAGTGCTTGGGCAGATTAGGCTACCACCTGCGGTGCCTGTTCCACTCCTAGCTGCTGCACTTCCAATATGGCTCCCAGCTACAGGCCTAGGGAAGCAGGGGACGCCAGCCCAGGTGAGAGATGTGGATACAGCTCCTGGCTTGGGCAGTGAACCAGCCAGTGGAATCTTGATCTGTCCCTTAATCTATCTCTCTGTAATTCTGCATTTCAAACAAGCTGTTCTTTAAAAAACAGAATTTTATTGGAATAAAAACAAATTTAAAACTGGAATTAAACAAAAATCATTTTTTAAAACAGAATTTTTAATTCAAGATTTATGTATTTATTTGAAAGAGTTATAGAGAGAGGGGGAAGGATGGAGTGAGTGTGTGTGTGTGTGTGTGTGTGTGTGTGTGACAAAGACAGAGATCTTCCATCCACTGGTTCACTTACCCAATGATCACAATGGTCAGAGCTCGATTGCTCCAATGCCAGGAGCCAGAGCTTCTTCCAGGTCTCCCACAAGGGCGCAGGGTCCCAAAGCCTTGGGCCATCTTCTGCTGCTTTCCCAAGTCACAAGCAGGGAGCTGTACTGAAAGTGGAGCATCTGAGACACAGACTAGCACCCATAGGGGATGCCAACACCACGGGCAGAGGAGAAGCCTACTATGCCACTGTGTCAACCCCTCTACACATAGCTTTCTATTCCAAGGTTATCTAAATACAGAATAAACTTAAAAGCACAAATATGCCTATTTAAAACAAAAACTCTTAAAGGTAGGCTGCTAATTTTGCACAGTGAACAAACATCAGAGTTGGGAAGAATGATATACAGCATGCCTTGGGTCCTACCGCATTACAGACCTTTGTTTTTATGTTTTCAGTGTTGTTCTGCCAA
The DNA here is from genome assembly GCF_030435755.1 of Ochotona princeps. Classification (NCBI taxonomy): domain Eukaryota; kingdom Metazoa; phylum Chordata; class Mammalia; order Lagomorpha; family Ochotonidae; genus Ochotona; species Ochotona princeps. The sequence goes on from NC_080857.1 coordinate 23,584,129, forward strand.
ACACAGAACACTCTTTGCTGGTCTAGGAGAAAATAATAGTATCTTTAAATGGTCTACTCTGGGTACTGTTTTTCTCAGTTCCAAGGACTTTATTAAATAACACAATAAACTACTCTCTCACTACCATTAATTTGTACAAGGCCTTTACTGAGGAGCACAAAATAGCTGGCACCAATTTATTATTTCACAAAACATCCCTGGTGGAGCTGAGAGTCAAAAATAATACACTGCTTGCTGTAGATGGGAAAATTTAAGAGCAAGGAGTGTTTCTTCCATCACAAAGGGTGACAGGGATGAGCTGAGACTAATTCCCTAATTCCTGACTCCCAATTCTTTGCTCCTGGTATATCATGGTACCTCTTAAATCTTTAAAGACACAAAAGCGTATAATAAGTGCAAACAACTTAAAAGCACTTTCTCAAAAACTCCCCTTCTCTTTGACTCAGTTCTACATCCTTAGCTTTATGTTAAAAAAAAAATAGAAAACAAATGAAAGAAAGAGACTCAGACACTAGTTGCCTAATCTAATTAAGCCTATAGTTTGCTGGTAATAAGAATATTTGATAATTCTCAAGTCATTTAAGGAGTTCTCTTTGAACATTAAATGATCATTATAAATATTCTCCAAGGAAGAACGACAAATAAATACTGAAGGTTTCACAAATTTCAAGACTATTAAATTAATAATAAGTCTTCGAAAAGTCTGTAGAAAATATGTTGTAAAAAAACTGTACATGGATTTTGAAATTTTTGCATCAGGGTAAACTTGTGTCTAGTAATTTAATTTTCCATGAACTTCTAGAAACATTCTACTATACTCACAAGCAATTATGGCCTAAATCAAGCAGAGAAAAGTTTCCATTTGTCTAAATGTATTTTCGGAAAATATGTTATCTCAATAATTTAATAGAATTGAGAGCTGTAAAAGCCATAAAAGTTTTTCTAAGCCCCTTATTTTATAGATTTCAAATTTGCTTCTGGAATTAATTTGGGGATTCAAGTGACAAACAGAAACAACTGAGGTCAGAGAACTTGAGCTCACAGAAATGGGGAGGAAACAAAGGTATATGTAACACAAAGTTCTGATGGTGTTTAAGTTGTAGCAATATCAACAATTTACCAAGAGGAAAGGGGGGAGCTGATGTCAGTTATGCCCTTTGAACTGGGCCCATAGTGTTTCTAACACAGTCTAATATTAAGGAAAATGTTCTTCTCCAAGGCAACAGTTGCCATATTTTTCATATTTAATTCTCCTCAACATAAGGAGCTACATTTCTTTCCTCCCTTCTTCCCCGCCCTTACACCTTTTTATTGTCTATGATAGATTCCTTTTAGAAGAAGAAAGGGTGCAGTTGGTCCTAACAATGATACTGTGTGATAAATGTGATGTGATAAATCATCTGATAGGAAACAATGTGCAAGATCTATGAGTGGGTTTCAGAAGTTCATGGAAAATGGAATGAGAAGAAAAACACAGAGACCAGTGTTGTGACCCAGTGTGTAAAATACTGCCCAAGGCACTGGCATCCCACATTGGAGCACCTATGACCCTGCCTCCAATCTAGCTCCCTGCTCAGGCACCTGGGAAAATGGTCCAAGACTTTGGACCTCTGCCACCCATGTGGGAGACGCAGATGGGATCCCTGGCTCCTCACTTTAGCTGGACCCAGACCTGCCGAGCTGTTACAGCCATTTTGGGGAATTAACCAATGGATGAAACATTTCTACATTTTCTGTCACATACACCTCTCTCTCTCTCTCTCTCTCTCTCTCTCTCTCTCATTCTGCCTTTCGAATAAATAAATCTTACAAAAAAAAAAGACAATGTACATTTTGCTGAAACTTTTTGGCAGTTTTAACAAAGGAAACACTTGCGAATGAGCATATACAAAGAAATAGTATGTCTTTCACAAGCCTATTTACCTAAATATCTATTTCATAATTAATACATAGAAAAAGGGCTTTGGATGTAGAAGACCAAACTGAAAACGGTGGTCAGTTTCCAGTGCTGGTAGGGATCAACTGGGATGATGGGGATTGGAGGTCCAGGGAAGGGCCAAGCAGCCCTTACAGACATTCTGAATATTTTGTATATAATGCATTAATATGTTATTTATATAATAAAAGCTAATATTTATAAAGCAATTTATAAAACATGGATGAACAGGCCAGAAGCTGAGCAGGAGGAATACACAAAGGTTAGAGGGAAACATGGTAACTACACATGTAGTTGCCCTCTGCATCCTTACTAAGTCTAGGTTGTTCCTTTCCTTCATTCAGTTTACTCTCTCGAACCCACCACTCTGACTCTCTCTTAATGGTTTTAAAGCTCTCCCAATGCAGACTCTGTTCTGTGGACTCCTAATCATCCTTCCCTTCCCTCCAACGTGAGATAAGATTGGAGTAGGTAGACAAGGATAATGAGAATTTTCTCGTAATTCTTGAATTTGTTTGCCCCAACGGGAACTGACTTTTGCCCTCTTCCCTCTATCTTCTTGCAGTAAAAGTAACAGCTAGCTTTTAACTCCCTCCATTAATAGGAAGAGGGTTGTCATTCAATACTGTGACAAACCAGCTTCATCACTACTCTTACCCTAGTACCTTCTATAACTAACTGCTCCCTCCTACTTTGTCCAGAGAGTAAGTCTGAACCCTGTCCTACCACTTGCCCTCGCTGCATTGGAGCTATACACACTTGGCTTTTGGTTTGTTGATTCTTTAGGTTTTGCCCCTTTGTGCAAAGAGCATTCTTTGGAAAATTTACTTTCTCTGTTCTTCCATATAAGCAGTAGCTTATCAGCTAAGGAGAACTATTCTGTGTGCATGGGCCAGGGAACAGCATGATTGAAGGCACAAGTAGATAGCAAACTCAGGAACTATGAGGTAGCTGGTGGACCAAGAAGAGATATATATGTGTCTGCCAACACGGAATGGGAGCAAGGGGAAATTACGGCAGAACATAATGAGGTAAGAATAAGTAGGTTGAGGACAGACACATGCATAGATCCTGGCATGACAAGCTGAGAAGTTTAGACTATGCCGTGCATGCTATGGGACCTACCAAAGGTTTTTAAGGCAGGTCATATGAGCCGATCCATCTTTTAGGGAAGAGATTTGACAGCAGTTTGGAGGATGGTTTAGAAACAAGAAAACAGAAAGACTGGAAGGAGCTAAGCAGCTCTCCAGAGGACTACTCCAAAGCAAAGTGGAGTTAGACGACACAGGACTTGTTGATAGATTGATTAAGGAGACTAAGGGAATCAACATTAGAGCCAAACGTGAGCTTCAAATTAAGAGAAGGTTGGGTGGGGGGAGGCGCTGAGAATGAGAAGCATTAATGAAAATAGAGAATACAGAAAAGGGGTGCTTGGAATACATGTGGAAAAAATGGTTTGGGGATTTCGTTGACCTACTTGCTAATATATCAACTCTTCCTAAGCTCCAAAAGGATGAGGATCTTGTTTGCTCATGTTCTGTGTGCTCCGCCTGGTGCAATGTCATGTGCATTTAATTCACATTTGTGAGAATTGTGACAATGTTAACCCATGCCAGGACAATTGAGACCTTCAGATAGCTCTTCAAAGTACCACGTAGCAAAGAAATATGAGACAAGGTAGGTTTGTTTTACTTTCCTGTCAAATTTCTTCTTTTAGTGGCTTCCAGAATAAATTTTCAATAATAATAGGGCTTTAAACAAGAAAGCCTATTACCAACTGCAGCCTGCGGTAGACCATAGTACCTCTCCCAACTTTACATTCTGCACATTCCAATAATCAAGCCACATCACCTCTAATTCTCTTTCTTGTTCAAGAACCTGTGCTACCACTTAAGATTCTAAAACCGAACACACCCAATAGTCAAACATAATCAGAGTCATTTAAACAAAGTGGGCGGGGGGGGGGACGAGGAAAGAACAAATCTACTGCTGTTTTACTTTAAAAATCTTGGGAGGGGGATGGGTAGGGGAAAAATACCATTTGTTCTGGTTAATGTTGTTGCGCAATGTTTTCTGGGCTTTGCCTTGTAGGCATGTTGAAATCATAACTAAATAAATCAGCTCAGGCAACACGCACAAAGAAACAAAACGCCCTCCCCCAACTGCATGCCTGAAGGCATAATGGCATCTCCTCTGTGATGTGCATACTCCTTGGCGCTGCTTTCTTTTTCATCCTCTGCCAAGTTAAGTCTTCATTTTATTTTAAATCTTGGCAACCACAGTAAATTCCAAATTTCTGACAAGTAAATGCTTTCCTCCTCACCAGAATCCTGCTCACTTTCTAACTCAAACTTAGGAGCACCATATGGCTGTGTGGCTTATCTCATTATATGAGAAAAATAAATAAGCAATAATAAATTCCATGTATTTCCTAACACAAGAGTGAAATGGGTTAAGATAAAACTGTCATCTTCCTTGCCTGGCACTTTAGAAACAAGTATGTGGACTGTAGGGCAAAGAACAACATAAAAAGTCAGACATGGATTTGAGCCCCATTCATTCCAGTTTGCTGTTTAAAGTATTCTTAAGCAACTCAAATCCGGTTTTCTCATCCATAAAGTTAGGGGACATTAGATGGCTATCAAAGATTGCTTTCCCTTTAAGGTTTTGATTCTTCAGGTCATGGCTATTGTCTGATTTTTTTTTTCTTTTAACACTATAGAAGCAATCACCAAAAAGGAACCCCTCATTCAAACAAACAAACAAAAAAACTAACTTCCAGTAGTAGAATGGGATAAACATAAGAAACTATCTAAATTTGCCTTTGGAATTATAATCTTCAAGAAGTGCCCAAGCCAAGAGATATAAATTGGTTTTAGTTTTGGAGGAATTCAACAGCTTACAGAGAAAGATGGCAACACACAAACCTAGTGCAGCTCTGTCATTACAGATAAAGAAACTAAAACAGGGATTGGAAGCAGAAAGGCAGCGCATCCATAAGATAACCTGCAGCTACTAAGCATCAAGGCAAAAGAAACAGAGTCACGATAAATTAAAAAAGGATGAGGGCATAAAACCATATACATGAGAGAATAAACTGATGGCGGGATAGGGTAAGGACATGTTTAGACACACAGAGAAATGTTAGCCAGTGTGAAGCAGAGAGGGCACATTCCAGGAAATAGGAGAGCATAGAGCAACAGCAGAGGGGCACCTGGAGACTCACAGACACGGGAAAGCAGTCGACACAATGGTGTGGTGTTCAAGTGACTGTTACCACAGTGGAGTTCAGCAAGCAGAGATCCGAACGGCACTGGCAGGTGGAACTCCATGAGCAACAAGGTGGGAAGGGCTCAGAAGGTAAACCCAAAGAACTCCTCATCCTGCTGGTCTGTTTGATTTTACCAGGAACAGAGACAGAGCAGCAGGTCCTAGACAGGCAGTGGTGCAGCAACAGGGTGGATTTCACAGCCCCAATCCAATGCCTAGAGCCAAGCTGGGTATCATTTTGTTTAAGGAGGCAAAAGCTATGGAACAGTACTGCACATGCACTGAGCTGGGAATAAACTTATTTCTGGCTTAGCAAACTGCAACAACATGGCTACCTTCAGGCTCCACAAAAATAGGTCTGTGTAGTCCTCAGACCTGATGGCCAGTAAATCAAGAACTCTAGCAGTGATACTTCAGGCGCCATTTTATACAGTGTGTCAAAGGCTTTAAGACTACAGGGACAACAATGAGCTGCGCATGCACTGAGCTCAGCAAGAACTCACTGAGCTCATTGCATTGAACTGGTCCCACAGAAAAAATAATACTGACTTTGGCATCGTATGGGTCAAAATAGGTCTGTGTGGCCCTCAGACCTAACAGCTAACAAGTTCCAGCAATATCAGCACCACCAACAACCTAACTATACAGGATACGTGGTATCTCCCTAATGCTCAAAACTGCTCAGACCAGACGTCGGAGAAGACTGTACAGACAATGGTGCAGCCTCAGCACCATTTGTACTCTTCTATTTTAAGACTTTTTTTTATTGGAAAGGCAGATACACAGAGAGAAGAAGAGGCAGAGAGGGTCCTCTGTCTGTTGATTCACTCCCCATGTGGCCACAAAGGCCAGAGATGAGTTGATCCGAAGCCAGAAGCTAGGAGCTTCTTTTGGGTCTTGCATGCAGGTGCAGGGTACCAAGACTTTGGGCCATCCTTCACTGCTTTCCCAGGCCACAAGCAGGGAGATTATAAGAGGTAGAGACTAGTAAGCCAGGACCTGGGGCTACGGAGACCATGGTGGAAGTCTAACAGTAAGAACTCAGACCTGGAACTCGCTGGAGGGAGTGGCACAAAGTGAAAACAGAGCCGTATGCCAACTGCAATAAGTAAAATCGAATTGTAGACTGTGGAAGAAACAGCTTAGAAACCTACACTAATGAGAATAATCTGATAACCAGAAGTACAATGACCAAGACCAAAGAAGAGACGGAGGCACAATGAATATTACTGAAGACATGACTGCAAAGGAGCAAAACCCTTTGCCAACCTCAGAGTTAACTGAGGAAGACATCGAGAAAATGGGGGATACAGAATTTAAAACACTTTTTATAAACCTTCTTATCAACAGCGAGAAGCATGTAAAGCAGGCATTCAAGGAATTTAAGGAACATGTTACAAAGGAAATTACTCAAATCAAAGCTGATATATCAGAAATTAAGAATATAATGGAGCAAATTAAAAGTACAGTACAGAGTCTCCAACATAGAATGAATGAAGCACAAGAAAGAATCTCCGAATTGGAAGATCTTTCCTATCACCAGGGGGAAGCAAACAAAAAGCTGGAAGCAGAACTGGGTCATAACCACCTCCAACTGCTGATTCCAGCTTCCTGCTAATGCTGACCATGAGAAGCAACAGGGATGGCTCAAGAGTTGAGTCACTGACACCCACGAAGTAGACCTTCATTGTGGCTCCTAGTTTTAGCCCAGTCCTTGCCACTACAGTGGATAGGGATGTGCTGGCACTGACACATATGCTGTCTCTCTCTCTCTCTTTTTAAATTAAATAGTCTTAGAACTTACTCTTTCCAGTTTTACTTGAAATTAAAAGTTTAAATGAAGCAGAAGAAATTTTAAAATTTAGATTAATTATTCTTCCCTAAATAAACATTAATCGGGGGGGTGGGCAGTGCAGTAGCCTTGTGGCTGAAATCCTTTCCTTACAATGTGCCAGGATCCCATGTGGGCGCCGGTTCATATCCCGGCAGCTCCACTTCCCATCCAACTCCCTTCCAACTCCCTGGTTATGACCTGTAGAAGCATTAGAGGACAGTGCAAAGCCTTGGGACCCTGCACCTGTGTGGAAGACTCAGAAGAAGCCTTTGGCTCCTGGCTTCAGAAGGGCTCAGCTCCAGTTGTTGCTGACAGTTGGGGAGGAGATAAATCCTAAAAAACAAACAAAGAACCCTCCAATTCATTAAAAAAGAGTCCAAAGCGATGGTTCAATTGGTTAAATCCTCTCCCTGAAACACTGGGATTCCAAATTGGCACTGCTTTGTGTCCTGACTACTCCACTTCCCATCCAGTCCCTGCTTGTGGCCTGGGTAAGCAGCAGAGGACGGCCCAAGTTCTTCAGTTACCTTGTAACTACACAGAAGACCCATGGAGTTCCTGGCTCCTGGCTTTAGAAAGGTTCAGCTCTGGCCATTGCAACCATTTGGGGAGTGAACCAGTAGATGGAAGATCCTTCTCTTTGTATCTCCTTCTCTGTAAATCTTTCCTTCCCACAAAAATAAATGAAATCATTTTTTAAAAAGAAACATTATGAAAATTCTCTCAAAGAAAAATAATTAACACTTCAAAGAGAGGGAGGATTATTACTACTTTTAAACTACTTTAAGGGGCCAGCATTATACTGCAGCATGTACAATGTCTGCCACACTGTTCTCCCACATGGATACTGGCTGCTCTACTTCCAGTCTAGGCTCATGTTGAGGGCCTGGGGAGCAATGGAAGATGGCTCAAGTGTTTGGGTCCCTACCATCCCCATGAGAGACCTGGATGAAGCTCCTGGCTCCTGACACTGACCATCTGGGAAGCGAAGCAGCAGATGAAGATCTCTCCTCGTCTCTCCATCTTCGTAACCCATTCAAATAAATAAATAAATCTTTAAAAAAAACCCACTAAATTTTAGACAGCAGTGATTGAATGGTTATTATAAAGAGATCATTAATCTCTTAGCCTTTTTTCCTTTTAATTATCTCCTAGTTTCTGCTGTATTTATTAGTTTAATTTTCATGCTGTGTACTGTTTATAATCCATTCTTTTGGATTTCTAACTCTCATTTTTATATGTAAATACATCTAATATCCCACTAGTATTGAGCTTCCTTTTTTCCTTGGTTGACTAAACTTCACCAGATTTTTCTCAGAGGACTTACAGATGTTTTACTCTCTGTGGTCTTGCACAATCAAGAATATATACCTGCTAACTTTCCATCTCAAAAAGCTAGCTGGGTACAACGTTCTTCTTTCAGAACTGTGTTAACAGTGCTCCTTTAGTATTGTATGCTGTAGCTGAGAAATAAGACCCATATAAGCCTCCTTTTAGATATGGTTTGCTTTTTCTTATAACCATCAAAGGCTTTCTTTCATTCACTAACAGCCAAGATATTACTTAATGTTGAACTCTCTCAACCAACTTCAATTTATATGTTTGATTTGCTGATTTACTTCTTCAGTGAAGTCTGGCTACATCACTTCTCTGAATACTTCTTAAATGTCTTTTATTGAGTCTTCTGCCTCACAGGCACCAGTAATCTTTTGATTGACTGGTCTTTGTGGCATACCCATCACTGTTGGCCAAAAGCTTTAACCTTTGTCTTTGACCCCTGTGTTTATGGTGATCATGTCAAGCTTCTGTTCCAAGCCATTAAATTTTCAGCCAACTCTATCCAAATCTTATTAGTTCTGCAAAAGTGGCATCAGTCTCAGTGTGTTCCCTTAGCTTTACAATCTCTTCCTTCACCAATATAAAGTGATTCTGAAATTTCATTACTGTTTATATATGTATCACTATGAGTATGTGCATATACATACACATACTATAAACACCCAAAAAGCTACACAAGATGGTGCTAGCCTTCTGTTACACTCAGTGACTTCTGCTGTTAATCTGAATTTCCTAAATTTTTTAAAAATAAACATATCTATTACTTCTACATTGATATTGATAGATAAACATATGTATATGCAAATGCTGTGTTTGAATTTCTTGAAAAATGTGGATTTCTAGTTAAAAATATATTGGGAAGTGGAATCCTTTATCTGCAGAAGTGAATAGTAGGATTGTTCCCTTTCACAACACTATACAACTTCCAACATGTCCACTTCCAATCTGAGACTTTTAAAAGAAATGAAGTGTCCGGGCAGGAATTAAACATCTTTATATCAATTATACCTGATATGTATCTTTCCAAGACCAAATTCTTCCTCAAGCTGTAGTCCTTGAAAAAAATAGCAAAATGAGCTGTGCTGGCCTTCTGGTTGCCAGCTGTAATGCCTTGAAGATGGGGACACAGAAGAGATGGGACAGAAACCTCTCTTGCTTTCTCCTTGACTGATTTTGTTCTTTTCTTTAAAGTTAAGCAAATACAGGCCTCAGAGAACTTTTCTATCAAAACTGTATTAAAAGAAGGAAATATCTCCTCTTGGAGTATGGCAAATGATGGTTAATCTGTGTAAACTCCATTTACTTTTCTTGCAAATATATTCCTCTAAAATTCATTGTACTATGGATATATTGTGAGTGTAGTGATGTACCGACACTCACTCTGATATTATCAGATTCCTAAAATCTTGGAACATCATTGCTGAACAAAAACTACTTTTCAAAAGTGAAATATAAAAAGTATAGGTTCTCCTGAAATGTTGAGCTGAAAAACACAAGTCTTAACTGATGACTAAAAATACAAAGTTGACTTACAAAAGACAATCATAGGGGTCAGCACTGTGGTACAGTGGCTAAACCCGCCTCCTGCATCCCATATACCAATATCCCATATGTGTGCCAGTTTGTATTTGTATCCTGGCTGCTCCATTTCCAAAGCAGCTGGCTGCTAATCATCTTGGGAAAGCAGTAAAAGATAGCCCAAGCACCCAGATCACTGCCACCCAACTGGGAACCCAAACAAAGCTTCTGGATTCCACCTTTGGCCTGGCCCAGGCCAAGCTGCTGAAGCCATCTGGGGAGTAAACCAGAAGGTCCCTCTCTTACTCTCTCCTCTCTGTCTATAACACTGACTTCCAAAATAAGCAAATACATCTTCTAAAAAGCAATTATATAGCCTGGCATGATTGATCAAAGGCTAAATCTTCACCATGCAAATGCCAAGATCGCATATGGGCATCAGTGCATGTCCCTGCTGCTCCACTTCCCATCCAGCTCCCTGCTTGTGGTCTGGGAAACCAGAGGAGGATGACCCAAAGCCTTGGGACCCTGCACCCACATGGGAGACCTAGAAGAAACTGGCTTCAGATCAACTCAGCTCTGGCCGTTGCAACCTTTGGGGAGTGAAGCAGTGAAAAGGAAGATCTTTCTCTGTGTCTGTCCTCTCTGTAGATCTGCCTTTGCAATAAAAAGAAAATAAACCTTTAAAACAAACCATTAGAAAGAATTCTATTTTTTAAACGACGAAATGAAATGATATCATAAAAACATCAACTAAAGTACAGTCAAATCACTTCCAAATTTGAGTTTCAGCTTCTACTAAGCTATGTGACTTTTTTTTTTAAGATTTATTCATTTTATTACAGCCAGATATACACAGAGGAGGAGAGACAGAGAGGAAGATCCTTCGTCCGATGATTCACTCCCCAAGTGTGCCGCAAAGGACCGATGCGCGCCGATCCGAAGCCGGGAACCAGGAACCTCTTCCGGGTCTCCCACGTGGGTGCAGTGTCCCAAGGCTTTGGGCCGTCCTCAACTGCCCTCCCAGGCCACAAGCAGGGAGCTGGATGGGAAGTGGAGCTGCCGGGATTAGAACCGGCACCCATATGGGATCCCAGGGCCTTCAAGGCGAGGACTTTAGCCGCTAGGCCACACCGCCGGGCCCTAAGCTATGTGACTTTGAGTAAGCAATTTAACTTCTCTGAACTTGATTCTTCATCTACACATATTATTTATTTCTGTAAAGTAATATTTATTTCTGGGCCAGCATTGTGACACAGCAAATTAAGCTGCTACCTCTGACACTGGCATCTCATATGGGCACCAGTTGGAGTTTGGCTTCTCCACTTTTGATTCAGCCCTCTTCTGAAATAGTGGAAGATGCCCCACACACTTCGTTCCCTGCACTCACATGGGAAACCATAATTAAGCTCCTAGCTCCTGGCTTTGGGACCCGCCAGACTGAGACAACACAGCCATGTGGGAAGTAAAACAGCAGATGTAAGACCACTCTGTTTCTCTCTCACTCTGTCTTTCAAATAAATAAATATTTATTTTAAAATGCTGATCATTAAATACCACAGATATTTTTCAAAGTAGTACATTTATAAACATAACGGAGAATACTAGCTATTTACACATTTATATGAACTTTATAAGCTGCTTTACAAAGAATATTTAGTCTTGGCATTAATATGCAAATATATGATTAAAAAGAAAAATCTGAATTGTCAGCAAATATGCATACCCACATCAGAAAGCAGATGGTAGTTTCTGAGTGATAAACTTCAGTTACTAGCTGTCTAATAACATTTCGAGACACATTAGACTATCCTTGTGCTATCCGTATTTTTTAAAGATTTTATTATTTATTTTTATTGGAAAGGCGGATATACAAAGAGGAAGAGAGACAGAGAAGATCTTCCGTCGGATGGTTCACTCCCCAAGCAGCCGCAACAGCTGGAGCTGAGCCAATCCAAAGCCAGAAGCCAGGAGTCCTTCCGGGTCTGCCACATGGGTGCAGGGTCCCAAGGCTTTGGGTTGTCCTCCACTGCTTTCCCAGGCCACAAGCTGGGAGCTGGATGGGAAGCGGGGCCGCAAGGATTAGAACTGGGGCCCATATGGGATCCCAGTACGTGCAAGGCGAGGACTTTAACCACTATGCTATCGTGCCAGGCCCAGGCTATCTGTATTTTTGGGGGCTATCATACATTTCCAGAGAAAGCACTGACTAAAGAAACTCAGGAGAATCAATCAACAATATTTCGAGCATCAAAAAATCCTAAATTTAAATTTCAAGACTGCTAATACTGTCAGTGAATTCCTATTTACATGTATAAACCTCAAGAGTTTACAGTATACAACATAGAAAATAAAGAATCTAGAAATCAAATAATGTATCATTCATAGTAATAGAAAAATGTTAAGTGAAAAACTAAAAGGCATGATTTTTTTAAAAGATTTACTTATTTTTATTATTACAAAGTCATATATATAGAGAGAGGAGAAGAGACAGACAGGAAGATCTTCCGTCCGATGATTCACTCCCCAAGTGACCGCAACGGCTGATGCTGTGCCAATCCAGAGCCAGGAGCCAGGAGCCAGGAGCTTCCTCCAGGTCTCCCACACGAGTGCAGGGTCCCAGTGCTCTGGGCCATCCTCAACTGCTTTCCCAGGCCACAGCAGGGAGCTGAATGGGAAGTGGAGCTGCTGGGATTAGAACCGGCGCCCATATGGGATCCCCAGTGTGTTTAAGGTGAGGACTTTAGCTGCTAGGCCACTGTGCCGGCCCAAGGCATGATTTTTAAAATGCTAAAATTCCTTAAAATATGATAGAAAAGTCATGCTCAATTGCAGAAGAGCAAGACAAGGGTATTTTAAAAAGTTTTCAAGGAAATATTAAAAGCTACCTATCAGCCTAGAAAGTTCTTTTTTTTAATATCTGAGCATCCTAATAAAAAAATTAAACCTAAGAGTTTTGCCTTCTTGAATGTCTTTAGATGTTCAGATGTGTAATTTCATTAAATTTTTAAAAGTGTGTTTTGTGGGAAAGATACACTATGAAAACCTTTTAGAACTAAAGTGTCTTCACAAACTATTCAAATCTTATGTATTTGTCAACAGCATCATCTCAAGAAAGTTACATCCTTCTCCAATCTCAATACTACTTCCAAGCTTCTCCCCTTGGTTGCTGTAACAGTTAAGACACCACTTAGGAGGCCCAGCATGCTGGCATCGCAGGCTCATTTTCCAACTGTGGCATGGGCACTGGTTTGAATCCCAGTTGCTCTACTTCTGATCCAGCTCCGTACTAATAGCCTGGGAAAGCAGCAAAACATGGCCCAAGTGCTTGGGCGCCTGCACTCATGTGAGAGCCATGGAAGTCGCTCCTGGCTCTGGGCCAGCCCAGCTGTGGCTGTTGTTGCCATTTGGGAAGGAGTCAATCAGCATATGGAAAATTGGTATCTCTCTATCTCCTCTCCCTCCCTCTCTCTCTCTTTCAAGTAAAATTTTTAAAAAATCTTTGAAAAAGCAAAAATATATCACTTGGGATGTCCATGTCTTTGTAGCAGCTCCCAGCTTTCATGTACCAGCTCAGCTCCTTATTTCACCTTTGTGCTGAAGTGCACCGTGGGAGGTAACAAGCGATGGCTCCAGTAGCTCGGGCTCTGATACCCACATGGGAGACCTGGAATGAATTTCCAGCTCCTGATTTCGGTCTGGCCCAACCTCAGCTGCTGCAGACATTTGAGTAAGCCAGCACTTGGGAAGGTGTGTCTGTCTGTTTTCACCTTTCTCTCTCTCTGCCTTTCAAATAAAATAACTAAATAATTTTTTAAAAATAAATAAAGCCTGTCCCAACAAAGAATAGGGATGAAAATGAAGAGAAATAATTTTTCACTGTAGCTTTCATGTGAGTTTTCTGTTTAACTGTATTCAACGCGGACTCCATCCGAAGCTTTGTTGACAAGCACTTGGTGGTAAGATTAGACACCAAACTTCTCCATGAGAACCAATGTGGGTGGCTTCTCTGCATTTTTCACCTGAGCTTATTGATTGGCACTTTGTGGTGGAGTAAGACCTAGTAGAGCTTTGAGAGGAAGCCTGACGCCTGGCCTGGCTGGGCTTTCAACAGTTAATTCCACTTCTGGGTTCCACGAATTTAAGAGTGATCAGAAGATTAAGTCAATCTTAAGACAGGAAAGAGGAGAAATGCATAAAGAAAATCAGCAGCAGCAGCAGCTTCATATAAAAGCAAAGCTTCATGTACAGGGCTCTGTGCCTACCACTATGCAAAATAAACAGACATGATCCCTGCCTTCCAGAAGCCTCCATGCTGGAGCAGATGACGGCATCACTGACACGTAAACAGACATTCACAATGCAGAACAGAGACGTGATGGCTGCCAGTGGAGCAGAAATAAATCAACTATAGCTAAATATTTACAAAATGTGAGAGATTTATTGTGTGCAATGTATTTTGTACAATACATATAACAGACTCTGAAATTGCTGAGAGCTGAGGGAAGATATAGTTCTTTTGTTTCCTAATCAGACTATCTGACTCCTTATGTAACTGTAGATTTTAAACTTCCATTAACTATTTTTGCCTCATAAAAATGGAATAACAGCATTTAAGTAGCTCCCCAGTTGTACATTTGAAGAGTACAGGAGCAAGCTAAAGCAGAGGACTCAGATGTTGCATGGTATGCTCACATCCCACACCGTAGTACCTGGACTCAAGGGCTGGCTCCACTCCAATTCCATCTTCCTGCTAATGCAGATGCTTTAGGATGCTCTAGGAGGCAGCAAGTGTTGGCTCAAGTTGGGTATCCACTACCCAAGAGGGAGACTCAGATTAAGCTCTGGGCTCCTGGCTTCAGGTTAGTGCAGACCTTATCATTGTGAGCATTTGGGACAGGAATCAGCATGTGTCTGTCTCTGCGCCTTTCCAATAAAGGAAGAATCCCTTTTTAAAAAGTTCCATGAGCTTCTTAAAGTAACCTTGTATAAGAAGATCCCGTCATAACGGAAAGGAACAGGACTGCAACCTCTCTGGTTTTAGAGAAGGAAGCAATATGTTAAGGAGCTCAAACATACCATCATACAGGCAGATTCTGAACTAAGAGATCTTCAACATGACTTGGGCTCCAGTCATACTAAACATTTTGCAGACCTCATATGTGCTGTCTTGTTTCGCATCTAAGGGTTTTACACTGCACGCACCATGCTTTCTTCCACTCAGCTCCCCAACTTCAACAAGCAAGCCCCTATACACCTTCCCCCAAATTCTGAGTTTTGCTCCTGTACTTTTGCTTATATACTTCCACAACCTTCTGGATTTCTCCTCCTATGATAGCAATGATCACATCCTATGGTATTCACTGTCTACTTCTCTTGCTCCGCCCACAAGACTGAAAGGATCGTGTGGGCATGAAGTAAGACTTTATTACCTGGCTCGAGCATAAACACTTGGTACATGATAAGCCTTTAATGAAAGTCTGTTGAGTAATAAATCAGTGATCTGAAACACACACACACTCACACACACACACTCTCTCTCTCTCTCCGTATCTCTAGAGAAGCAACATCCAACAAAGACTTCTGTAGTAACGGAAATATTTACCATCTATGCATGCCAGTATGATAGTCACTAGTCATGTATGGCCAATGCACACTTGAAATGTAATCAGTGCATGCATTGATTTAATCTTCATTTATTCTGACAATCACAGACAGCAATTAACATACTGGACAGCATATCTCTAAAACCCACTGGGAATATAAAATATTATGCAGCATTTGATTTGCTTATCTTAGTCAAAACACAAGAATTTCCTAAGAGATGGTTCACTGCAAAGATTATAGACTTTTTGAAGGTGGAAATTTTATCTTGGTCATCATCATCTTACATTTAGCAGGTATTTAAAAAACATTTTTTAAACATTTAACATTCGGTTAAGCCGACTGAGGATACTGGCATCCAAATGTAAAGAATCTGGAGTCTGTTTTATATTCCTTCCTAGTTTAAAAGTAACAGGCGGAAACCGAAAAACAGACAATCAACATTAAACAAAGCAAATTTAGTTGTCTAGCTGGAGTACTCGCCATACTTTCAAGTACCTACATGAAGTCTTTACTTCTAGAATAGGAACCGGAAAGGAGGTTACTAAATATTTCCCTCATCTGTGTCTCTGCATCTTTGCTCAAAACCCTAATCTCACTCTAAATCCAACTTAATCTGTCCAAATTCTATTCAGTGTCCATTTTACACACACCCTCTTCATGAAGCTTTCATGTTCACAAGACGAAAACAACAGGACCTGTCTTGTCTGCAGTCTGCTCAGAAGGTTAGTACTGCTGGGCTCCACAGAGGTTTACCAAGCCAATTATACAATATGATCTTAGCCAACCGGAAGTGAATGAATCTCAGTTTTCTGAACTGTCAGTAAACTCCATGTGCTTCATTTCTGTCAACACAAGTTTTGAAAATTAGAAGTCTTCAGAGACTGAGTCAAACATCTTTTACATAATAGGCTATTTCGTGATTTGGTATATTTTTAGTCCTTGAGAAATGTCTTCTGTAGGAAACAGAAGAAATTAGAAACAAAAAGAGACAAACACTGTCATGCTACTGATGACAGAAAAGATATACTTTGAGAATTCTCAAGCTACCCTAGACCAGCTCCCTGGAAAACAAAAAACACACACTGTTTTCTCATAACATCCGAAAGTACCTTCAAGTCCTAAGTATATATTGTATGCAATCCAACCATAAGTAATAACCACACTGTTATCACTTAGATTTCTGGATCCAAAAGCGGTCTTCAAAATAGATCTGTGCTTCCAGAGTACAGTTATTGGCAATCTCTAAGGCCAGTGAGGCCTATCTGATAGCCTTTCTGCAAATACCAAGCTACATGCTACCCATGCCAATGTGTAATAGTTACGCCCAAAATATCCAGCTAGAATATTGCCTACATGCAGAAGGTACACAATGCAGAATCCCACTATTATGGAAGATTCTCACTTTTTAAAAAAGTGTTTTCTTGTTATTGATAGTTTTGAGTATAAGATCTCTTTTCTCTCTCTCTCTCATGGGAGCAATATGTGCTCTTATGTATGACTGAGTAAAAAACATGAGACAGGGCCCCACCATGATGGCTCAGTGGCTAAATCCTTGCCTTGCACACGCCAGGATCCCATATGGTCACCAGTTCCTGCTTCAGATGCTCCATTTCCCATCTATCTCCCAACCCTTAGCCTGGCAAAGCAGTTGAGGGTGGCCCAAAGCCTTGTGACCTGGAAGAAGCTCCTGGCTGCTGGCTTTAGATCAGCTCAGCTCTGACCACTGCAGCCATTTGGGGAGTGAACCAATGAACAGATCTTTCTGTTTTCTTTCTATAAATCCGCCTTTCTGAGAAAGATAAATAAACCTTTTAAAAAGAAAAAAATAAAAATAGGGGACAGAAATCAGGAAATGGCAGTTCTACATTTTTACATATTTGCAGATTTTTAATCTAAACACAGGGATGTCAAGCATTATAGCAAATCAAAATGTTCAGTGAACAAATTTCACTAGTTGAACTTCATGACAACTATAAATAAGTCTGTTCAACTTTTTATTTTGTTTTACCTGATGGCAGCTAAATGGTACTTGCAATATCTTAATCACACAGTAAATTCCATCCATATACAATACCTTTCTAAGTTGCCACTGTACAAGTATGTAGTCTTTTTTTTTTAGATTTATTTATTTCAAGAGTGATGGAAAAAGACAGAGACATAGGGAGTCAAATCTTCCATCCACTGGTTCACACGCACAAACAGCTGCAACTAAGGTTGTAACTAGGGCTAGGCCAAGCCAAAGCCAGAAACTCCATCAGGGTCTGCAATTTGCGTGGCATGGATCCCAGCACTTGTGTCATTTTCTTTTGCCTTCCCTGGCGCAATAAGAGGAACTGGATCAGAAGTGGAGCAGCCAAGACTTTAACTGGTACTCAGGGGATGCCAGCATCCCAAGAGGCAGCTCAACCCACAGAACCTAAAGGGGAACTTCTTAAAGGCATGTTGTCTTGAGTGCTCCCTCCTCCGTTTAGTATTTCCAGCTTCTCTTCTTCTATTTGAATTCTAAAAGCACGTATTTCTGAGAGCCTTATTTCAATTGCCCGCTGTCTCCTTCCCCTCCTTATGATTTTCACGTGCCCCTTCACAGTTGTTCAAGGACTCAGCGCAACTTAATGCTCCAGATCAGCTCCTGTTGGGGGCACCACAACTGCTCTTGTCACTCAGATCCAACGCTTGCTTTTTCTTTTCCTTCACTTTCCCTACACTGCCAAGGCTCATTTCTGACTCTACCTACCAGATTCTTCTCTTTATTTCTTCATTTCTGCCACCACACTTTATGACAGACTCTTACCATTTCTCCCCTGGTCTCTGTAACACCC
Organism: Ochotona princeps; assembly: GCF_030435755.1. Taxonomy (NCBI): domain Eukaryota; kingdom Metazoa; phylum Chordata; class Mammalia; order Lagomorpha; family Ochotonidae; genus Ochotona; species Ochotona princeps. The sequence goes on from NC_080857.1 coordinate 23,602,451, forward strand.
CTTTAATTTCGGTTCTTGGGTGTGTTCTGTTCCTACTTCACAACATCTTTCCCACACAGTTACTAGCTTTTACCCTACTAAAGCCTCCATGAATTCCCTACTACAGTCTAAGGAATAAACTTTAAAATCTTCACTCTCTGTGGCCAGTGCAGTGGTTCAACAGGATAATCATCTACCTGCAATCACCAGCACCACATCTGGGCCCCGGTTCATGTCCTGGTTGCTCCACTTTCCACCTTAGTGGCCCTTGTACCCATGTGGGAAACCCAGAAAAAAGATCCTGGCTCCTGGCTCCAGATCAGTTCAGCTCTGGCCACTGAGGCCATGTGGGGAATGAATCAGTGGATGGAACCTCTTTCTCAGTAGATCTGCCTTTCAAATAAAAATAAATAGGTCTTTAAAAAAATCTCCACTCTGACATTTAGACCCTGCATGACCTAGCTCCAAGCTTCACCTGCCATTTTATCTCCCATGACTCTCCTATAAAGTCTACCCTTCTGGGCAGGCATTTGGCATAGCAATAAAGACATCAGTGGGGATACTGCTGCAAAGTCAAAGTTCCACAGCCAAACCCAGCTTCTCGGTAATGCGCAACTGGGAAGCAGCAGGGATACCTCAGCACATGGGAGACCCAGATGAAGTTCTGGGCTCTTGGCTCCACATTGGCGCAGTTACGGTTGTTGCTGGCATTTGGGGTGAACTGGCATTTGGGGAATAAACCAACAAATGGTGTGTCTGCCTGCCTGTCTCAAAAAAAATTTTTAAGAATTTTTCCATGGAGTCATAAACTGAAAAACAGTCTTGAGCTTTCCCTGACTCAGCTAACCCCTCTTCATGAATCTTTCCCTTCCTGCTCCATGTTTTGTTCACAGGGTTCATTTACCAAAACGCTCCTCCCAAATTAACCTGTCCAGTCCAAATGTACAACTACGTCCAGTTCACATGCTCCGCCTTCATGAAGCATCCATGCTTATGAAATGAGGAATGGGCCCTGCCGTGTCCACACCATGATCTCAGAGGACTCATTAGCTTTGTTCTAATGGGATCTGAATATGCCTGTTCTCTTCCTTACTAGATAGTAAGTACTTTGAACACAGAAGCAGTCTGACTCATCTTCCTCTTTCTGCTGTGCTTAGCAGAGTGTTCAGTACTACACAGGACTAGAATAGGTATTGAATTATTGGCTTCACAAAAGTGGTTGATAGAAATACGGGCATTAAATAAAGACAGCAAACAATCATGATTCAGAAAGTGTAGGTATTAAAGAAACACTTTTTTCTCCTGCTTTTTGAATCCTCAGAGAGTTCTAAAATTGCACTGTGTCAGTATTTCGCTGTACGCAGTGTTTCTGACCATATCAGGCATCCTAATCATTCCAACTATCTCTGCTTCTTGAAGAGCTTTCCTCTTACTCCTCCGCGTCCTACCTTCTCCGTCTAGTCAGTCTTCGGAAAGTTCCTTACTTCATCTCACTAAGTTTCATATAAGGGAATAATATTGCTTTTTCTTTCCCTTCAAGATGGTTGCTATAATCTGCCCTTCCTCAAAAGATGTTTTTGGAAAGGACCAAACTTTAAGATGACATTTAGGAATAAATTTAGGCCATGGAATGCACATGTTACTTCAGTGATGTGTCAGTAATCCTTAGAAGCACACTGGCTCTGTTTACGTAGATTGTCAGAGTGTATGAGAAAGTTTAATATTACTCTTCTGCATATATCTGTCCATTTGTTGATACTGCAGAAGTACTTCATTGACTTGCCTGTGCACAGATTTTATTGCTGCTTGAAATCTCACACTGGCATGGAGTTTGCTAAGGATAAAGATACTTTAACATAGATGATTACAGTTCACGGCTCTGGCTGCCAGTTATTATTGTCTCTATAAGAGAAGTCAGAAATAATTTTCTGCATATGGTTTGAGCAACATCTGGCTACCTGAGAGGACTAATGGCATTGCATAAGCAACAAAAATCAAAAGAATTTTGGAATTAGAATGAAAATAGCAATTAGACTTCATTCTGGTCTTCATTTATCCCAATGGATAACTTTTTATTATTATTATTACCTGTGGGATATGTTAGTTTAACCATTCTAACAGCATTTGGTAATTTCTATTAGTTTTTCAATATTTCTAATTCACTTGGGGTTATTTGCTCAAAAGAATATGAAGTACAGAATTAGTTTCATATGCTGGAAAAATATTTCATCATTTTAATCAAAGAAAAAAAGTGGTTACTTTTGCAAATAAACACCAAGCTTGTATCAGTGAAGCATCTTCAGGATTAACTATACTACTTTACACCCACATGAGACAACAAAATAAAACGATCATAAAAGTCTATTATGACTTGTGTTATTAAAACACGATAGACTGATTAAAATGATTTATAAATTCAGATTGAACTGAACTTGAACTTTCTCCTACTGATAAAATATTAAAATTGTTTTCCCTATTCTGAAATTCAGGATCACACGATTAAGAGCAGACAGTTCCAACTCTCTAATCTCAAAACTTGCATTTTTTGGAAGATTTATTTATTTTTACTGGAATCAGATATACCGAGAGGAGGAGAGACAGAGAGAAAGATTTCCTTGTGCTGATTCACTCCCCAAGCGGCACCGATGGCCAGAGCTGAGCTGCTTCGAAGTCAGGAGCCAGGAGCCTCTGCATGGTCTTCCATGCAGGTGCAGGGTCCCAAGGCTTTGGGCCATCCTTGACTACTTTCCCAGGCCATAAGCTAGATGTGAGGTACAGCAACCAGGACATGAACCAGAGTTCATATAGGATCCTGGTGCTTGGAGGTGGAGGATTAGCCTATTGAGCTAACAGACCGGCTCCAAGTTCAAAAATTTAACTATGTTCTAACTTCCCTGTATGCATTTTAAGCCAGGAGGACAACAGACTTTAGGAAAACTGGATACTATATTAAAGACTAAGAAAGGTAGTTGCCTTATTTTGGTTAACAAGCCATTTATGTTTCAACTTCTGTCCTGAAAATATTCATAGCAATTTTACTTAACAACAGGAAACTACTGAAGAAATAGAAATGTTAAGAGTCCTTTGACAATGAAAGGTTTTTATGACCCCCCCATCCAACTTCAGATCAATTGGATGGTGGTATATTTCACTAGATACCAAATCAGAGACTACCAATTACATATACACTAAATAAATCTGCTACCAAGACAAATATAACAGTGTTGCTGAGTAGGACACAGGGTACTTCAAAAAGTTCATGGAAAAATGGAATTGTAACATAAGTTTGTTTCAGTGCAAAAAAAATTCACCCAGTTTTTCATATATGCATTCTACATGTACTTTCTGCATATGCATAAACTCTATTTCCTGTTTCAAGTAACCTCTATTTTTACTATGTCCCAGAAGACATCTGGAATTCATTGTCTACAATGGAAACTAATAAGACCAGAAAAGTTTAAAATGTCCCCCAATCTGAGCTCAATCTCTGATAGTCCTAAAACCAACCAAGCCTCATGAGGGTCCATTTTGAAACAGATTACATTCACACATTCATCTTTAGAACATGACAAATTACACTGAAGATATGGAAGAAAATATAGACAAATGAAGACAGATATTTAATAGAATAACTTCCACAGGGCCAGACATTAAAATGGAGCTAAGGCTACAAGGTAAACAAAATAGACAGTCGCTGTGCTCATAAAGCTTATAAATTAACTGATTTAAAGCAATTATTGTATTTTTCTCCCAAAGAAGTTATTTATAGTCTCATCCAGTCATGAATGAAAGCAGAACATCCTTGCAGGAAACTACCTCCCAATCCATGAAATAATCTGCTCCTCTAAACAAGGGTTTTACTCAGTGTGATCTTCCCTGTAGTCTATGTCTTCAGGCCAATTTACCACTGAAAAACATAACAGTGCACCATTCAGTTATAGGGACAGGTAACATGGGTGTGGTTAATGATGATAATAATAATAGCAACAGCTAATACTTTTTACTTGTGAAGTTGTTGACACTATAAGAAACACTTTGCTCTTTTGTGTAGTCCTCCCTATACCCTATTTGGCAGGCAATATTACCATGTGGCACAGGGCTATATTAAAAGATTGACTTTCATTCCCTCTCAAAAATAAATAAAAATAAGGGACTTCAATGCAGCACACTGAGAAATCAAATTTACTTCTTTATCCCTCTATAGAATCACAGTGAATAGCTTAACCTGAACTACATGGCTGTAAGCTTCACCTGCTCTTCAGCAGAGAAGTAAGGTTAACACACAACAGGTGACAAAGGGAAGAGACGATGCGCTCTCCCCAAATCCCCAACCTGTGTCCAGGAGGAAAAAAGGCACAAACATCAGTCTGAATTATCACAATACTAACACCAAAAGCTTCCTTGTGATTTCAAAGAACTCTTTCGACCAGTGAGAACATTTAACATTTACAGATTAATGTCTTCAACTATGTACTCCACTGAGAAAATATAACAACTTTGCCCCTTTCCTACTCCTTTCTATCTTATTTTCTAAAAATAATCATCTGTATGACTAAAAGGTTGAATTAGAAAGAAGTAGTTCTAAATTCCCCCACAGGATACTCTTAAATTCAGAACAATACATACGGGCTCGGCGGCGTGGCCTGATGGCTAAGGTCCTCGCCTTGATCCCATATGGCTGCTGGTTCTAATCCCGGCAGCTCCACTTCCTCTCTATCTCTCCTCCTCTCAGTATATCTGACTTTGTAATAAAAATAAAATAAATCTTTAAAACAAAAAAAACAATACATACTATTGAGACTTGAGAATTCCAAAGCTCTATTGTTAACCGTAGACTTTCAGATCCCTAATTTACTCAGAATTTCAATAGTACAGTTCTTAAAGGGAACCAAAACAATCCCTCCTTCTCCAACAGAATTCTCTCCATGATATTGAACTGTAGTCGATCTTGAAGATCTCTTTAGGTAAAAATCTTCATTACAACAACTCTTAAAATTTGAACGACCATGAGACCCACCAAGAACCTTATTTTCTTCCCAGAAAAATAGTATTAAGCACATGCTATGGTTTGGACATGGTTTGCATACAACCCCCAAAGGTTCATTTGCTCAAAGCCAGAGTTCACTGTAGCAGTATTGGGAGATGCTAGAACCTCTAACAGGTGGGGCCTGGTGCCAGACAATTACGTAATTGGAGACAGCCCCCTTGGAATTTGTTTATGTATCACTTCGGGGTCCCCAGTTAATTCCCACAAGACAAGGGTTGTTTCAAGAGTAAGACTCTGGCTTCCTGCCTTGCCATGTGACCTTTTCCACCCTGCTCCCATCATTTGGAGAGGAAAAATGGGACTCCTCCATCTTAGACTTTCAGCTTCCAAATGTGTGAGCTAAACACATTCCTTTCCTTTATAAAGTACTCAGCCACTGGTATTTTGTCACACCAATGGTAGACAGACCAAGACACTGCAAATACTTAAATTCTGCAAAACATCAGGAGCTCCATAGACTTAAATTGAATTCCTGGGCCAGGCTGCAATAAAACTCTGGTCTGTGTTTCCTCATCACATACCCTTCAGTACCATAGAACTTGGTATCATACAAAACAGTGTAACTTCTTAAGTAAAGTTAGCTGAAGCCAAAAAATGCTAAATGTCCCAAGATGAAAAGGACACAGCAATCTGTGGCAACAGCAAATAACACTAGGGAAGCCTTCCAGAAGTCACCACAGTCTTAGACTGTGCAAAAATTACAGTAACTTTTCAGACTCCCATATTGGCTAACACTTTGTTTTAGATTTCTTAACTCTAGTTAATCAGTGGAAAAATGTGACATCCTAGCATAGCCAGATTTTCCTTATTCTTTCTGATTCTTATCTAGAAGACAGTTTAGCTCACATTGTTTTTGACTGTTGATTTATGATTTGACTGTCAAGAGTTGGACAGAGAAGGAAGGATTGCCTCTGCCTTGGCTACAGTGAGTACAACGGAGTAAATGTTTCAGCAATAGGAACATAGCTAGGTATCATTCTCTCTTTCGTGAAAGTGCTCCCTGACCTAATTTAAATCTGCAGGAGCTTTGAAATTCGTATGTTTAGCTTCTTGACCTACGCCCAAAGCCTTGGGACCGTGCACCGGCATGGGAGACCTGGAGGAGGCTTTGGGTTGACTCAGCTCCAGCCTGGCTGCTGCAGGTCCCATCCTTGACTGCTTTCCCAGGCCACAAGCAGGGAGCCAGATTAGAACCGGTGTCCATATGGGATCCTGGCATGTAAAGGCGAGGACTTTAGCCGCTAGGCTACCATGCAGGGCCCAAATAGCTAAATTTTAAAATTACATTAGGTGTTGATGTGATTCAAATTAATTTTACAACCACATTTTTAGAAACTAACAACAAAAGTTCAAAAAAGCAAATAGAAATATTAAAATCACAAAGGCAAAGTGAACAAAACACAGTCATAAATAAGGCAATGTTTTGAAAGAAAATAACTTCCTTATTTATTTGTGGCTTAAAACACAACTAATACTTTCCAAGCACAAACCTAGCAACAGTTTGGATATTTATTTTTGTTGAAATTATATTCCATTTCTGTAAAACAAACAAACAAAAAACCTTACTTCTTAGAGGCACACATTCTAAGATGAAATGGCCTTAGCAGTGAAGAAAAAAAAAAGACCCCATTAAAATATGCTTACTTTTCTTTTTCACTTTAGCAGTTGTTTCTTTAAAAACTAAGTCTAAAGCGCCATCTGCTGTGTCTGTTGGTCACATCACTTACGTTGGTTGGACCGCAGAACTCTGCAGAAATTACATGTAGCAAATTTTGAATCTCTCACTTTAAAAACTTATCAAAGGAATGAAGAAGATGTGTATTCTTCCCATTGCACATTTTTAAGTTTTTATTTAATTCTTTCTGAGAGGCAGCATTTCCATCCACCTGTTCATTCCCCAAATGCCCACAAGGGCCGGGGCCAGCCTGTCTCAAGTTGGGAACTGAGCACTCACCCCAGACCCCACATGACTGGGGAAGTGACCCAACTACTTCAGCCGTTCCCTGGTCCACAGTGGCAGGAAGGGAACTAGAAGCTAGAGAGGGGCCCTGAACCCAGGCACTCTGATAAGAGATGCCTGGCATCTTGCTTGCCAGGCCAAATGCCTGTTCCCCACTATATATTTTTACACAATATGCTAAATGTAAAAACCTATTTACACACACACAAATTATACATGTCCACCTCACACGCTGCTATCTGAGCAGCCATTTGCTTGCTGTCTTCTCAATTTCTTCTTACATAGGTCTGAATTCATTATAAAATGCCACAAAAGGGTCCAAACTATTTATCACTGCCATAAGAGGAACAGTTATAATCATAAAAAAAAAAAAAAACTTCTATTGGGGGCTGAATGACTGTCAAAAAATATTCTAAGTGATTTTCTCTTTTCAATGTTTATGCATTTTTATTTTCATCTACTTAAAAACCAGAGAAAGAGAGAGAAAGAGAGAGAAAGAGAGAGAGAGATCTTCCGCCTGCTGATTCACCCTAGCAAATGCCCGCAAGAGCCGGGGCTGGACCAAGCCAAAGCCAGGGGTCAGAAACCCAATTTTGGTCTCCCTTGTGACCGACAAGTTCCCAAGCACTTCCAGGATGCATTTGCAGGAAGCTGGATCGTAAGTGGTGTAGCTGGGACTCCAACCAGCATTCCCACAGAGGATTCAAGTGTCCCAAGCAGAGGCTTAAGCTGTTAGCGCAGCGTATCTGCCCCCTAAGCATTCAGTACCTTGCTTAGCAGGCTTTCAATGCCTGTTAGTACATTGTCCATTGATGATGCAGACAAGAACTTATTAAAATGCCTGGGACTTAGTCTGGAGATTCTGATGACTGGAGTCTGAACTGGAATTCAAAATCTATATTTTGAAACAAGTGCTGCCCTGCCACTGCAGCTCATTTGGTGGCAGCTGGTCTAGGGCCTTGCATGAGACCGTGGAGCTTTATTCGATGGATATATGACCACTTGGCTAGAAAAGAAGTTCTCTCTACTAAGTGCTTAAACACAGAGAACCATGGAGTCAAAAGTATGTCATAAACTTAACTAGTAGGGGAATCTGTACCCTTACCATGCTTTTTTTTTTTTAAAAAGGGGGGGTTCACCAGGACTAGTAAGTACAAAGTTTTATTTTTTTAATATAATAATCTAAGAAAAACAAGAAAGAATTAAATCACTCTTCCTGCTACTCTCCTCCAAAAAAAGAGGCATACCTAAAGTGAGTATAACCTCCCAAGACAATTTTGAGGGAAACAGTGCCTATTTAGATATACTACTGCTGGTAAATCACTACACTTTACAGTTAGTGACATCACACCTTTCATTTTTCTTTTTAACTCGACATCCAGAGAGACAGGCAGGAAGACAGAGACAGAGTTCTCACATCCACTGGCTCACTCCCTATATGTCTGCAATGGTTATGACTGGGCCAAGGCGAAGCTTAGGAGCTGGAAACTCAATGTAGGTTTCCCATGTGGGCAGCAGGCACTCAAGCACTTGGCTCCTCTCCTGCAGCCTCTTAGGATCCACATTAGTAGGAGGCTGGGGTCAGGATCCTGAGCCAGGATTCAAACCCAGACACTTATATATGGGATCTAGGGGGCTAATCACTGGCCTAACTATTAGGCTTGCCCCTCATTTTTTTATACATCAACTCTTGGTCTTACTCCGTTCATGAAATTTCATTAAAGCTAAGTCGTTTACGGGAATGCCACTGTTCTCCTCTCAGATGACCTGGCTGGCTTTGTAAGTCACTGTATGATGTTATCCCTCATGCTTCACATAAACCTTCATTTCAAGCTGTGCCTCCTGCCACATTGCCCAATTCTTCTACTATTCTGAATACTCCAAAGAGGCTTCCCAGAAAGCTCTGTTTGGATCAGCAGAACAGTTTGGTGTCATCAGATTTCACCATTTACTTCTGGAGTCATTAGAACACTAAACAAGCACGATCCTGGTATCAACCCCTGGGGTTCGGACCATTAACCTCTCTCCAACTGAAACCAAGCCTGGTCCCTGCTTCACTGTGATTCCCATCAGAGATCTAGGATGTGTTTATTTGCTAGAAGTTTAAACTTTGAAGGGTATTTTTGTAACTGCAAGTTGCAAAATGCATTACGAAAGTAAAAGGGAAAAAAAATCCCGAAGGAAAAGCCAAAGAAATCAGCCACGAGGGGGCTGGCACTGTGGTGCAGGGGATTAGGCTGCCACTTGAGATGCCCGCCTCCAATATCAGAGTCCCAGGTGTCCTCCTTCTGACCCAGCTTTCTCCTGACGTGCCTGGGAAGGCAGAAGAAGATGGCCCAACTATTTGGGTATTTGCCACCATTGTAGAATACAGTTCCTGGCTCCTGGCACCTGGTTTAGGCCTAGCCTCAGAGAGCATAGCCATAGGCGGATGAATCAGTGCATCTAACAGCTATTTCTTTCTCACCCTGTGTGTGCATCTCTGTATCTCCTTGCATATAAACAAAGCTTAAAAGAAAAAAAAATCAGCAACAAGAACCAACTCCTAGTCAAAGTTATCATATCCAAGCACTCATACTGGCTCATATTAAACTGATTCTCAAACCTTGCCGGATTTTAACCTTTCACCTCAATTATTTATTTGTTATAATCTTATGAGAGAGCTTATTAAACACACTTGAAACTTCTATATGAAGTCTAACCACTAGGTCCAACTACTTTATTAGCCTTTTCCTCTCTTTATTACATTTAAAGAGAGGAAAGCAAACAGTTCTTACCCAGAAAGTGAAAAAGCAAACAGCTTTCTACCCGAACTGGTCTGTTCTCTGAACAAGAGAAATCATTCCTCATTCAAGTGCAAATCCATTTGAAGCTTTCATTCTGCTTTCCCAGCCTACCCTCCGCAGTTGCATAAAAGATGAGATGTGGGAATCAAAGAAAACTAGGTTGGGGCCAAAAAGCAATCCTGTCCCTGTGCAAACTCTCACTGGACGCGCAGCCAGATTCTGTATCTTCCTAGCCACTTTTTCCTTTCTAGCCAGTCCCTGGCCAAAAGAAGAGGAGGTATAGCCCTATACCAGGCCCGGCTGTGTCTAAAATAAAAACTTTTCATGTGAAATCAGGGAAGGTTAAGTTTACTCGATACACACACACACATACACAGCCTGAATGAAATGAGACAGAATCAAGTAAGTGAATGAAATCACTCTCACAGTTCTCTCAAGATGCTTCTGGAAACATAGGATGGCAGAGGTATACTATCAGCAAGCAAAACTTACTTTATCTATCTTAACTCCATGCAAAAATTAAGGCAAGATCTTCTCCCTAAAACCCCAAACCTGCCGTAGACTTTTAGAATGTCTTACAGCCCAACAGCCTACATGCGAAGGTGTCAGGTAACCAACCTTATAATCCCAGCAATCCACTCAGGCCAACAGTGAACTAAAGTTCCCCATCCTCCAATCCACTCTGCTGAGATCGTCAGCTAGGATATACTTGAGGGATTTTACTCCGGCATTGTTGTAACTCCTGTCTTCTTTTTTATAAATTTTGGGATTTTGCCCCATATACCATTCCCAAGTCACACAAGGACTATACACAATATGCACATGTATAAAATGTAAAAACACTTCTCTTCACTTGGGAATTCCAAGATAAATACCACCCGAATCACGTGTGACTAAATTCAGAGCTCATTCCAAATTAAATACTGCATCATGTGCACAGTGTAGGATTTAAAAAACAAAACCCCATATGGTTCACAAGCCAGGCTTGGGTGAGCACATGATCATGTTGTGAGAAGAAAACATGAATTGGAGAGTAAGGGTGAAGGGTGAGAAACGTCCCCATCAGAACTTTTCCCAGAATATTGGTGCTTTTTCCAGGGGACATTTGTATAACATGGGACACAGATGAAACAGCATTTGTTTGGTCTTTTTTTTATGCTGATGAACCTTGATTCCAAAACTGCTCAGCAAATGGGGAAACCCTACAAAGATTTCAAAATCCCCAGCTAAACCAAGCACAAACATCATTAAGCACAGATGCACACACTCTGAGGTAATGAATACTGAACCGTCTGGCTGGCCAGCTCAGACAGAATCTTATTAACCTATAAGCTGGGTTCCAGAACCTCTGAGACCAGAGAGACAGGACAGTCAAGGCCATGTGAAAGGACTTCCACATCACTGCCCAACTGTGCTCAAAAGTTAACACAGCAAATAAATGGATGAGTTTATAAAGTTCAAAAAGAGAAGATACAGAGAAGAGCGACTTCAGTTTTTTTCTCCTATAACTTAGCCTAAATAAATGTGTTTAAGCATTACAAATTGGAACATGTTTACTTAATGAAATATTTTGACTTTGAAAGTTATGTAGCATTTGATATATATATAAAACTATACAGGTGGTGACACAATTATAGAATATATACCTAAGAACCTGCTATCCAATTTGTGCATTAAAATATGTTCAATATGCTTTGTACTGAGTGTGTTCCTCCAAAAATTCCTATGTTGAAAACCTAGACCCAGTGTGACGACATCTGATCTTGGAGACTGTGGGATTAGGGTTTCGAGGGTGTAGCCTCATTAATATTTGGAAAAGCCTTGTGAGGACATAAGCAGGAAAAGGGTCCTCATTAAAAACCTAAGCATAACGGCATCCTGCTCCTGGGTTGCCAACCTCCAGAACCACAAGAAATAAACATTTGTTTTGCTTAAGCCACCAACCTACAATAATTTGTTACAGCAGCCCAAGCTATGGAACAATCCCAATTTATGCTTTCGTAATCCCATCTTATTGTCTTTATCTCAGCAGTTTTCCATATTCTGAACTGAGCACTTATTTCATTCTTGTCTTTTTTCAAAAATATTAGTTTACTATAGGTTTACTATAGTTTAGTTTACTATAGTTTACTATAGGTTTTATTTTCTTTTTAAAATTTAATTGATTGAGAGGCAGAGAGAGCACTTGTGCTCCGATCATTCTCCAGCTCATTCTCCAGTTTCCCACAAGATTCAGGAATATGTGGGACTGAAGCTAGAAGCCAACTCAATCTAAGTCTCCCAGAAGAACTCAGTCTCCTGAACCATCTCTGTTGCCTCTCAGGGTCCACACTGGCAGGAAGCTTGAGTCAGCAACCAGAGCTAGGCCCTCCAATACAGGTTGCATGGGCATCTGATCTGATTAACTAGTGGGTCAAATGCCCACCCCTTGGAGCATTCTTTTCAATATCCATCTGAAAGTGCCAATTTTATATACAGTATTTAATGTTTGCAAAGATCTACAAGATGGCATGGTATAGCTGTTACCTTTTTAATTCTTGCATCTTAGAGCAAGATGAACATATATCAAACATTGGAGGCAAATACGTATCTGAAATGGATTCACAACTCCCGCTTTCTAGCTCCTCTTTGTGTGCATTTCCACAGTAGAGAGGAAAAAGAATAAAGCACTATCTCAATGTATCAAAAGAAGTATCTGCTTGTTTCCCCGCCTCCTCTCAATTGAAATTACAGTGCAGGCATTTGGCACAGTGCTAGATGAAGCCCTGGCTACTTCACTTCTGATTTAGCTTCCTGCCAAACCTGGGATGAAACAGATGATGCTCAAGTTGTTGGGTTCTTGCAAACCACACAGGGGACCAGCATGGAATTCCAGGATCTTGCTTCAACCTGGACCAGCCCCAGCTATTGTAGCCATTTGAGGAGTGAACCCAGCTCGCTTGCTCATGCTCGCGCTCTCGCTCGCTCGCTCTCTCTCTCGTTCAAATAAAATGAAAATAACCTTTAAAAACCACCTTTTAAAAGCTAAATCTTTTCAAATGAAACAATAAGGAGTTAACTTGGTCCAATTTCCCAGTACCTAGCTTTGTGCAAAGGGTCAGATCATTATTTCCCAACTAATCTCTCGAATTAGAGTCCAAATGTCTCAAATGTCTCAGAGTCAGAGTTAGTCAACACATCCTACTCTTTGAATCACGGCTTTTTTTCCCCCCATTTACAGATCGGTTACTAATCATTGGCCCAAGTTTATCAATTATCTCCCAAGACGTCTATTCAATGTAACAGTCACTATATCATCTCATTACATACTTTCTGAAAACCTTAGGTGGTCCTGAAATTGTTAGATGAGAAGAGTTCATCAGGAATCACACGGGGCTGACTCCTCAGCCACCGCAACCACATTCCCTCACATGAAAGTTTCAATTAATAGTTCTTGAGCTGTTCTTCACCACAGATGCCAACTTGACATTGATGCAGCAATTACTTTCCATTCAAGGACAGAACTGTCTACAGGGCAAACTCAACTCAATGCAAATGAACCTGCGATTATACAGCAAGGGATTTTACAATCCAATCAACATATATCCACATGACGTGCCAAACACACAAGTCTCTTGGGGGCTGTGTTCTAAAGGCTAGGCCTACACCCTCCCTTAGGTCACCATTATGCAACATGCACATGACTACAAATTAGTCCATCCATCTGAAGGAGTAAAGCTGGCATTTAACGCACTTCAGATTCCAAATAAAATCGCATGACCTCCCTTACAAGTGCTAGTGTTCAAAAACTTCTCTAACTCATCTCTTTGCTTAACACATAAGATTAACATGAAGAAGATTTAAAATATCTTTCTGGGTGTGGAAATGAATCAGGAGTGAAAAGTGCCTGAAGAATTTAAGGCAATCACAAGACTACAACCTAGCAGGGTGGGGAGCCTTTATTCTGCCAAGTGCCATTTGGATTTTTTTTTACAACATCATCCATGGCAATAAAAAATGATCAACTTAAAAATTAGTCTGCTATAGATTTATTAAATTTCAAGTACCCTTCTCAGGCTCAGTCTGTCCCACACCAGAGAGATACCTGTATTATTATTCTGTGTGTTTCAATAGTTACACTTTAGGACACCAAAGTTTAGGGCCCTATTTATATAAATAAGTGTCTACATTGCCTGGAATTAGTTTTTATGTTGCACTTTTTTTAAATGAAAAAGTGCTCATGCCCAGCCCAGCATACTTTATAAATTCCACATGAGATGATTGACAATCCCTGGCACAGGATCCACCCCAGGACAAACCTTGAGAGATGGACTTCTTTTTTGGCAGGCTATTGGTACTCTATTCCAAATTCTTACTACTGAGAAAGAAAAAAAAAATCACTCTTATAATTTGCCAGAAATGATCATGTCTTAAATTTGCCTCAACTAGCATTAAAGATATCCCCCACTTTATCACTGCATTTTGATATCAAGTTAAGGTGTGGTAAGAAGACTAAGAATGTTCTCAAATGCTGCACTGAGAAAGCCCAACCAATGCAGGCAAGTATGTCATGACGTCTTCCACAAAGCAGTTCGTTTGTTCAAGCGCTGCTGTGAAAACATGGACTATTTCCTCTACCTACCTTCTCCTGACCACCTACCTAAAACAGAGGTTTGGTTGCCAGTAGGTTATTCTCACTACACTTAAGGCAAAAGAATGACAATAGCTTGCAGTACTAAGAAGCTGAGCAATTGGGAAGGCCTTTGTCTATAACATGACTTGACTACAGTACAGTTACTGTCGTCCCTGTTAGGGTCAGTTTATCTCTTATTGGTTTTTATTTGTTCCCTATTCTTACCTATATTTCTAAGAGTATACATTGCTTGAGCTACAAGAGGAGGAAACAACTATATATTTTTTTTCATCATTCCAATCCCTAGTATCTGTCTAGCTCATAATAGAAAGAAGACACTCTCAATGATATGGGCCACAGCCTACCCTTAGAATTTTGTGTATCTCCTGGATCCCCATACTTGCAACACACAGAGATTTAGGGCACAGTTTTGTATTTCAATATAAGACAAATACCATCCCCCTCCTGGAAAATCGACCTAAAACACCATCAACCAATGAACAGATAAACAATGTGAGGTATATTCGTACAATAGCAAATTATTTGGCCACAAAAATAAAGTACTAATAACATACTACAACATGAATGAACTTTGAAAATACGCTAAGTGAAAGAAGCCAGTTGCAAAAGAGCACTTACTGCATGAATTCACTTTCATGAAATTTCCAGAACATATCTATATAGACAAAAAAGAGTGGCTGCCAGGGGCTGGAAGTGATGCAGGAGATGGAGAGTGAAAGAGACTGCTCTTGGATCCTGGTTTCTTCAGGGGGTGAAGAAAATGTCTTGGAATTAGTGGTAAGGGTTGTACAACTTTTCTAATGAACCTCAGCTAAGTTCCAATACTTATCTTTGTAAGATGCAGTCTTTTGGCAGTTCCTAGCTCCTAAAGTGGTAAGTAATATGTGCCATTAACCCCTACTATTCTATATCCTACTGTATCCCTACAAATAACAAGAGTACAGTTTGACTCTAAGAAGTTGCATCAGAATGCACATTAACATTTAAAAGAGCTATCCTTAAGAAACTGACACTACAAATCCACCTCCATTTTAGGACTGAGGTACTATTGGTTATCTTCCAAAACACACTATAATCTTATACTTCAACATCACTGCCTACATTAAGCAAAAAGTACTAAAGGAAGATTTTTCTGGTATATCCAAAAATTAGCCCCTCAACATGATTCCTGTACAAAGTTATTCTTACCAACTACGTAAAACTAGCCACATCTGTTCATTTCACCAAAAATTTTTGGGCACTCCAAACAATGGCACTACATAAATTAAATCTGAAGCGGACTCTGCTATAAGAATTCATCATTTTAGAACAACACAGAAATGACTTGTGTACAGGTAATGAGTGACATGCTAAATAAATGTGTGTGTGTGGGGGGGGAGTTTTCAAAGCCTGAATTCTATAAAGATCCAGGAAGGCTGTAAATTACAACCAGAAGAGGCTGTGAGGAAGTTCTCCATCTGATTCCACTATTCACTCAACACATTAATTGCACAAACATGCACTATGACCACCACCACCATTATTACCAGCATCTCATTAAATCAAATACTAAGCAAGATGCTCGATTTCTGTATAATGCATGCTTGGCCTCTAACAGCCAATTTTTTTAAATGTCCAAATAACTTTTTAATTCCATAAAAATCTCATCTCTAACAGGGGGATAACAGAATATGAAATAGAACCAAAAATGAAAAGGAATCTTCCCCACATTATTTAATATACATTCTACAAAGAAAAGGGATCAAGATGCTAAATTTAGAATTTTTTTTAGACAGAGATAGAGAGCTCTCATCCACTGATTGACTTTCCAAATGCCTGCCCCACACCTCACCCCCAGTATGCAGGAAGAAGCTGGAGGCTGGGGACTCACTCCAGGTCTCCCAGATGGGTAACAGGAATCCAATGACTAGGGCCTTCACTGCCGTCTCCCAGGGTCATTGGTAGCAAGTCAGAACCAGGAGCAGAGCCAGGACTCACACTCAAGCACTCTGATATGGAATGCAGGTGTCCTAACTGGAGTCTTAGCTGTCTACAACCATCTAAATTCAGAATTACCCACAAACTCTCAGAGGGCAGGACAGTATCCTGGGTCGGAATCCCCTACTATTATTAAATATGTACCAAGTAAATGAACTGAGAAAGACACAAACTTCTCTTTTATCTTTGTGTTTTTTCCATTCTCTCTACTTTAAAACCTGCCTTAGGATTGTCACCAGCTGTCCCCCTTGGTAATAACCCCTTTACTGAGCATGCCATATTGATCTTGGTTTCTGCAACTGTTTCAGTTTCCTAATTAAAAAGTGCCACCTAGTGGTTACAGCTCCTTTAGCCAGAGGGGACCAGAACACAGAAGTTAACAGTAATGAATGCTGTTTCTCTTGCTGTGTCAATTGGTTTAGGTTAGCATTAGACACACTGAACTTTTATTACAGCATGGTTTCAATAGTGCACAGACATTCATTGTCAGACATGAATTCATTGTCATTTTCTTATGCTAAAGATGTGCTGCACTAATTCAGTCATGACAGATTTAAAGGTAAAACTCCATCAAGATCTTTCACTTAAATGACACTATAGGGGTGTGCGTATGGTACCGCTGTTGGGATGATGCTTAGGACACCTGTATCCTATATAAGAGCTCCTAGGTCTCTGCCCCAGTCTGCTCTAGAGTACAGGTTCCCTCTAATGCGTGCTCTGGGATGCAGGCAGCAGGTGATGGCTCAAGAGCGTGAGGCCCTGCCACCCATGTGGGAGACGACTGAGTTTAGGACTCCTGGCTTTGGCATTTGGGAAGTGAAACAGTGAAAAATGCCTCTCTTGACTAAGATGGACCCGGTGGTCCATATTGAAGCATCTTGCTTGCGTACCCAGCTCTGTCTCCTGACTCCAGCATCCTGTTAATGCAACCCCTGGGAAGCAGCAGGTGATAGATCCAAGTGATAAACCCCACTCTCGGGGTCCCTCTAGTGAAGACAGGGACTTGAGGTGTGACAACCACACTGAAAAGAATTAGGACACAGGATGCAAATACAAGATGAGCCAATGCACACTTTATTGAGTTTTACTGGGCAACTTATATCATGATTTTTGCAAGGCAAGCAGGCAGGCAAAAGTTACTAGTTAACTCAACATACATTCTAACAATACATCCTAAGGGAGTTGGAAAACAATCACCAGGCTCCAAGCAACAGGATAAGTAAACATGAGTTACAAGAACCAATACTGGCAAACAGATCAAACTAGAAAAGAAATCTAACAAAACTTTGTATGTACTCCGATCAGTTTAGGCCACAGCCACTAAAAGAGGAAGATGGCGAGGATGCCTCACACCTCCCCAGGCACGCTCGGCCAGGAAGGTGCCCTGCAATCTCAACAGTAAGTTTGCTTCCTGCAGCATTCTCAGTCTGCGGAGAACGTCTGATACTCAGGGTCCCCAGGTCTTGTGGTCTGGTTCTTGGGGGTCAAGCCTTCAACACCTCACCTTAGTAGGAGACCTGGACTGAGTCTCTAGCCCCCAGCTCCAGCCCTGCACAGCCCCGGCTATTGTGGACAGCTGAGAACTAAATGAGTAGATGAGAACTCACTCTCTCAAATTAAAAAAAAAAAAAAAAAAACACACACACACAAATGGTATCATATCAAGCTAAGAAGCTTCTGCACAGCAAAGAAAATATTCAACAAAGAGGCAACCAAGAGAAGGCAACAAAAAATATTTGCAAACTACACATCTAATACAGGGTTAAACTCCAGAGTTGAACAGAGCTCCGCCCCCACAAAAAAATCAACAAAACTAATAACCTAGTTAAGAAAGGGGAAAGGACATACACACGCAAATTTTAAAGGATGACATACACACAAATGGCCAAAAGAAACACACACACACAAACACGCTCAGGATCATGAGCTATCAGGGTAAAGCAAATAAAAACCACAATGAAGTTTTGCCTCATCCCAGATAGAATGGCTATCACCCAAAAGTCAAAAAGTAATAAATGCAAAAAAAAGTGTTTTAAGGGAAACAAAAATTAAAAAAAGAAGACAATAAAAGAATGGAGACTACCATATCCAGATGTGAAGGCACAATGCAGCATGCATCCCTCCTACCAAATTAAAGATGGACTCCCAGTGAAGGTGTTGGACATATCTAGACAATGGGATGATGGACTGTCTAACTGTACCAGCAATGTCGGAGCACACTTAAACAGCAGACTGGTGGAACTGTAATGTCTTATGAAGGAATGTACTGTTGTGACAATATAGGGAAAATCAGTCAGGGGAGGGTGAGAATTGGTGAGAGGGGATTCCCAGACTATACAGAATTGTATCATAAAAATCAAAATTTTAAATAAAAATTTTTTAAAAATGAAAAAGGTACAAAAAAAGTAACATGCTGGTGAGGATGAGGTACAAAAAAATTTTACCATAATCCATTGTTGGTGGGAATGTAAATTACTACAGCCATTACGGAAGACACACACAGTTGTGGACAATATCCCTGCTTTCATTAAAAAGTGCCAAATGAAGGTCTCAACCTAGACTAGGAGATTTGGGGCAAAATGTTTGCTTAGAAACTAATAAACGGGCCTCGCGCAACAAATCAGTGACAATAGGGCACTGGTTAAAAATACATTTCTATACCTCCCCTGAGAACTGATTTTCCATGTGTGGGACAAAGTTCAGGAATTTTTCTGTTTCTTACAAACTTCTGAGTGACTCCTATGATTCCAGAAATCTGGAAAACACCATTCCAGGAGGAACTGACAAGAATTGCTGAGAGCTACAGACTTGCCTCTAGGAGGCAGCCCTCAAGTGGGCTCTTAGAGTCCCCAGCTCGCTCTTGCTTGCTTTCTCTCTTGATGCTACAGTCAAATTGAAATGGTTGTGTTTCCCCAAAGTCACCACATCCCCATTTCTTTCTTCTTACCACATATTTTTCTTGGAATGACCTTCTTTCTTTATTCACTTGGTAAATATCATATACACCACCCTCACCCCTCTATTCTACTATATTTATGCGTTTATAGGTCAAATTTCATCTTTGAGATGAAGAATTACTGAATGGCAGAAATAATGTTCTAAATTGTCCCATATTCTGGGAACTTAGCATGGAGCTTGACATATGGCACAGACCCCTATCAATGTCTGCTGACTAGATTAACTACTGTTGAATGGCCATGTGTTATGGGAACTAAATTGCCAGAAATCCTACCCATTAAAACTTTAAAGTAATAATCTTCACCTATATTCCTTTTCACCCTTGCAGTTTTTCTTTATGGATCATGATCTGTGAATGTATTAACTGGTCAAATGAGAAGTGAGATCAGACATAAACATGGGCCATATGACAGAAATACTGACATGAGACACTAGATTCTGTTACATTCTATATTGAAAAGTGCACAAAAAATGCAAAATTTAAATCAAATAAGCTTATTAAACAGTATTCTTTAGACAGTGAAATCTTTGCTTTTGATTGGACCCCCCAACCAAAAAATAATTTGTTAAAAAAAAACAAATTGAAGAATTCAAACAAAAACATCCATCATAATATGATAACAATGTTTTATTGGCATAAAAGAGTATACAACACATATCTCTAGAGAACAAAATAAGTTACAACGTAAGAAATTCAGTTGCTTTTTGTACCTAAAGATAACACTTTTTTCCCCCTACTTTAGGTACAAAAAGCAACAGGGCCCAACGCAATGACCTAGTAGCTAAATCCTCGCCTTGCATCTGCCGGGATCCCATTTGGGCAACCGGTCCATGTCCCCGGCTGCTCTACTTCCCATCCAGCAACCTGCTTATGCCCTGGGAAAGCAGTCAAGGATGGACCAAAGCCTTGGGAGAGACTGAGAAAAAGCTCCTGGCTTCAGATCAGCTCATTCCAGCCATTGTGGCCACTTGTGGAGTGACCCAGCTGATGGAAGATCTTTCTCCCTGTTTTGCCTTCTCTTTGTAAATCTGACTTCCAATAAAAATAAATAATTTTTTTCAAGCAATAGAATTTCTTACATAGTAACTTATTTTACCATTTTTAAAGATCTTTTTTTTATTTATTTGAAAGTGGGAGTGACAGACAGGGACAGACAGATCTTCCATGTACTGGTCCAGTCCTCAATGGCTTCAGAGGTTGGGACTAAGCCAGTTTGGCTCCACAAGCCAGGTTCACATCGCTGTCAGGGACCTAAGCACTTGGGCCATTCTTCACTACCTTCCCAGGTGATTTAGCAAGGAGCTTGATAGGAGGTAGAGCGGCCAGGACTCAAACATGCACTTGGACATGGGATGCCAGCCTTGCAGGCAGTGGCTTCACACTTAGCCACAGCACCAGCACCCCACCTTTCCACAGGCATTTTAAAAGATACTCTTAAAAAGACAGCATCATACCTAAGTTGAAATTTTCAAATGCCCTATAATAGAAACTGTAAATTCAACTATATATATTTAAAAAATGGCTTCTCTCTACTCATCTCCAAGGAAATTGTTTAAATGGAAAAAGTTTCCTTTTCTAGACTGTGGATTGACTATTCTTTGGCTGATCTAAAACCTGGGCCCAAGCTCTTGATCTGTGGTTCAGTAACAGCTGCACAAGAAGCTCAACTTTACAGTGGTTGGCAGCAGAGTGGACACTGGGAGCCCCAGCAGGACACAGCGAGCCCCGGGACAGGGGGAGAGCCTGTGCAGCAGGAACAGCTGGCTCCTCTTGGAGAACGGGCCAACACACCCCACATGTGTGCAATTTCCTTCTCAGAGGAACCCTCCCTGCCTCTTCCCTCGTGCACAGGCCTGCTACCAGGCCATCACCCTGGATGTAACTTCCCCAGCCTCTGGGGAACTGTCTTTACCACTCCACTGTTACATTCCTCCATGACCTGGACTCCATGGCTTCCTTCTTTCATGTCTGTCTTCTTTTTTTCATGCAGCAGCTACCTCAACAGCTTCCTGAGGGAGCATGCGTAGGAGACAGGATTTCTGACACAACGTGTGCTGGGAAATAATTCTGTTCTGTCCTCAGAGCTGGCTCCTTGGCTGGAAATTGGTGTGAGCATCTTCTCTCAGAACTTGGAAGGCACTGTCCCTGGCTCACCAGCCTCCGGTGTTACTTTTGAAAAGTCTGACACTCTCCTAACTGCTGATTTTCTTTGCACAGCACTCTCTGGACCTCTGCATGTCTTGGTAACATCTTTTTCTTCTTCCCCATTTCTGAGGGCTGAAATACAAATCCAAGCTGCAAAATGTCCCTGTATTGTCTTATTGGTAATGTCCTCCCTCCTATTTTACTGGTTTAACTCTGAGAATCTAATTAGCAAGGAGCTGGACATTCTGGGTGGGTTCTCTACTATCTTTAATAATTCTCTAACATTTTTGCATCTCGTTGACATTTTCATCTCCAGGAGATATTCTCAATCTTATCTTCCATCCTATTATTTTTTAAATGTCTGCTACCAAATTCTGTGAGTTCTTCCCCCTCCTGCTCCTACTCCCATCCCCTTCCTCCCCCACCACCAAATATCCCTTGTGCAATCTCTTACTCTGGGGGCATGTAGTAAATAACATTGACTGATCCCACAGAAGTAGGCATGTCGGGTCCTGCCAGGTGTCACAATTTGTGAATGAGTACTTAACACACATTCCAAAATCAGGGTGCACAGAACTGGGCTCCTGATCCGCCCCCACAAAACATGCTCTACCCACAATGCTCCCCCACTCTGTGTCAATAAATAATGGTTCCATCCATCCTAGCTTCCTTTTTGTTTCACATAACATATCTAAACCATAAGGAAATTCTGTTGGCAGAACCTCCAAAAACATACAAGATGTAATCATTCCCCCCACTTTCACTGCTGCTCCTGTGGTTCAATCACCATCACCCGTTAACGCAGGCGACTGCAACAGCCTCCTAACAATTCTCCCTAGGTTACCCTTCACCCCACAGTCTGCCCTCAACTGTTATACAGAAAGCCTTTTATTTTCAAAAAATGTATTTATTTCAAAGGTAGAATCACAGAACGAGAGGGAGAGATACAGAGATCATCCATTCACTAATTCACTCTCCAAATGGCCACAACAGCCAGGGCAGAGCCAGGGCAGAGCCAGCAGCTAGACACTCCACCCAGGTCTCCCACATGGAAGGCAGGAATCCAAGCGGTGAAGTCACCATCTTCTGCCTCCCAGACACATCAGCAGGAACCTGGATCAGAGATGCAGGCAGCAACTGATCCTAGGCACTCCAACAGAGGATACAGGATTTCAAGTGATAACCAAGCCCACTATTCCATAATGTCGGCTCCAGAGCAAGCTTGTGAAACCTCATTCAAGTCGGCTTGAAGGCTGCCCTCCTGATGATGTCAACACTAACCACCCTAATAATTCTGCATCTGCTCTCCTTACTATCCATGTTTTTAACTCTGCTCTGCTTTTTTCTTCCTGCAGCAATTATTATTATTTTGTAATATTTATTTGAAAGGCAGAGTTGTAAAAATACAGGGAGAGATAGAGAAAGAGGCATCTTCCATTCACTGGTTCACACTCCAAAAAGCTATTATGGTGAGGACCCTGCCAGGCTAACGCCAGGAACTAATAGCTTCTTCCAGGTCTTACACGTGGATGGCAGGTTCCTAAGCACTTGGACCATCTTCTGCAGCTTTCCTAAGAACATTAGTGGGAGCTGGATCTACCAGGACACAAGAAAAGTGTCCATATGGGATGCCAGCAACACAGGTGGTGGCTTAACCCTCTATACCACAGTACTGGCCCCTAGTGATTATTTCTCATATGCACTCTGTGCTTACTGTCTCTCCTTCCAACCTCCTCACCCAGGCTACACAAAGGAAGGGACCAGCATCACTGTATGTGTCCCCAACAAATAGAAAAGTGACTAAGGGTAAGTCTTCACTGCATGAATGAAGGGACACGAGGGCAATGAGGTTGAGAGATTATCATCCAAAGTCACATATCCCAAACCTGAAAAGCCAAGCTAGAACCTGTGATATTGGCCTTGCTCTAAAATCCATCCATTTGCAAGATCCCTCTTCATCCCCTGCTCTGGGTAAAATAAAGGAACTCCTCCACAGACTTCCAGATTGGGATTCTGTCTTCTTATATGTGTATGTTAAATCATGAAAAAAAAATTGACACTTCCCTCTTTCCATCTGAATTTGCACAGTTATGCAAACAGGTGAGGCAGCAGAACACAGCAGCACTGAACTCAACACAACTACCTAGACAGAAATAACACTGCCGAAGGAATTTCTACACAAGAGTCTCCGACCCCCTGGTAAGCAGTGTTTGGCTTCCTCCCTCTCGTACTTAGCCGCACATGCCTTACGGGGCACGCGGCATTAGACCTTGCACAGGATCTTCCAATCTTTCTTCCAAAGACTCAGTAAACAGACGCTTTGACACATTTTAACTGGACTACTGAAAAGTGTTTGGCTATTTTCTCTATTCCTATTCAAAGGAATATTTAAGGGGTATGAATTACACATTCTCTTTAAACAAGAGCTAGGGAGGAAACGGGCTTCAGAGTCCAAAAGAAAACATCACTTTTCCTTTTGTGTTGACACACTGAGAAAGGATTTTTACATGTTGTAACATGAGACAATACTAACAAAGAGAACCAAATTTCTGTGGTACAGGCATGTAACTTGATATGCATCTTATGTATTATGTAAGAATGACACATTTCACCCCCTCCAGTCAAGAGGAAAGTCTTTGCTGTGTCTTTGGCAAAAGGTCTGGCGGGCAGGACTACAGCTGCAGGCAAGTGGGCCTTGGATGCGTATTTTCCTTCATACGCAGGATTTAGCTGACGTCACTTCCCTCCAGCAGGGGTGGAACTGCTGAGATACTGCCAAAGCCCAGGGAAAGCCAGCAACAGGGAGTCTCTACCCAAAGACTTCACTCAGGCCCTTTCCCTTCTCGAAAATATCACAATCTACTCATTCATTAACTCAAGTCTACCCAATAAACCTTGCAGAGGAAGTGCCGTAAATAGCTGTCTCATCCTAGCTGTGAAATCACCTGCCCTTCTTGGGGTAATTCACTCCATTCCTTTTGGGATGCCTGTGTGGTGGCTACAGCGTCTTTGCTTTCTGTCTTCTTTGCCTTGCTAAACAGAAATTTCTCAACTACTATATCCTTTAACTATTGAGTGTGTACAAAAATTATTGCTGGGCACGGCGCCATAGCTCAACTTGCTAATTTTCCACCTCCAAGCACTAGGATCCCTTGTGTGCGTCACTTTGTGTCCCAGCTGCTTCACTTCCCATCCCTTCCAGCTCCCTGCCTGTGGCCTGGGAAAGCAGTAAAGGATGGCCCAAAGCCTTGGGACCCTGCACCCATGTGGGAGACCCGGAGGAAGCTCCTGGCTCCTGGCTTCAGAAAGGCTCAGCCCCAGCTATTGCAACCACTTGGGGAATGAACCAGCAAATGGAAGATTTTTCTGTTTCTCCTCTCTGTAAATCTGCCATTCCAATAAAAATAAATATTTTTTTAAATTGTTTTTAAAATATTTTTATAAAATATTTTTATATATGTTAATTTTAGAACTTGCTACAAACAGGGAGAAAGGGGAATAAATTAACAAGAAATACACAAAATTATCTGAAAAACTACTGAAAGATATGAAACAGGCTTGAACCGAAAGCAAGATCCTTTGTTCTCAGACAGAATGATTCCACATAAAGCTTTTAGTTTTGATGGGTGGTGTTCCGTCCCAGGAGGTTAAGCCGCCACCTGTGACACTGGCATCCTATGTCCCAGCAGTCCTACTTCCAATGCGGATCCCTACTAATGTGCTGGGGAAAGCAGAAGGCAGTTAAGTGCTTGGTTCCTGTCACTCATGTGGGAGACCCAGATGGAGTTCTAGGCTCCTGGCTTTGACTAGGCACAGCCTAAGCTCTTGCAAACATTTAGGAAATGAACCAGCAGACAGAAAAATCCATCCATCAATCAATCAGTCTCTCTCTCTCTCCCTCCTTCCCTCCCTCCCTCGGTTTCTTCTTCTTTCTCTGTAATTCTGCCTTTCAAATACATCTTTAAAACATGAAGTTGTCATGTTTTAAATTTAATATAAATTACAGTTTCACCAGTTTGGGGGAGTGTAAGATAACATAACTCACTTGAAAAAAATAAACACACAGCAAAAAGCACTAAAAGGGAAAAGCTATGACAGGAAACTAACAACATAAAATTAGTGAAATAGGGCCAGTGCAGTGGCTTAGCAAACTAATCCTCCTCCTGCAGTACAGGTATTCCATATGGGCACCAGTTTGTATCCCAGCTACTCTACTTCTGAATCATCTCCCTGCTTATGGCTTGGGAAAGCAGGAGAGGACCACTCAAGTTCTTGACCTCTGGAACCCATGTGGGAGACCTGCAAGAAATTCCTGGCTCCTGACTTTGGATCAGCTCAGTTTTGACCACAATGGCAATTTGGGGAGTTAACCAGCAGATCTCTCTGTTTCTCTCATTTTCTTTATCTTCATCTCTCTCTTTTTTCCTTTCTGTAAATCTGCCTTTCAAATAAAAATAATTAAATCTCAAAAAAATTAGTGAGAACATAATATAAAATCTCAATTACAACAGATAGAACATGAATAGACAAACCACGGAATAGAAGACAGTCTAAAATTTGACTCGAGCACAAACATAAATTTAGTAACGAAAAAGGAAGCATTCCATATCACTGGAACAAATGATGCTGGGACAATAGATTAGCCAGTTAAAAAAGGTAAAACTAAGTCATACATAAGAATAAAACCCAAATGCATCAGAGATCAAGATATAAAAATAAAATTATAGTTGATTTTTATTGCACAAAATAGTTAAGATCTTAAAGAAAGTCTACTAGAAAGTTAACAGCAGTTAAGGTCTACTAGGAAGTTAAGGTCAATGTGTGGCACTAGAAAGTCTCCATATGAATACTGAATCTGTGACTAGTAGGTCACTATTTCAAGAGAAAATATAATATAGGGTTAAGTCCACACTAGCTTCAAGTAACAATATTTTCATCAATGGTTCATTACACAACTTGATTTATAGGGATTTCTACTTCAAGACACCTAAACATAGAGTTGACTCCTTAACACTGAACTCACCGTCAACAGCACTGTAACCCAAGACGAAAAGAAACCTAGCAAGCACAGGAGAGGATTTTCTCTGTGATCACAGTCTTGTGCTCAGGAACACATGCATATATTTGCTTTTGAGCAAGAAGAAACACAGGCAAGCTAAACCACAAATGTCTGAGATTGGCTATTTACGGGAGGTAAGCAGAATATGACAGAATGATGAGCTGATGTAAATACAGAGAATGAATTAGAGGAAAGGCTACAGTGACATGTCTCCAGACCACCTTCTCAGGTAGCTCTGACTTTTACAACTATATTAAAAAATAAATAATAAAATCAAACAAGGTGAGGAGAAAGCTCTGATATACTAATAGAACTATATTTCACACATATAATCATATGGAGTTACACTAGAAAAAAAACAAACCAAAGAAATTTATTCATCTAATCCTTAGAATCACCTTGGGCAAAAGATCTTTTTATTTTTAATACTGTGAATAAAAAGTGTAGAGGTTTGCACTTCAGAGGGATAAGTTAACATTCTGAAACCACTGTATGCACATTGTACAATAAATACGTAATTAAATATGCCACAAACAGTGGGAAATTGAGTTGCAAATGTCGGCAAGGCAAAAAATATACCTGTGACAATGGATTAGAATTGGAAGGATCAGTATGAAATTGTAACTTTTATCACTAGAAATCAAAATTAAGATACAGGCATACTAATGTACTAGCAGATACCAACACACACACACACACACACACACACACACACACACACTTTTTCCCCGTAGCCCTGTCTGTTCAAAAGATCCAGGATCAGTGAGCACATCAAGTGTTCAGATTTTTGGTTTCAAAATGTTATTCTATACAAAAATAAGCAGAACTTCTCTGT
Organism: Ochotona princeps; assembly: GCF_030435755.1. NCBI lineage: Eukaryota > Metazoa > Chordata > Mammalia > Lagomorpha > Ochotonidae > Ochotona > Ochotona princeps. The sequence continues at coordinate 23,629,831 of NC_080857.1, forward strand.
GTGTCTTTCCCTTTTTTCTTTGCAACTCTTTCAAATAAAAACAAATTGTTTTTAAAAATAAGAGTCAGCTGAAAATAAATGCATACGTCATTTTTTTTAAGATTTATTCATTTTATTACAGCCAGATATACACAGAGCAGGAGAGACAGAGAGGAAGATCTTCCGTCCGATGATTCACTCCCCAAGTGAGCCGCAACGGGCCAGTGCGCACCTATCCGAGCCAGGAACCAGGAACCTCTTCCAGGTCTCCCACGCGGGTGCAGTGGCCCAATGCATTGGGCCGTCCTCGACTGCTTTCCCAGGCCACAAGCAGAGAGCTGGATGGAAAGTGGAGCCGCCGGGATTAGAACCAGCGCCCATATGGGATCCTGGGGCTTTCAAGGCGAGGACTTTAGCTGCTAGGCCACGCCCCCGGGCCCTGCATACATCATTTTTAAAAAGCAACAGGGATGCTGCAATGCCAGCATTTTTTAAACTTACTTTGGAACACAATGTCTGGGAGGAGCCTAAGGGGTGGAAGTACAAGAAACCATACCTTGATACATTTAGAAATTGGAGAGATTTTTTTTTAAAAAGCCATGGTAATATAATTCTTTTTTTTTTTTTTTTTTTTTTTTTTTTTTTTTTTTATTAATTTCATTGGTAATATAATTCTTTTTCTTAAGATATTTTAACCATCTGGCAGTAATGCCAGGAGGATATTTTAGGATAAGTGAAGAGATAAAAATTAATATATTCACCAAATATTTGCATCATCTATCCCTGATTTTGGGGCGAGGGGTAAGAAGCTCCACATTTTTCTTCTCAATACAATGTGATAGTTAGAATATATCCATCTATATAATAAGGTTCCTATCTTCCATGAGCTTAGTAGGAGACACAGTAATTGGTCCTCCTTCACGCCAGGTCACAGGACAAGCATGTCACAAACAAAACGAGGGTTAAAGAAAGAAGTACCTAGCATAATCCACCAAACGCAGTAAAAGTTCAAAGTGTAACAAAACCAGCAAGCACGGTTGCACTTTCTATAAAGTACTGCTGTTATGGGGCCAGAATGATAGCTCAACAGGCAAATCCTCTGCCTATAGTGCCAGCATCCCTATGGACACCGGTTCATGTCCCAGCTGCTCCATTTTTCAGCCAGTTCCCGGCTTGTGGCCTGGAAAAGCAGCAGAGGACAGCCCAAAGCATTGAGATCCTGTACCTGTATGCAAGAACCAGAAGATGCTACTGGCTCCTGGCTTCAGGTCAGCTCCAGGCCATTGTGGCCATCTGGTGAGGGAACTGAAGGATGCAAGATTTCCCTCTCTCTCTGCCTCTCTCTATAAATTTGCCTTTCAAATAAAAAAATAAATCTTTTAAAAAATAGTTACCTTTGCTACATAGAACTTTGGCAATTCTCACTGTATACAGTATTTAAAACATAGTTCTGGGCCCGGCAGCATGGCCTAGCAGCTGAAGTCCTCGCCTTGAAAGCCCCGGGATCCCATATGGGCGCTGGTTCTAATCCCGGCAGCTCCACTTCCCATCCAGCTCCCTGCTTGTGGCCTGGGAAAGCAGTCGAAGACAGCCCAAGGCTTTGGACCCTGCACCCGCGTGGGAGACCCGGAAGAGGTTCCTGGTTCCCGGCTTCGGATAGGTGCGCACTGGCCCGTTGCGGTTCACTTGGGGAGTGAATCATCGGACGGAAGATCTTCCTCTCTGTCTCTCCCCCTCTCTGTATATCCGGCTTTCCAATAATAATAAAATCTTAAAAAAAAAAAATCTGTAAAACAGCCAATTTTACTAGGTACCTCTCAATGCCAGTAAACTAAACTGTCTCCTATCTGGCCATAGCACATACAGAGTCTTCATCAGATCCCAAAGTAGAACCTGAGGAGCTTGTCTGTGTTCCAGGTGTCCCCCCCGAAAGAGACAAATTCTAAGCATTCAGGAATTGCTTTCCTAAGACAACATACTTACCACAGTACTTAAGCTACCAGGGTGCCAGTTTTGGTTTGAGAATGTGAAAGCCCAACAAATGTTTTAGTCTTTTAGCATGTTCCTTGGCACTAATCATCATCCTGAACTCCATGGAAGGTTGATTTAAACAAAATGAATGAATGTATGAATAAATAAATAAATAAATAAATGCAATCAAAGCTGCAAGTGTTGAAGCATTTTGTCTCTTGCTGCACATATGCTGCTCAGCATAAAAACACCTCCACAGTTCCACACCACACAGCTGATTTCACATAAAGAAAGGTGCGAAAGCTTTCCCTTAAAAAGGGGAAGGGGAAGTGGAAGGAAGTAGGAATACTGGAAAATAGGTAATACTATAATGACAGGTAAGGGTGCAGAATAATTTTGACTGCTGCATTAGTAAGCAGTGTTCCATCACCAGCAAGAACATGTGACCTGAAGTCCAGCTAAGTACTTCCACTTACTGTGTCATTAGAGGAAAGTCACTCACCTCTCCAGAGTCTCAACTTCTTCAAATATAAAACCCATTTCAAAAGGTTTTTGGGCATTAAATGAAAAATATTTTAAATATATTCAATATCTGTAAGTGGGATTTGTTTGCTTATTATTTTCAAATAATAAATTTGAACAATTTCAAAAGATTCAAAGGATAAGACAAATGAGGTTAACCATGTTAATGCTTTTTATTTATTTATTTATTTTTTAAAGATTTATTTTTATTACAAAGTCAGATAGACACAGAGGAGGAGAGACAGAGAGGAAGATCCTCCATCCGCTGATTCACTCCCCAAGTGAGCCACAACGGGCCGGTGCACGCCGATCCCATGCCGGGAACCAGGAACCTCCTCCAGGTCTCCCACGCGGGTGCAGGGTCCCAAAGCTTTGGGCCGTCCTCGACTGCTTTCCCAGGCCACAAGCAGAGAGCTGGATGGGAAGTGGAGCTTCCGGGATTAGAACCGGCGCCCATATGGGATACCGGGGCTTTCAAGGCGAGGACTTTAGCCGCTAGGCCACGCCGCCGGGCCCATGTTAATGCTTTTTAAAAAATATTAATTTATTTTTGAATTTCTATTGGAAATGAAGATCAGATTTATAGAGGGAAGGAAAGACAGAGAGAGAAATCTTCCATCTGCTGGTTCACTTCCCAACAGTGGAAGCTGAGCCAATCCAAGGCCAGGGGCCAAGAGCTTCTTCTGTGTCTTCTACGTGGGTGCAGGGTCCCAAGGTTGGACCCTCCTCCATTGCCTTCCCAGGCCACAAGTTGGATGTGAAATGGAGCAGCCTACACATAAATGGCACCCATATGGAATCTCAGCACTTGCAAGGTGAGGCTTTAGCCACTGAACCATCGTGCCAGGCCAACCATGTGAGTTCCTGAACAGTCTTCGATAAACCATCTAATTTCCCTGCAATTTCTGTTCTCACTGGAAAACTGCAGATTGCCACCCTGCCACAACTTTAATCTTATTTTTAAAGATTTATCTATTTGAAAGTCTGAGTTACACAGAGCAGGAGAAACAGAAGCAGAGATCTTCCACTTGCTAGTTCAGTCCTCAATGGCTACAATGGTCAGACCTGGGCCACGTTGAAGCCAGGAATAAGAGCTTCTTCTGGTCTCCCATGTGGGTGGCAGGTGCTCAAGTTCTTGCACCATATCTTGCTGCTTTTCAAAGCCAATAGCAGGAGCTAGACTGGAAGTGGAGCAACAGCCGGGACATGAACTGGCACTCACATGGGAGGACAGCACTGCAGGCAATAGCTTAATACACTACACCATCATGCAGACCCCCTAGCCACAACTTCAAATGGAAAATTCTACAACACATCAAGGCAACTGTATGAGGTATGTAAAGACTGAAGGCTGCAATTTGCTTTGAGTTCTAACTTTAGAAGGAGGCCTGTGTTTTATCCATTTAACTACCCACATCTGTATCCAAAACAGCACTACTCGCTGAATAAGAATGGAAGAGTATGGGTCAGGAATACACGAGAGAAAGGGTTTAACAGGAGACTGGGAGGCTCTGGGCCACCTCCTGTGATACTGTGTAATCTAGAGGCAGCGCAGGACAAGGTGAGACACCAAGCTCCTCACATGTTTGCTAGAAATAGAAAAAAGGACACAGGCGAGACACTTATTCTCCCCTAGATCCTAGGGAAATACCTGTCTGCGATGAACTCGTTTATACAGGTGACATTTTATTCATCTTTATGATCTGAAAGTGCCTAAGACAGAGCCGTGGACCCAACTGCTGCAGATGGAATCAAAAATGAAAAAATGGAAGCGTCTGAGATGCAAAGAAAGAATAAGGCAGAGTGAAAACAGTCCAGGACAGTTGAGACAGTAACGGTATCCATCAACAGGACAGAGATGGGATACAACAGTAAGAAGCAGCTTTTCCTTCTGATTGACGTCCAGGCACGTTATAAAAAGAGGCACCAGCAATGAAGCAACTGCCAAAATTAATCATTAAAGGCTTCCTCTTACAGAACGTGCCCAACACTGCGTAAAGAACATTACGGACCTTATTTCATTTAATCCTCCCAGCGCCATGAGTCAGTTATTACCATCCCCATTTTTCAAACGGGGAAACTAACAGCTAGGATAAATAACTTACACAAAGTCATGAAATTAGCAAACAGAGGGCTATGATGCAAATCAACGTTTAACTCCCAAGCCGGTGCGATACTCTCACCCACCA